>NC_092820.1:115364327-115668285 GCF_023375885.2 Dermacentor andersoni
TGCGTATACAGGGTGGCCACTTTTTCTAGAACAATCTGCCCACCATCCTTCAGCAAATCTGCTGTTACCAGATCCTCCCCAGCTGCCTTCCCCCTTTGCATAGCTCCCAAAGGTTTCTTTACTTGTTCCGTCGTTACATGTGGGATGTCAAATTCTTCTAGATTAATCTCTCTTCCATAAGCGTCGTGGGTGCCTCTGGTACTCTATAAATCTCTATAGAACTCCTCAGCTACTTGAACTACCTAATCCATATTAGTAATGATATTGCTGGCTTTGTCTCTTAACGCATACATATGATTCTTGCCAATTCCTAGTTTATTCTTCACTGCTTTTAGGCTTCCTCCGTTCCGGAGAGCATGTTCAATTTTATCCATATTACAGTTTCTTATGTCAGCTGTCTTACGCTTTTTGATGAACTTCGAAAGTTCTGTCAGTTCTATTCAAGGTGCAGGGTTGGAGGCTTTCATACACTGGCGTTTATTGATCAGATCTTTCGTCTCCTGACATAGCTTACTGGTTTCCTGTTTAACGGCGTTACCACCGACTTCTATTGCACACTCATTAATGATGCCCATAAGATTGTCGTTCATTCTTTAAACACTAAGCTCATCTTGCTGAGTTAAAGCTGAATACCTGATCTGTAGCTTGATCCGCAATTCTTCTATTTTCCCTCTTACCGCTAACTCATTTTTCGCCTTCATATGTACCAGTTTCTTCCGTTCCCCGCTCAAGTCTAGGCTAATTCGAGTTCTTACTATCCTATGCTCACTTCAGCGCACCTTGCCGAGCACGTCCACGTCTTGTATGATGCCCAGGTTAGTGCAGAGTATGAGGTCTATTGTATTTATAGCCTCGCCGTTCGGGCTCCTCCACGTCCACTTTCGGCTATCCCGCTTGCGGAAGAAGGTATTCATTATCTGCATGTTATATTGTTCTGCAAAGTCTACTAATAACTCTCCCCTGCTATTCCTAGTGCCTATGCCGTATACCCCCACTGTCTTGTCTCCAGCCTGCTTCTTGCCTACCTTGGCATTGAAGTCGCCCATAAGAACAGTGTATTTTGTTTTGACCTTACCCATCACCGATTCCACGTCTTCATAGAAGCTTTCGACTTCCTGGTCATCATGACTAGATGTAGGGGGGTAGATCTGTACGCCCTTCATTTTGTATTTCTTATTAAGTTTCACAAGACCTGACACCCTCTCGTTAATGCTATAGAATGCTTGTATGTTACCAGCTATATCCTTATTAATCAGGAATCCAACTCCTAGTTCTCATCTCTCCGCTCAGCCCCGGTAACACAGGACGTGCCCGCTTTTCAGCACTCTATATGCTTCTTTCGTCCTCCGAACTTCACTGAGCCCTATTATATCCCATTTACAGCCTTATATATCCTCCAGTTGCACTGCTAGACTCTCCTCACTATATAATGGTATAGCATTAAATGTTGCCAGGTTCAGATTCCATTGGCGGCCTGTGCGGATCCAGGCATTCTTAGCACCCTCTGCTGCGTCACAGGTCTGACCGCCGCCGTGGTCAGTTGCTTCACAGCTGCTGGGGACTGAGGGCCGGGGTTTGATTGGTGTATTCATATAGGAGCTTGTGGCTAAGTACTGCGCCAGGGTGGCCAATCCTGCTCTGATTAGGGAGTGCGTTACCATTTATAGTCACCGGGATCAGGCCGCTCTCCAGGCCTGTTTGTGCAATTTTTCAACACGCGGATTTTTTTGTTCGGTGGAAAATCGCGCGACACCGGGATTCTAACTACGGTCCTCTTTCGCGCGCGGCGGATGATCTACCTCTACGCCAATGAAAGCAATGATATATAAATAGAAAAAAAACTTACGGGATGACTTAATAGTGTTGATATGTCCTCAGAAAATCACGGTTATATCTATGCAAATATAAATAATCGCGCTTTATTGTAAGAACCCTCGAGTGCGATACTGGCTTTCGGTGAATCAGTACGTAAGCGTGTTGATGTGATCACAAAAAAAGAAAGCGAAAACTATACTCTTATTTTACGTCTTAATCAACGCATATAGCTTTCCCAAAAATTAGTATTCATCTAACTAGGGTTCCTGCTCCAGAGGCGCACATCCGTAGCGTAACGTATTCGGTGAGGATAAACCAGGAATTGGTAAGAGTGCGCAGAAGAATGCAACATGTAAAAGCAATGTTTGTTATGTCGACGCGTCATTCCTGCGTACTACCTAGGTGTCATAAATGTGCACAAATAATCTAGCTACCAGTCCTTTGTAATACTTTCAAAAGACTATTTGACGCCGCATTTTGTTTACTGCGCGAGTAGTCAAACAGTTAATAAGAAAATATTATTAGTTATGTGGCTTTCGTATGGAGGCTTACTCTTGTACAGCTTCTAAATTGTGCAGTGCCGAAACGTACAGATATGTGTCATATGTATTAGACGAGCTGTGCATTTAATAAGGCGAAGTAAATCTCACTGCATTTTTACGTAATAAATGTTATCGGCCACTCAGCAATGAAAATGCTTATTTTGCCCAGCTGCAAGCGTGATATTTTAAAATGGACTCCACCATTGTGGCCTGATGGGCGTTGTCATCATAGTCAGGCTCGCGTAATTCAGACGTGCGGATGCATTTTGTGTTGGCACCCGTTGCGTCTGGTGTCGGTGGCACAAAGAAAACAGCGACGCAATTTCTTTTCCGAAGGTTCATCACCGCAGGGCATAAAAAAGTGAATGAGCTGACGCCAGCAAACCTCTAAAAATTACATGTATAGCTGTGAGCATAAAATTATGCAACGTTCTGGACAGTAAATTCGCGTAGAATATGTCATGTTTTCCAGTATATGCAGTCACATTGAGAAATTGTATTACCTTCTTGTGAAGAAACCTTTGGCACAGCCGGAGCGTAAAACCTCTAGGTAAAAAAAAAAGAATAATTGAGTTGTTAAGCCGCTCTGTATTTCCCGAAGTCTGCCCCCCCCCAAAAAAAAAGTTAACAAGATCAAAAATTTGTATTTTGTTTCTATGAAATCCCGATGCAGGTGTGCAACCAAATCCGAGATATGGCAGTTTCTCCAGTTATAATGCAATTTCCTGCGATAACAGTACATATGTTTATTCCAATGTTAATGCTGCGCGAAATGAATCCGAAGAGCTGGTGAAAGCTTCTGCAACCTATTGCACTGCTTGCAGGGATAAAGGCTTCATAAATCATTAGAGAATGAGAGCCCCTGCAAATTGTTACCAGTAGACCAGAAGGCAATGCTTGCCGTGACTTCACCCCAAAAGAAGTACCGCGCCAGCTGGGCCGCGTTTATAACCGAAGGGTTGTTTTGCTGATATAAAATTTATGCTAGTTGGACAATCAAGTATGATGGTCCAGGCTTAAACACTATATTCGACAAAGAATTCCTATAATCCGTTAAAATTTTACGGTATTTCACGCACATTCCGGGAGCCAAGTATCTATATGTCTTTGTATGTTGGTGTCTGTATTCTCGTTCAACTGGGTCACTGGGTTTCTGGATTAACTTGTAGTGCACCAGGTTGCTGTGCTGAGGGAATAAGATTTCTAACCAATCGTTCCCCAATTACAATTTGAAAGAATTCTGGAAAATGTGTACAGAATTGCCGCTCTTCAACGAATCTCTCACATTGGTTACCGTTGATGCGCGACTCGATAGAAGCCGCTTTTTCAAGCAACTCTTTGAATCCTACTTGGCCATTTGCCACCGCGCGGTATATGACGGTCTTCAACGAACCACTTTGATGCCACCATCGGTCACCCATTATGATCCAGAGTGTGCGTGCAACTGTCTATGATTGTCTTTATGCCAACATGGGTAGATAGTATATACCACTTCGAATGAGCCGCTCTATAGTGGCGAAAAGTTTTCGCTTTCAAATTTTCCGATGCTGATAGAATTAAACCCACGTCACTTGGGTGCCTTGAGCAAAGCAATACGGCGCTTCAGCCGGCTGCGCCAGAAATGCACTAGGTATGTGCCGCATCTCAAGGAACGTCTTTCCCGTCAACGCTTTAGTGATTAGCGCCATGAATGATTTGTGTGTTCCTGTTCAATGAACGTCTCGCCAACTCGGTTCACGCAGCATGTGTCACACAGTGTGTGACAAGTGAGGGCACAATTCTCAGCGTTTGCATGTGCCGACCCAAGCGATTCTCGTTGCGGAGACCATGCGCGAGTTTTCTGGCAGCGCCACTAGATGGAGCTGCATATCCCAACAAAAGTGCGAGAGGGGATCCCGGTTGCCACATGACGCGTTTCTCAAGGTTCGCATGCACCGACGTGCCACACATTTCGGAGGCCACATGAATGCATCGCGGCAACAGTGCTAGATGACCGCGATAGCTTTGACGGAAGCTCGAAAGCGGAATGCTGCTGCAATGCACGCCTCGTAATATGGATTGTTTCGATAGTTGCAATCCGTTCTCTGGCTATATTGAGAAAGTGCTAAACGCATCACCGTCGACAGTCATCATGAAATTGGTTCTTCCGAATTTTTGATTGTCCATAATATATGTGACATCATTAGGCTTTTCTTCTGAAACTAGTTACGTGAAGGTAGAGTCAGATTATGATTTTTAGCGGTAAATTGCGCAATTTAGACAAGAATGAAGTAATAAAACCACATCTTATTGCCCTTCCTTGCCTGATCTCTTCACGTGTCCTGAATAGAATAGCGGTGGTAGCGTCGTTTGGCGTTCAATACATCATTTCAACTCAAGAAGTATTTTTAAGCCCCCTTCTGTGTTATAGATAACGTGCAGTTCAAGTTCACGTAGGCAAATTTGTGTGTAGAAAGAGGACGTGCCTTTTGTGACCTCCCATGTCCTGTTACGTGAATATCTAAACGACGTCTCGATGATCGCGATTATAGTAGAGATCTTTTACAATTCAGAGCGCTATATGCGACGGAAATATTAAAATTAGGTCGCTTGCCTGACCACTCTTCAGATACATGACGGGTAGAAAAAACAGAAAGACAATAGACTGCATGCGTTCAATGAACTTTCGTTTTTCCTGCTAACTTCTCCATGGGCTCATTCCAATAGCTCCTTGGGTTGGTGTTGGCGTCAGTCGTCACCTCCGCAGCCGGTATCCGGTGTCCGTAGCAGCTCTAGCCGGGAATGCAAAAAGATATATGCAGTACCTTCCGACATCGAACCTGGACCCGGTGCGTCTTAGTCAGCCGCGCCACGGTGCCACGCCAGCACTTGCTCGGAACAATGCGAAATAAACGCGTCCTAGCCCGCGAGGAGACACGCGATAGGACTTTATTTCAACTTTTTTTATTTCGCATTTTCCTTTTTACAGCACAAGAAAATGCAAGGGCAGGAATAAAAAGCTGCACAATCGCAACTTGACGGGGTTGCTGTCCCCTGTCTTTGAAGAACAGTTGCAGCATATTCACAAAGAGAAACTGTTACATATGTACAAAAGAAATTCATATAATATAGACACTGATATTCACATCAGAACATTTATAACATGTATATGCATATATTCACATGCGTATCTGCACCAACCCAGCATCTGTACATATTTGCATCTGTACATGAAGCATACATCTGTATCCAGAAAAATTTGAGGAAAAATGATCATGCACAAATGATAAGCAACACCTGAAAACAATATACCTTAAAATACCAACAATTCTACTCAGAAGGTAACGGCAATTTTCAGCGGAACAAAAAGAAATAAATGCGGAACGATGGAAAAGAGAGATTTGGAACATGCTAAAACATAGCATGAATCAATAAATAAATAAAAAGAAAAAATTGCAAATGTTAGCATTAATAAAGTTTGGCCATTATTATTTAAATTTAATTTCAGTGCCTTTTTCGTAATAGCATTTAGTTCGGTATGGGAAGCATGTAACACATTTAATATTATCGGCACCTGGTACTGCGATAGCTTGAAACCATAATTAGTTTTTGTAAAAGATAACACCCACTGGCTCTGTTTTCTGAATTGATATAACGCTTCCCTTGATTTGAATAACACCCGCCGTGGTTGCACAGTATCTATGTTGTTGGGCTGCTGAGTACGAGATCGCGGGATCAGATCCCGGCCACGGCGGCCGCATTTCGATGGGGGCGAAATGCGAAAACACCCGCGTACTTAGGTTTAGGCGCACGTTAAAGAACCCCAAGTGGTCGAAATTTCCGGAGTCCTCCATTACGGCGTGCCTCATAATCAGAAATTGGTTTTGGCACGTAAAACCACATATTTCATTAATTGATTTGACTAAGTTACAGAAGTTTATGAAAACGTTGTTGTGACAGCGAAAATATCTTTTACTTCTTAAGACTAGGTTATAATCATAAAAATATGCAATAGGAAGCACATTAAGAGCAGGAAATATTACGGGTGTATGTGCATCAAACGGTGCGTTGACAACATGCCGGATAGCTGTCTTTTGTAATGTTTTTAAGCTTCGTATGTTTGCTTGCGATGTCATACCCCACACTAGATTACAATAGCTAACACATGAAAGGAAGTGACTGTTATATAACATCAGTTTTACCTTAGAGCGCAGTATGTGTCGTACTCGACAGATCATTCCACATGCTCTCGCCAAAGTGGACATAATACGCTCAACGTGTGAATACCAAAATAAATGTTTGTTAAAAATTACGCCTAACGTTTCGACATTACCAACTAATTCTATCCTTTCCGGGACGAGGTAAAGAACAGTATTGCAGTTTACTTGTTTTTGTGGTGGCGTCAACAACACAGCCTTGACATGCGCGCCTTGTAGCGTCGATCGTGCACAGTTTGCATTGCATTTGGATGTCATTGCACCATGAAGAACACCATGCAGCAGTTGTACAGATAGCTATACAAGGCAGTTAAGGAAGAAAAAAAAAGTTTAACGAGATGTATGCAAAAATACTGAAAAAACATATATAATGCGTACCTGGTGAAATCTAGCTCGCTGGGTGAATATGTCACCTCCGCATTTCGCAGGGGATGTCAGTAAATCATCGTAGATGAGCAACCTTATTAGCATCGTGTCGTGCCACTTGCCCTGTGATGTGAGAAGCGCGCTGCGTAATACGTGCGCTCATTGGATTGCAGTTGCATGTTATTATACCTGGTAGAAGGCCATGTAGCAATTGCATAGGTAGCGGTACAACACCAGATGGAGATGTCCTGAGGAAAAAAAGAAGATTGTAGAGATGTATCAATATTGACGTATTAAAAATTTGCAGGATGCTTGGGCTTCGCGTTTAAGAGTGGAACGTGACAGCATTCAAATATCCTCGACTGTTTCTCACAAATCCCGGCAAGTGCAGTTTATGTAACCGTAATGTTTATCGGGAAACGCTGGGGCGAAGGCTATGCAAGAAGACAAGCTTTCTCTTAGAAACGCGGCCTCTTGTATGGCTGAACCGCTAGGTTGCACACAGCCGCGCCAGAAATAGTTACATCACTTTAATGTTCCGGTTGTTGTCTCGAAATTGTAATATTTTCCTCCGCGAAGATTCAACATATAAGGTATGTGCTGTCAGTGTGTTTTTTTAATACGTCTTTATTTCTGCGTTTAATAGGCCAAGCCTTGCGGCAGAAAAGGGGTGCTCTATGCAGGAGGAGGAGGGGGACCGGTGCTCTCTTCTTCCTCGAGGTGGAGTGGTCCCGAGGTCGGCTCTACAAAGAGGCAGCCATGCTCTTCCTTGTCCCTGAAAAAGTCCACAAAAGCACTCCAAAGCTGGACTGAGTCCTTGAGCCCGATGTGCGATGGCGGGTCGAGCCACTCCTGCAGGGTGCCAGGTCGGTTCCCGCCCAGGGAGCGTAGTGTCCTTTCTCGGACCGTGTCAAAGGGAGAGCAGCTCTACAGAAGATGTTCGGTCGTACCTCTGGCCGGGCATGCCGGGCACGTAGGGCTCGGGTATGAGTGCGGGTTGATGAGGTGTAGCCTTGCTGGTGACAGAAGCTGGCCGGTCTGGGCTCGGCGAAAAAGAACCGCCTCTATTCTGCGAAGTGTGCTGGGTGGGCGGCGATGTAGTTTCTCAGGGTTGGCCAAATGTTGGAGAATGTTGCGGTGGTAGCTCTGTGCGCGGTGCCATGTCTGGGCCCTATCCATAGGGGGCGACGTAGGGTGTGTTAAGGCGGCAGGGGCCCAGGAAGCAGAAACTACAGTGGGTCCAGGCAAAGGTGCGCAAAGAGATGCAGCGCGCGCGGCCTGGTGTGCCTTTTCGTTTCCAGTGATTCCTTCATGTGCAGGAATCTATTTGACGATTGTGGTATAGCCTTCCCCTTGCAGGCGACGAACTTCAGCACGAATGGCCTTAAGAACGGCATAGTCTGCTCCCCCTGAGCGACAGGCGGTGTAGGCTGTTTGCGAGTCAGTCTAAACATAAAAGGTACAAGGAGCCGGATCCTGTCTTTCTACTATGCGAGTGATGGCAAGGCGTAAAGCTATGAGTTCAAGATTAGTGACAGTATGTTCCTCGGGAAGCCGTTGGGTTGCAGTAGTATCCGACTCGGAATTATGACAAGCCACGCCGGCACCATTTGGAGACTGAGTTTCGTCTGTGTAAAGTTGAATGGCCCCATCTTGGGCTAGCTCGCATGACATCTTCGCCTGGCGTTTTGCGGTAGCTTTACGCCTTTGTGGATTAGCGGAACTCATGTTTTTTGGTAGTGGCATACCATCTACAAGATCGATAAGTTCCCATGGTGGGGCAGGAGATGAGAGCGGCTCTAGATTATCGACATTGTAGCCTAATGTCCGTAGGATCTGATGGCCAGCCGCCGTTGTGGTTAGACGGACACAATGGGCGTGCAATTGCTGTTCGGCCAGATCCTGCAGGGCATTGATTCTACTACATGCGTGTAGGTCGGCAATAGGGCAGTACTGTGGTAAGCCGGTAACCAGGCGCATCGCCTCGCGGTTGATGCGCTCAAGCTGAAGGCATTGGGTCGCGTTAAGTCGCATGTAAGGATATGCGTATTGTAATTTTGATGCAACGGAAGCTAGGGCTATTTGACGGAGCCCAACTTCTGTAATTCCCCACCCACGCGCAGAGACGCGGCGCATAAGGTGTAAGGCCTGATGGCAAGTAAGAACGGTGCCACGAAGCCAGCTTTTGGCTCCTCCATCCTTGTCAATTATCATGCCAAGTATTCTGATTGTTTCTTTCCGGCAAATAACAGAGTCCCCTAAACGAAGGCAGATAAGGTTGCGTTGGGCCTCGGCTCGCAGCCGCGGTCCATGAATGACAGCCACGTACTCGGTTTTCTGCGGTGAGGTTTGCATGCTACACTCCATAATGTAGTCGTGGACGGCGTTGAGGCCTGCCTGCAGGGCTAGTTCTTGCTCCCCAGGGGACCCCGAGTTGGTCCACAGGGTTACATCGTCTGCATACACGGCATAATTAAGACCGGGTGTCGATGTCAGCAATGGTGGGAGGCCTGACATGGCAATGTTAAAAAGAGCGGGAGATGTGACAGCACCTTGAGGGACTCCGATTTCATTATGTTGCCATTCACCGAGCGTATCCGCAACCATCACCGCGAATGTTCTGTCCGCAAGAAAATCTTTCACGAAACGGTACACGTTCCCACCTATCCCCACTGCCTGAAGTCGGTGAAGTATAGTAGTGTGGGGCACGGAATCAAACGCCTTTTTGACGTCGACTCCAACCACTACCCGGAGCTTTGCGCTGCTAGGGTATGCGAGAACTTCCCTATGAAGCCTTCTGAGAATACCTTGTGCGCAGAACCCACGGCAAAATCATACTTGCATAGGGGACAGAATGTTAGGTTTGTACAAGTACCATTCAAGTCTACGTAAAGTCATGCGTTCCATCTCCTTACAAACGTTAGACGTTAAGGAAATTGGCCTGAGGTCTTGTAATGACCGACTTGGCCTGCCAGATTTTGGAATCGGTATCACCACAGATTTCTTCCAGGCGGGGGGAAGATCACCGTTGACCCAATGTTCATTGATCACTTTCAGCAGGGCCAGTTTATACGATTTCGGAAGGTTCAGAAGCGTTGAATAACGTACTCCATCCGGTCCCGGGGTGCTATTGTGGTTGGAGTCATACAGTGCTGCCTCAAGTTCATCTAACGGGAAGGGGACGTCGTATTCGTGGGATTTGTTTGATGAGGGGCCCGCAGGCAGGGCACCCACATTGTCTGGTTGGGGAAAAAATGACCTTCCCTGCTTGAATAGCTAGCTCAGCCGGGGAGACGTTCAGTTTCAGAGCTATGCTTTGGGACGGTGATTTGGTCACTTGCGTCCGAGGATAGCGCGAAATATGCGCCAGGCCTTCTATAAGTTACCTGTGCCATTAAGCGAGTGGCAGAGCAGCTGCCAATCTCTGAGAGCGAGTTGCATAGTATACCGCTCAGTCTCCTGAGTAATGCGATAAATATTTTCCTGCGCGAAGATTCAACATATAAGGTATGTGCTGTCAGTGTTTTCTTTTTCTTGACATTTATTGTGGGCTATCATTCTCGAAGTCCCGGTGAAGAACTTTGCCAACAATATAAAACAAGGTATGAGCAACTATAATGATAGAAAGGTGGGGCAATATAGCCTGGAGGACAGATACCAATGCCTTTCATACACGTATTGCTAAACACATGGGGAAATTCTCGCGCAAGGACAAATTCGTCGAGGCCGACACCAACACCACGTTTGGTACACTGGGCCGCTAACGCTACGTCGTTAAAATGTTTAAGGCATGTCATATTATTGAAGCATGCTAGGTGACTCTTTGTCACCAACCCGTTTCAAAGGGAATGTCGTTATAAACCCGCCGCGTAGCATCGATTTTTACAAGCATTGCATTGGGGTCCTCATTAACTTCTATTGCTAGCGATCCTGAAGCTCGCGCCTTCCTCCAGTGTTGCGTCGATTTCTCCCTGCAACAACCTACTTCTGAACTTTCACGTCGTTCCGCAACTTCTTTCAATATTCTTGATGCTATACTAACCAATAACCTTTCCCTTTGTTCCATTATTGCACACCTTAAAGGTCTTTTTGATCCTTCTCTAATCACCGGAAAGGTGAACATCGTACCTCATAAAAACCTCTTGCAACGAACAAATCAGGTGCTACAACCGTGCTAACTTCGGCGAACTGAACGCTGAGTTGACAGTTCTTTCTGACTCCTTCCTTCGCAATTTCACAACACGTTCAGTGGAGATCAACTAGAACCTATTCAGAGACAAACTTACTGTTCTAATTGACAGATTGTTATCCATCATCACTGTGCCGTGCACTAACACCGCGGCTTGGTTTACTAGGCATCTCCGTCGCCTTCATAACAAAAAAAGCACCTTTACAAACAGGCCAAGAAAAACAGGCAATCAAATTCTTGGCAACGCTACAAAGCGTCTGATAGGGAATATCAGTCGGCACTGATATCTACTCGTCGCCATTTCTTCACCCAGAACATGGCATCAATGTTAAAAAACAGCCCGCATGAGGCGCCGCCTGCTACACAGACTTGGCCTCAGCTCAATCTCTAACCCGGTCCCTCCCTCCCCGATACCGGAACTCTGGCGCCAGAAGCTATGGGTGAAGCCACTTCCCCGCAACATGAATCCCGAACAACACCCCGGTCGCAGGAAAGCGCGTGCCGCAGCCCTCCAGGCGCGCCACTCCGAATGCCCCGGCGTATTCTACGTAGACGTCTCGGGCCCTTCCCCCTCAGGTCACTTCACGGCCGCTGTGATCACCGAGGGTCACCACGTCGATGGCCTCTCGTTCAGAGCCGACACTGTAACTCATGCAGAGGAGGTTGCCATCGCTTTGGCCGCCTCCCACCCCACCACTCGCACTATCTTGACAGATTCGCGCTCAGCCTGTTCTCGATACATCCAGGGTTCCATCACCTCGCTGGCGGCTGGTCTCCTTCGGGCCGCCTCCTGGCGTTCCAACCCTCACTCCATCAGCGTAATCGGGACCGCAGGCCACACAGGTCTTCCCGGCAACGAGGCGGCGAATGCCGCTGCCCGCGCTTCTTTCCTCCGGGCCGCTGCCCCTTCATGTCCTGTGTCGGATTCTGGCAACTCTAGCCTCACACGCTACAGCCATATTCTGGATTATTATCGCACTTCGCGCCGACTCTAACCTAACCCTGCACGCGGTTTGGCGAAAGCGGACGAACGACTACTACGCCGCCTTCAGACCAATACTTTCCTTAGTCCGGCGGTCGCCCGGCACTTCATGCCGGAAATCTCAGGCACGTGTCCGACTTGTCAGGTCCTCGCCGATACCTTTCACGTTGTGGCTTCGTGCCCCGCCACTCCACTTTCCTTTTCATCCCCTTTCCCCATCGCTACTAGAGAGGCTTGGGAGGTGTACCTGCTCGGCTGCTCTACCTTGGAAGCTCAACGTTCCTTGGTGGCGCGCGCCCGGGCAGCGGCCATCTCCAATGGCGTCCCGGAATAGGGGCTGCCACTCAGGCGCACAGCAAGCAACTCTCTCATTAACTTCCTGAATAAAATGCTTCTACCACAACCACCAGCCCGCATGAATTCTGGCAGATAATAAGCCCATCAAGTAATCCTGACGTTAGTTTAACAAATGCTGAATGAGGCAGTGCTATGGTTGCTCGATGTGCCCGAATTCTCAATAACGCATTCACAGCAGCTTTTCACTTAGAGGAGCGCTCTTCAGCTCGTATTACTATTAAATATTTTGACACTGCAATGTCCGAAATAATCAATTGTGATAACGGTACCTTCACTACGGGAACTTAAACCGTCATCAGCGCCTGATCACCCTGGTTTGAATAACAAAATACTCAAGAATTCATCTGAAGGTATTCATCGTATCTTTTCTGCTCTTTACAAAGTCTCTTTAATCTGGTTCAATTCCACGTGACTGGCGGTTGGCCAAGGTTGTACCAATATTCATATCTGGGTATCGTTAATCACCACTAAATTATCGACCCATTTCACTAACTAGCCCAGTTTGTAAACTCCTTGAATCCGTACTTCATTCACCAATAATTAACTATTTAGAAGAACGCCGCATCATCTTGAAATATCAATACAGCTTCCGCAAAGCCTAATAGTGCGAAAGGGAACTTGATAGATTCATTCACAATCTGCATTCATCTGTTGATGCTGGTGTTCAATTCCACTCCATATTCTTCGATTTTTCCACAGATATAAATAGGGTACCTCACAATTGGTTATTAAGCAAATGAACACTGCTAAATAGTCACCGTCTTGTTATTGCGTGGGTTAAAACTTTTCTCTCGACCAAGTATCAGTTCACTAGTACTAATAACCATAATTCATCCTTCAGCCAAGTACACTCCTGCATTCCACAGGCAGCGTGGTTAGCCCTTTGCTTTTTCTGATATTAACAATTTATCTAACTCCATTTGTTCGCAAATCCGTCTTTTCGCTGACGATTGTGTAATTTACCACCGCGTTCATTCTAACGGTGATAGTTTAGCCCTACAACCTGACCTCGATTCAGTAACAGCCTGTGGTGCTCTGCCTGGCTCATGCAACTTAACCTATAGAAAAAAAAAACTGTCTTTTACGAACCGTCAGTCTTGAACCAAAGCCGCGCATACCCTAAATAAGACTACAGTCGAATTGGTAACTACGTATAAGTACCTGGGACCATCATATTATCCTTATTCTTGCATCCGCGAATCGGTCGTTAGTTTCCTTAAAACATGACTTGAAGCATGCTCCTTCTTACCTCCGAATACGGGCCTTCTGTACAGTAATTATACCTAAAAGTGAATATGCTACGCATATTTCGAACCTTCATCAAGTTCATTTAATTAATAACAATAAATCAGCGGAGAACCGCGCAGATGGTTTTATTTACTCTATTTACTCACGTCATACTAGCAACACAGCATTAAAGACACGCGCTGCACTGCGAGAACTATGCCACCGCTGAAAAGCTGCACGTTTATCACTTTTTCATTAGCAGTATCATCAGTCACCACGTCATAAAGACTTTTTTTCGTTTACCTTCTTCCATCTTTGACCAACGTGACCAACCTTTCAAGGTTCAGCGCTTATCATGTCATGCATTTAACTACGCATACTCTTTCATACCGCGCACCATAACTTACTGGAGTGCTCTACCTTCACGTTTGCTACAGCCACTGATCCCGATAAGTTTTGCAATCTTGTTGTCTGCCTTAACGTGATGCATATCTCACAATTGAACTGTTTATTTTACTTTGTATTTCTTATTATGTAGATGTTGTTGTTTCATTTCACGTTATTTGGAAGATGTATAACTGGTATAAGCTTGACTACTGTCTTGCTCATTTTATTGCTTCTTTGCTTTTTATTTGTGCTTGTCGGATTTAGCGGTATTTGGTTGTTATAGTCTAATGTCACATGATGTGTGCTTAATATTCTTTTCAATGAATTCGTGGTGTATTCTTTTTTTATAAATTGCCTATACCCCTCTACCCCCATGTAATGGTCCCAAACGTGAGGGATTTTATGGTTGCTTTGCACAAATAAAAAATAAAGTCATTTTATGTAAGAAGAAATTGCAGCTAACTGAATGTTTAGGGCAAACATAGACACTGAATATGCTATAAAAGAACTGGTGGCGAAGTTTTCATTTTTCCTGTCCTGTCATTTGTCATTCTTTGTCTACAGGAGAGACCAGCGGATCCACCGTTCCCTGATATCACGCTGGTAAGTCAATTCAAGCTACACTTTGGGAGCTATCAGTTTATATTGATTTACATGGAGCAGGTAATGTATTGGTACATTTGTTCCCTAATAGCCCAATGATAGACAAGCAGAATGACAACACAGACAAGCAAATAAGGCATGAACTACCCATAATGCCATACAATTGATTTCATTTGCTTAATCGGTCGAATACCGCGTTTTTTGGCGTTCTTTCCTAATACCGCCTGTTAAGCCCACATTGTAATTAACGTTGCCGTCATCCATTTGGAAGCGAGCTGATAACGGGCACACCTCAAATGCCATTACGTGCTCCCACAAGCACACATGGGGTATTTGTAAACTTATGGTAATATCCCTTCGCTCCAGCCGAAGATCCTAAGGTGAACTAAAAATTTGGCACCACAGAATTCCAGCCGAATGTAGTGCTTTAATTCCTTGAAACCGTCTTTTCATGATAATTTTACAACTATGGGTCGCCAAAGTAGTCCTCATATGATGATGGAAATCAGCGTCGTGGCCTCATTTCAGGCTAGTGAGCCGTTTTCTTGGTGTGCGCATGTTCTCCACAATCTTACCTGCAGCCAAGGTGAAAGTATTATCGCGGTGCTAAAAAACCTCGCATCTCAGTTTATGGCGTTGAGAAGTTTTGGGTTTGCTATCTTAACACGGGGAAAGTACATCAATTATAATTTAGGCATTTCATGGACACAGTATTAGGAAGAATATTACAACGCAGTTTATTTATTTATTTATATATTTATTTATTTACTTATTTATTTAGGCAATACTGCTAGCCTGGAGAGGCTGTGAGCTGGAGTGAAGTACAATATGCATAAATACATAATACAGATATTACATGTTTTGCACAACGTCGTTTGCGCCTAATATATATCGTGACGGAAGGATGAAAGAGAGAGGGAGAAGATCGGAGGCAGTGGCTGCTGCGTGTGGTTGGTGGTCAGCCATCTTAACTATGCCGGCTCATTCTGTAGATATATATAGTAAATATCGTTTTGCTATACTCGCAACATCCCCCTAACATATATATATATATATATATATATATATATATATATATATATATATATATATATATATATATATATATGTACAAAGGAACTAGGGCCTTCTGTCTAATTAAATTATTTGTAGTTGTGCCTTAAGGGCGGAAACGAAAGTGGCCGATGACGAGCGTTCCAGCGTCAGCTGGAAGCATGTTCCATACTGGCACCGTTCGCGTACAGGTTAAATTTTTAAAGATATCGGTTCGACAATGCAATTCTCGCAGTTTTTTGAAGTGGTTTTTGTTTGGTGATAGATTGGATAAAATTTTCCTTTACTTTTCCTACTTTATTGTGATAGAGTAGATACAGGTACTGCAACCAATCAGCATGGCGCCTAGACTAACCATTCAGTTCAGCATTTTCCACGAAAGGACTAGGAGAGGCGTACCAGCTGTAGGTATCGCAAACAAATCTGCCCGATTTTCTTTAATACTTTCTAACTGGACAAAATTTTCGTGCGTGTACGGGTCCCACACTAATGACCATATTCTATATATGGTCCGGTAAACGTTTGATATGTCATCAGTTCAATGTCTTGTGGCGCCTGTCGCAATGCTCGTCTTAGGTACCCCAAGTTTGCTTACTGCTTTGTTCTTGATCTAAGAAATATGCTCGCTCCACCGAAGATCCGAGGTAACTGTGAAGCCTAAATACTAATAATGTTTTACTTTAGATAATTAGTTTGCATTCAAACAGTAGTTAAATTGTAACGACAAGTACTTTCTAGTGATTCTCATGAGAACTGTTTCTCCTGAGTTTATTTTTATTTGCCAGGTCTGACACCATTTTTCTATGTGATGAAGAGTTTGATTAAATCGGACCTTGTCGTGATGGTTATCATTGCTTTGGTAAATTAAGCAGTCATCTGCAGATCACTTATTCTTGACGGATACTTGATTAACAAGGTCATTTACTAATACCAAGAAAAAAAAAGCGGTCCCAGAGCCGAGCCTAGTGGAACGCCCGACCGTTAAGTTAAAGGTGACGAGCAGACATCTTCTTTTGATACACAATGTTGCCGGCAGTAAAAGTAGACGTCTATGCATGGCACTTGCCTATATTTTTAATATAGCCGTAACATTAAAGCAAATTTTAAAAACAGTCAAGGTATTGTCGTAACATAACTTGCAACATGTTTCCCACAAGCAATTTGCTAAGAACAAATAATAAATTAAGGATTTGCTAGTTGCACCATAGTGTATCATCCCTCAAACGCCTCTGAAAACACAACGCTGTTGGGCGTAATGTCTAACAGACATTATAATATTTCGTTTTTTATATAGCGGTGAGCAGGAACCACCTACAGGGCTTCACGTGTGGCTCCTGCACCTCCTGTTCTGATGTTTTGCTGTAGGTTTTCTGTTCACTGAGGATTTATAAATGTTGAAAGGTGAAAACGAGAATGACTGGAAAGCCTACGTGCAAGCTTGTTTTTGTGTGATTTAAAACGCAAAAAGGCAAGGTTGATCGTCGCACCATACGCAGTGTTTCTTATTCCCGGCTTTTACAGCCGTCTGCTACGGCACGCGTTGGCAATTTTATGCTGCTTGCTCATTTTCACTCTAGACTCAAAAGTTCCATTCGTGAATCTATGATGTCAGAAGTGAGGGCGACTTTCATCCTAACATTATTTAACAGTGTCACTCAGGTCTCTTTTTCCGTCAGCCAGACACTTTTCAACCAACGTTCTATTCTGAATACATATTTCCTTTATGAAAATATCAATGAAGATATAAAGTGTTGAGTTGAAATGTATGACAGCAATCGCTTTTATGCTAGGGATTTTCGGTTGTTTTTTATTCTTTTAACGAATAATTATCTATCGTTGTAGCCTTTAATTGAACAATTGCTTTCGATGTAGGTTTTTCATCGAAATATTGATTAATACAAAAGATCGCCGGGTACTTCAAAAAGGTTCAAGCACAGTTATCTATATTTGTACGAACCTATTTTAATGTGTGAGAGATGGCACTAAGTTAGATATACAAGCGCAGGGCAGGGGAGGGGGAAGGCTAGACACAAAGGCGCAGCAGGATGTTCACCGGCGTCTCTTCGTTTTCTGTTATTCATAAGAGTATTTTTATTTTTATGCTGATGAAGTGATCTTATCCGAGTGGTTTCTGGTAGTATGAAAGTGCGTTGAACAGAAATAGTCGAATTCTAACCCAAATAAACACAATTTTTGCATTATAAAGGGATAATGAGATTTACTTGCAAGAAAATAGTGTAAAACATGCTTGACGATCGCGAAGTATGATAGGGCGCGGTGAAATTTCTGTCCGAGATAAAGCGCTCATCGCTGAAAAAGAAATAGATTTTTCTGGTCGGAAAAAGTTTTACGCGTATATGCATCACAACGTGACTGGAATTGTCAGCGAGAAGAAAGGGATTAACCGAGGGGCCCGATTGTTTATTAATATCATAGCAAGCCCACAAACAAAAGCGCCAATGACAACACAGGGGATGTTACTTGTGCTTAATAACCTAAAAAAAATAAATGATAAATAATTTGAAATGAAAGTGGATGAAAAACTACTCGCTGCCGGTGGGGAACGATCCCACGTCTTTCGCATTATGCGTGCGATGATCTACCGATTGAGCTACCTCAGCGCCATTTTTCCGAACAGCCTTCAGGGGTATTTATGTATTACTACGAGAACTAACCCTGGAAGCGTTAGTCAGCGCCACCACTCCCGAACCTAGGCGGCGGATGTGCAATGTCCTTTCTTTCGCAGGCGTCACGAGTACGTAATCTTTCGGGTGAAGGCAACTGGTCAATAAACAAACACGTGCTAACCTGAAGGCCTGGTGTTAACAGCGCAAAACGGAGACGAGACACGAGACGAGAAGAAGGCACCATCAACCTAAAGGCATCAAGATTGCCGGACTCGAGACCCTCGATTTGTAATAAACGAGAAGAAAGGGGTTAAGCGATGGAAATTAGAGGGGAAATACTGCTGCTCAATAACGGAAATAAGGAAATCACAAATAATCAAAGTGAAAGGGGATGAAAAAACAACTTGCCGCAGGAGGAGAAAGATCCCACGTCTTTCGCATTACGTTTAATGCGAAAGATGTGGAATTGTTGCCCACCTGGGGCAAGTTGTTTTTTCAACCACTTTCGTTTCTATCAATTTATCACTCCTCTATTTCCGTCATTAAGCACAAGTAATGTCCCCTGTGTTGTCCTTGGTGCCTTTCTTGGTTGGCTTCTTATGATAAAACTGGGAGCGAAATTTGAAGTTTGTTATCAGCTACAATGTCGCTCAGCCAATGCGAAATTTTAGAACGAATCTTGCGATCGTGCTTCATTTCAAAAGCTGCGTAGACTTTTTTCTCGCTCGGCGCGATGTTCTGGGACAGTCACGAGACTTTGCTCCTACCCGCGAGGGCTGTTAGTACTTGAATTTTTTTAAATAAACTGAAATTCCGGGAATTATCTGTGAAAACCATGGTATGAAAATGAGGCACGCCTCAATGAAGTACTCCCGTTTGAATTTTACGACCTGTTGTACCACCGGTTGTACCACCTGTTTTACCACCATTTAACCCCCATCGAAATGCCCCTGCCGCAACCGGGATCGTACCCGCCACCTCAAGCTTAGCAGCGCAATGCCGTAGTCACTTGGCTACCGCATCGGGTGGTGATACAGCGGATACGTCAAATACACAACGAGTGTTCCCTTGCTACTGTCACAGTGTGATGGCGTCGAAGTGCAAAAAACTCCAGTCTCCTTTCCATTGGTGGCATGGTAGAGGTATCTTGTGGGTCAAAATTATTCCGTACTCCCCCACTTCGGCGTGCCTCACAATCGCATGGTGCTTTGGAATGTAAAACTCCAGTTCTACAGTCTTCAATTATTTTCCTAATGCTGGCATTTGTAAAACTCAAATTAGAATATAAAATACAGACAGTAATTCGAGAGTGCCGTGCTACGCGAAATGATGTCAGTACTAGAGAAAACGCCTAAATACGAAGCTGCTCTACAGCTGGTGTGAAAAGTGAAAAGGTGACGTCCAACTAAAATATGCAAGAAATTGCAATATCCACAGAGGAAAAGGAAACTGCAGGTTTAGGATACTAAGCCACCTGCTCTTTCCTACACTGCGGAGGATTGTCAGTTGGCTGGAATGTTTGGGTGATACCCACACCTTCTTTCAATAGTCACACAACCACCATGCGAGAATAAACGCTAGGAAATTACAGATTTCCTGGAATTGGCATGAACTCTATCGGTATGTCAAATACAAGCTACGAACCGGCGTGAATGTTGCGCCAAGTCATTTAGTGGACTCAGGCAGAAACGACGATAAACGACTGGGTTGCTATCATCACCATCTTCTTCATCATCACTATCAGCCTTGCTACACCCACTGCAGGGCAAAGGCCTATCCCATACTTCTCCAACTACCGCGGTCACGTGCTAATTGCAGCCAGGTTGTCCCTGCAAACTTCCTAATCTAATCCGCCCACCAAACATTCTGCTGTTCCCTGATACGCTTCCCTTCTCTTGGAATCTAGTCAGTAACCCTTAATGACCATCGGTTATCTTCCCTCCTCAATTCATGCCCTGGCCATACCCATTTCTATTTCTTCATTACAAGTAACAGGTCATTACCTGGCGTTTGTTACCTGGTGGCTATAGTAATCCTTGAATTGCGAGGGCATTTCAAGCCTCTGGCTTTGGGTGGCGTGGTGGCGTGTGGAGAAACAGATGTGGGGCACTCGGCTGGGCACCATTGGGGACTCGCACGCACAGTCGTCGATCGCTCTGCACTGCGGCACAGCAACTACTCGTGCTTCTCCATTCTAGTATGATTTCAAAATTTTCGCGCCGCTCCTGTCAAACTCTGGAAAAGGCGATTTCTTCAGCTTAATTAACCGATTAAATCGAACAAATGAAAGGTGGACATCGCTAACAATTAATCGTGTTGCGGGATACTTTTAATCGATTCATGTATTACACGTTCAACGATATTACCAGCCCTACTGTATTCAGTAAATATCTACAATGACGCAAGCAACGTAAGCGCTCTTGGCCATTGTCAGAGGCACTGACCTTGAGCCCACACTTTAGTTACTTCTTAATGCGTGTGCCTATTCTCGCGACGTCACAAAACTCGAGGGACCAACGAACTTGGGAGCAGAAGCAGTATAGAGAGAGGACTACTTTAATAGCGCACGCGAAATACTGCTGCTACTTATTCTTGATCTGCATGTTTTTTATAAGTACCGATATGTCTTCTTATCGTCGTTGTTTTTGCCGCAGTATAGACGCTGCAATATCTTAGTTTATGCGTCTCTTTGTATGCTAACCATGCCATGTGAGTAGTACACTGGGCGTTAAGCCAACCATACAATTTTCGCATCAGTTGAATAACGTTTGTTTTTTGCACACCCACTCGCTAAAATTCGCAGATGCATAAAATCATCAAGAAACAAATTGGGCGAAGAAATTTAGCGTTGAATTGTGTTAAACATGTTCCAGTATGCACCCTATGACGCATATATCCAACAGCGAAATGAAGAGGGCTAATTGGGCAGTGAGTTTTATTGCCTCCGTTGGATCAACATATCTTCGATGCTTTTATTTGTTCACAGATGTACAAGACCGGTGAAGATTTACTTACCTACGCAACTACCTCTATCAATTCGCTGAAGGAACATGATCATTCGCCGGAGGAACGGTGTTTTCCTGATGTGGACATTCAGGCCACACATGATGGTTGTACGTTTTGGAGAGGGTAAGGCTTTTGCACATGGTTATATTCTGGTTTCTTTATGAACAAACTAGATTTTTTTCCCTTGTAGAATAGGTATGATGACTTGCTCTGCAAAGTTTACAAAAGATGGAGGCAGCGGAAGATTCGACGCAATGGATGCCTCCTGCAGATGTAAGTAAATCGCCAGGGGCAAATATTTTTGCTGGATGGTAACAAACGCTGTATAACAAAAGGAGAGAAAATAGATGTGTTATGTACATAGCCAGCTTAAGAAGAAAGTAAACAAGGTGTCACCAACGTTGTAAAATTAAGTTGCGAGTTACAATTTATGTAGACACTATGAGAAACATGTATTGCACACTGCGTATTTTGATAGCATTGTATTCAGAATACATGATTTTTATATCTTCGGGGGGGGGGGGGGGAAAGATCTGCCCGAAATATGCTATGCCAAGTAGAGTTTAAGAAGACGGTGACGTAAAACTAAAGCGAATAAATTTGGAGTGCGTACATTTGTACGCGGAATTGCTGAAGACAAGCAACGGCCACGATAAATTTCAATTAACGTGTTTACGATTTTTATGACATGGTCCTAAAGAAAATGTTTAGTGCGATCTCTAGCCAGTCTATATAGACTCATAATTGTCTTTATGCATTATGCACAATGTACACAAATTCACGCTTACCTATGCTTGCGTTTGCAGTTTGTTACACGCTTAGTCTAAGCGTGATAATTCTCAAGGCTTACCGATCACGCTTGCAAGGAGTGATCACCAACCCCACTTCACGCTTAGCAGAAGTGAGAGAGATTCCTGTTCACAAGCTTATTGTGGCGTGATCATTGTCCACTCTTAGGGACGGCGCCTGGGGAACAGCGACTGTAGGGGGGAAGGGGGATTGCGTCAGCATCACGCCCCATCGCACCTCCAGTACATGCCTGGGAGGCTACAAAGAAGCAGTGACCTTTGTCGCCTTGAGTTCCGTCTCCGAAGCGAGCTTTGCTCGCCAAGCTCTTCACAATCCTCTACTTTAACTTGTGCTGTTGTGAACTGTAGTGACTTCTGCTGTAGTGTGGTGAACGCGCTATGGCAGTGGCAGCAGGCCAGTGATGTCAAAGCTGAATATGCTGCAGAGAGATTGTGCAGGACGCTCCCGCCTGCGACAATGAAACAAGTTCCAGGGTTTTGCTAAGTCCTCGAACAATTCAACGAAACCAAGCAATGCAAAACGCAAACAGGCCCCTCGATATCTCCTTGCACAAAAGCACGAATGCCCTCTCAACAATTCCCTGCATCGCCACGCGTTCGAAGATAGCAAGCCGTGGGCAGCACAAGCACGTCTGGACAGCATTAGCCGCCATTAAAACCGTCATGCTATTGCACTCTTATTCCGAGTGTGGGTCTAAAATACCTGATCAAACTGTTTTCCACTGGCCTGTTTTTCTAAGAAAGGCAAAGATTCTAAGTGGAGAAGAAATATGACAGAAAAATTTCTTGCAGGAGTAAATATATTATTCATGCTATCTATTCCCGGAAAACAGGAAACAACGAAACGTTCATGTTGAAAAACAAAATTTACCGATCTAAAAGATTTTCAGATCGCTTAGAAAGCCTAAGACTTTCTATGAGCTTGATTGAAATGCACAACGCAGCGAAAAATTCTGTAATCTTGTTTGCGCCATGATATTTCGCTGCTTGCTCCTGGCTTTATAATTCCTTGCCAAAAGTCATGGTGATGGCCATTTTCTTTCGGATATATCATAACGTTTTTTTACAATAAGGGAATAGACACATCCCTAGCGCCTTTTCTGGGGATATGCCTTGTCTGATCGAAATACTTTCCTTGTCTTAGCCGAAGATGAGCAGCCTTGTGTGCCTCCAGACGGTGCATGGTCCTATGAGGTCGTTTGAGGTATCTGAAAAAGAAAGCCTTAATAACAACAGTAGAGTGCTTTAGAGATGAAAACATATTTTTTCAGACTAAGAACACTGACTAATGACCCTTTCCTTTTCCAGTGCATTGGCATTTTCATTTTATTATGTACTTGTAAAATACCTTACAAGGCCCCAACTTGGGGCATCCAGTAAGGTGTTTATATAACCAAGTAAGCACATAAAAGTGGCAATCTCATGATAATACGAAGTTAGCGAAAAACACCAGCCAGGTGCAGAGCCTAAAAGTTACGAACATATTAGCGACATACAACTGTGTATCAGAACAATAAAAAAAAACTCGATCAGTGTGTAAAAAACTGCAAGCAAAAAGTAAGCAAAGTAAAACCAAAAAGAGAGCCTGCTAACATGCGTTAACAAGTGTTAAGCGAGTTGAATGAATTCCTCAAATTTACGCGGTCAGTGTCCGCAACTATGTTACCGGGGATGGGGCCTTCCAGAGGCTAATGTCACGTAGCATTGCATACGCGTTAAATGCTTCAGTTTCACCGTAGATGCGCGTGAAGCTAAGATGATGGTATAATTTGTAAAGCGTGTGCGACGTCGTTTCTAGGCGCAGGGATCGTTTGCTACTGCGGTAGACCTACTTCCGACTTGTCTGAAACTGGCCTATCTTAAATGTTGCACTTTGTAAGTTTTTAAGGAGTAGGCAATATAGGAAAGAGGTTCAACAATAATGAGAGCATTCTTCAAAAGCCAGCATCGCAGGTTCGCTTTTAAATCTACGTTCAGAAAGCGCAGAAAATTTCAGGATTTTTGATAGGACTAGGATAAACGTTTTAAATTTTTGTTCATTTTCATCAATCCGATAAGATTTACTTTAAACCTGAGCTTGCTTTCAAATTCGACCTTGACAACAATGGAACAGTGTGCAAAACGCATTTAGGTCAGACACGCCGCTGCACTTGGTTTATGTCCATCACGCTCTCGACTAAATGAAGTTTAAAAACTCGAAGAAAACTGGCACATCATTCGAAGAAACCTTTTTACTGCCCAAGCAAAAGTGTGCTAAAGATACATAGTTACGCCTAATTTCCAGAGCAATCGCGATGCAAATTTTGACAAGAAATACATCCTTTGTGAACTTGTCTCTACGGTCTCAAAAAAGAAAAAAAAAACGATTACCTTTACTTCTTGTAATGTACATTTTACGAACGTAACTGTAAGCCTGAGAAATATTTACTGCAGGTTGTTCAACGAAAAAGATCTGTATATGAATTTCGAATGTGAGTTCTCTAAAATCCTTTTTCGATCCCAAGCGCGTATTGTCAAATACGCCTGTATACTTGCTTTGCTGTCATCAGCTATGAAGGCTATCACCAAACGGTTTTTGTGGTCCTCAAAGCAACGTAAATGCCCTCCTTACCAGTTATATCTTTAGTAAATACGTGGGCATTGGGTGCAGTGGGTTTTAGCGTCGGATTAATAAAGGAGCCTTCATCAGCATATTATTACCTCCGCTCCCGAAGCAGCTGCTCTTTCTATGATCTATAAAGAAGACAAAAGAAAGAAAAGAGCGCGTGTCTGACTGAGATGTGCAATAATGTATGTCACTATCACTGGCTGTAAATCCCAGAAAAATCAGTGGTTGCGCACGCATTCCAG
This sequence comes from Dermacentor andersoni, assembly GCF_023375885.2. Classification (NCBI taxonomy): domain Eukaryota; kingdom Metazoa; phylum Arthropoda; class Arachnida; order Ixodida; family Ixodidae; genus Dermacentor; species Dermacentor andersoni. Next base: position 115,389,337 of record NC_092820.1, read on the forward strand.
TAAGTGCACAGTATCAATTACAAAGAACAATGACCTCTGGAGATCTGATGGGTGCGGAAACACGAAAGCATTTGCCAGTAATATTGTCGGTGCGGCTTGGAGGTGTCTTGGTCAAAGAGTACTTAGAAGGCATCACCGTGCTTTGATTCCCAGCGTTGTCGTAAGTCACAAGGCACACGACTTTCTATCCAATATTTTCTAAGCCGCGAATGACGTCTCCCAAAAGCTTGTTCTTAAATTACCGATTAGGCTTATGCACAGGTACATTGTGTGCTACCTCGTTAAACTTGCACATGAGGCTGTGCACCATAAATACAAGTGCACTGTTTGCTGCTTCTGCGTTATTCAATGCGATACCAGCGATGTTGCCTCCCTTGTTGTCAAAAAATGGCTTTAGATGAATTTCATTCACCGTCAGAGTCACGCAGCTTTGCTGCTCATTCAACTCGGATATCTTCTTGGCTAGTTAGCGGATGAATGTACTGTATTGATGCTCCCGATTGATGAACACATTCACCGAATGGTCCTTGGGTGGGGCACGATTATGCTGCCGTGAGTGCACATGTACTGGTATGCATGATGCTATATTGTAAAATGTATACAGCCGTACACCATGAAGTCAACGCAATAGCGGAGTTGTTCTTTTTTTTTTTTTTTTTTTTGACATCAGCTGCACTTGCTCGGTGAGCAGTTGAATGGCCGGGAAGTTATCGTCTCCTTGTGTTGCACATATTTTCCTCAGAAGAGAAACTACAGTCTCGCGGATGTCTATATCTGAGTTTCGAAAACTTGAACTCACGGCACTGTCGAACCCGTCCCCTCGACTCACTCAAGCAACGCCGGCAGCCGCCATTTGCTGTGGACCGGCGACAGAACTAGCAATAACCTGCTCAGAAAATAATAAACATTCAAAATTGCTTACCCTGTAGCTAGCTGACACGACTAGGTCTTCACGTGGAATGGCACGCATCCACGCTTTTCTTACTTTATCGGTTTAAGGGAGCGAGAACACGTGCACCTTGGGGCCGGTCTTGCAATTTCCATTGCACCGCGGCACACAACAAATCCCAGACATTTCGCAGTCTCTTCTAATTCTGCACAACTCTGATCGGCACACATGAAAAGCGATAAACACCGATGTCAGTTGCCGTTGCCGATTCACGCACATAAATAAAGAACCAAGCAAACAACCACGTTTCGCAGCGACTACGTGTGTTTGACGGAACACGGACGTGCGTTCAAGCATGCGCCTGCTGCCGCCGCCGCCACGCCGGGGACCAAGGCCCCATGCGGAAGACGTACGATCACGTGGCGACAGGAGCACCCGGCCTGGAAGAGTTTTCTCTAGGTGGCGTTGGGCCAGAGGGGGCGCAGATAGAAGAGATAGGATGACAAGTAGAGAGGAAATGAGGAGAAGAAGGAGAGAGAAAATAATAGGCATTTGACGTACAAGAGTGGGGCGAGGTGACGTGAGACGGCAAGGAAACCCCATCACTATACGACAGTGCTTGCGTGGACACAGGATATCCTGAAGTTCAAGGTACGGTACAGTCGTTGCTGCTATTTCTGAAAAATAGACGCCATGGAAATATGTAAAGGGGGTAACTCATGGAGGGCGCGCAGTACCAGAGCCTAATAAATAAGGTGTACCGCAGGGTCCCGAAGGCACTACGAAAGCGGTCGACCATGAAATGAACACTTCTGTGCCCGCCGCGCCAGCTTTGCGGCTATGGCATTGCTAGAGGTCGTGCATTGGATTCCAATTACGGCAGCGCCACTTCAACGGGGCCGAAATACAAAAGGCGGGTGCACTTAGGTTTTGGGACACGTTAAAGGACGCCACTGCGGCGTCCCTCAGAAGGCGTGTCTGGTTTTGACACGTACAGCCCCATAATCCAATTCAAGTTTGACACTTCTGCCGCAATGCGATGTGCTATGTGAGGAAATGACACCACTCAACCCTTTCATAGGATGTAAAATATTGCGCACAACAGCGCATCAAGCAAACACCTCTCCCTGTGTGTTCTGTGTACTAAGCAGACAAACAGCAATGGTGCAGGAAAGGTAATTATAATATCCAATCACCACTCTAGTGTTAGACTAAACGATCAAGGAATTAAGCTTTAGCCGTCAACATCACCCTTAATTATCCTCAATCACAGCATCAAACACGAAAAGCTTAGTTTACATCGACTCCCACACTACGTAGAATCTGCATAACATTTCGAACAATGCGTTTTTTCTTTTGTCCATTGACGCTTTAGAGGACTTTGAATTGGGAAAGTGTGCATTGTTATTCATGAGTACCATAATCTTAGATGAATGCAGCGTATAAATTTTGCTGAACATTTTAGTATTCTATTTTTGCGTGAAGTCTTGCTTAAGTATTGCTCGTTTAACGTGTTGCACTACATAAAAATTATCTTTCAAAATGCACTATATCATAAAATACTTCCAACTCAGTGCAAGATACCATATGTTGTTCCAGTTCTCAAATCAGGCCAATGAAACACTCTGGTAATTTATTGTCTAATGTTTCTTATGTCGGTAGCTTGCTAAATTCTCAAACATATACAATACAAATAAGTTGATGCACATGTACATAACTTCATATTTACTCTGCTTCAGCGTGGACTCAGAAAGCGGGTCTCCTGTGTCACGTATTGAACTTAATTTTTGCCAGAATTGACTGATGCTCTGGATGATCGTAATTCCCAATATTTCTTTTTCCTGTGCTTGCATAAGAAATTCGATTAAATTACCGCTCAGCATTTTGCACAGGTTCAAACGTTTTATTAACAACACCCCGATCACTTCGTGGATGAATGATTACCTAGCTGAACGAAAACAATCCATACAGCTGGACCAACAGCTATTCCGAAGTCCGAAATTTCTGCGAGGAGTTCGAAAGCGGTGTTTGTTGGGAGCATTACCTTTCGTGCTAAAGATGAATTACGTGAAGGAGCCCTTTCGACCGTGCATGAGAAACTTAGTAGACAACAGGCGAGAAGAATAGGGTTAACCGTGGGGCCTGAATTTTATAAGTCATATCATAAGAAGCCAACAAACACTGACACCAACGACAACACAGGGGAAATTACTTGTGCCTAATAAATGAAATAATGAATCGATAATTTAATGGAAAATAAAGTGGATGAAAAAAACAACTTGCCGTAAGTGGGAACCGAACCAAGCAAAAAACGAAGGTTGTGGGTTCGGTTCCCACCTGCGGCAAGTTGTTTATTCATCCACTTTATTTTCCATTAAATTATCGTTTCATTCTTTCATTTATTAAGCACAAGTAATTTCCCCTATGTTGTCCTTGGTGTCAGTGTTTGTAGGCTTCTTATGATATTAGTAGACAACAGGTTTATGTAAACCAAACTAATGTTGTAGTGAATGACAAAGACATTTCCCGATAATAAGTACATGGTGTTTAGGATGGCGAATACATGTTAACCGGAAGAACTGCTTGTAAAATAAGGCTAACGAAAAAGGGGCTGCATATGTTTGAGTATAAATTTAGCATTACCATTATTAAATATTCCTATGAATAAACACATCTAGGCGTTGTTCTTGGTCCCCTTCGTTTCAGTTCATCGGTACGTTGTGCCGATAGTAGCTAAAGTTTCTAAAACTTGATTTTTCGTAACACGTAATACTTGTGCGTTACGTCTAGTTACAAAGACCCCGCTATAAAATCACCTGCTAGGTCTAACTTACGTGATGCCTTCCCGATATGGGACCCCTTCTCGACTGATAATAAAGATGAAATTGAAAACGTAAAGTACATGGCAGTACGACAAGTTCTAAATAATCCGAAATATAATGTCAAGTTCAACTCAAGACGGGCCAGAACAAGGTTACATTTCGAAACATTGAAGCTGCACATAACGATGCTTCGATTAATGGCATTTACTACATATACAATTCACTAAGTGTTATCACCGGTGACAACTATATGTTTTTGTTCTGTTACCTATGGGTACGTATTAACCACGAACATTAAATCAAGGAAGAAGCATGCGGCACTTGCAAATTACCGACAATCCATGTGTTTTTTTTTTCTGAAATAATCCGGAAATTAAATTTCTCACCTACACCAGTAGTCGCTATTTCTCTTATTCAGCTGTTTCTCAGAATCTATAGTTTGCGAGAAAAATTGCATTGCATACAAAATTTTGACACTTTAGACGGAATAAACGTTCAGCAGCCTAATTAGGTACCTCTTCGATCATTTATTGCAACTAAAAAACGAATAAATTCGTTATTCGTGAACGTGGCTGCAAACAAGGCCTCGTTGAATACGAAATCTGATAGAAGCCGTTTCTAGCTGTTTCTTAATCTGAACTCGCCGGCGAGCAATCTCACTTTATCGTGAACATTTCTCTAGGTTCTTTTTTGCATTCCTGCTTTTTGAAGGTTGCGAAATGTTCAACAGTGCTGGTCCAATTGTGATTTCTATTAGGTATTGATATTTTCTCTGGTCTCTGTGCATGTAATTGTGTCTACGCTCGTAACGGTCGGGTGTCAGTTTATTTTTCGACAGTGCAGAAATGTTGGTTTTTGCAGTATAAGTTGGTACTACTTTTTAGTACCTACTTGATAGTTGGTACTATTTGTGCTTGCTGGAATCTACGTATTTAATTGTGCTTAATTCTCTCTTCGATATATACCCACTGCGTTTTACTGTTTCATATTTGTGCGAAAACAGCCTATTGGTATTTGTTGGGGTGCTGAGGCTATGTAATAATAAATACGTGTATATTTAAAAATACTTCCGTCGTTTCACGAGCTCAGACCACAGGCACACCGCAGTGGGAGACTCCGGTTTATTGTAACCACCAGCGAAAATAAATAAATCAACATCTCCGTCAAATTTTGTTAGATTTGTGTACACTGTGACAATGACGCCGCCTGTCCATGCGGCTTCCATTAGTGTTAATCATTATCTGGCCTTGCCTCATTTATTCCTTCGTCACTTGACTACTCGTGAATGTTTATTATTTTTCCAATTAGACCACTTTCTTACGAGAGATGATCCTATGAGAACACACGAGAGAATCCTTGCTCAAGCGGTCATGGGACATACTACAAGTTTCGGATGGAATTTTTATGGCTACTGCGCTCTATTCAACGTTACCTACTTAGGAGGTAAGTGTACTGCATCATTCCGGCTGCATATTCGAAGCACCTCGATTACTGGCATGTGGCCACCCAGTTTCGTGCCTCAGCATAGGGTAGCGCATCGAGCGATTCAACGTGGTGATGCTGATGACAGCTTAACGCCATGTTCTCGATCTCAAGGGCCCGACAAGCGATGACGGACAAGCACCTAAAATGCAGGATTCATGCATGGTTCAGCCTCAAAGCTGCGGCTCCGCGACCAAGGACCATGCGGGCGGCTTCCACCGTTTCTAGCTTACGGGCGTTGATATTGCTGACCAGTTTTTGCAAAACGATGGAGTTGTGTTAAAGTACACGGTGTGATGTTTACGTGTGAACTAGTTCGAGTATTTCTCATTGATATTGTGGTTAAGATTACTTCCAAAGCCTTCAAATAGTACTTTTAGGCGACTGTGTGCAAGGCGTGGCACATCGGAATTCGTGTGCTCAGATAATGCTACTACATTTCGGCAATGAGCTAAACGTGAACAAGGTGAATGCAGGAGCCAACATTTCGACAAGTGGACTTGTCTTCTTCAAGGCGACATATGCTTTCCTCGCCACAGCATATATATGTGGGGTTCTTCTAAAGGGGAGGGGGTGTGAGGCGGGAGGACGCGAAAACGAGAGAAAATATGTTAGCGTGTCGAATTGAGAGTAAAGGAACGCTGTGTACAAGGTCAAAGCCAGGACCCCTCCCCCCCCCAGTCTGTCAACACACGCGCGTTAGCCGGCGTGTCAAGGGCATCTGGCCTGCCGGCTGACAAAAAAAAAAAAAGGGAAGGAAAGGTGAAAAAAGGAAGGAAAGGGGAAAGGAAAGGGGGGGAGATACGGCAAGAAATCAAATGAAGTGTTGTTGCCTATAGCTTGAGGTTTAGCATAGCGAATAGATTCTAAAGCTCTCTTGTCGCCTTGAAGAATACTGTGGCGAGGAAAGCAGATGTCGCCTTGAAGAATACTGTGGCGAGGAAAGCATATGTCGCCTTGAAGAATACTGTGGCGAGGATAGCATATGTCGCCTTGAAGAATACTGTGGCGAGGAAAGCATATGTCGCCTTGAAGAAGACAAGTCCACTTGTCGAAACGTTGGCTCCTGCATTCACCTTGTTCACGTTTTGCTCATCGTCTTGAATTTCCATCTCCCGCATTCCCCGTCTTTTCTCTACATTTCGGCAAACTGCACGTAAGCTAGCTTCCAGGCTCAGTAGCTTAAGAACTTAAGAGCTTAAGTGAATCAGTGTTGAATTAAATGAAATTTTATCGACATACTACAATTTGTGAAAATTAAATTGCAGTAATACATCTTCATCATTAGCCTGAGGCTAGTTGGAATAAATTTTTTCTACAAATATAAAGAAGAGCGTGTCCCATAACACAAATATGATAGAAACAAAAGTGTTTTGATGACATTGTGAAATTGGAAAACTAATTATAGCAGGCTTATTACGATTCAATACGATTCCATACGTTTCCTGCATTTACACAGTTGAGTTTCGCAACATTAGAACACACATTGTTACATTTGCACAAGCAACACATTTACGCATGTACACAGCGTAACGTACAACATCACTATGCACGGTACCTGCCGTGGATGCTTAGTGGCTATCGTGTGGGGCTTCTAAGCACGAGGTCGCGGGATGGAATCCCGGCCATGACGGCCGCACTTCGATTATGGCGGAACGCCAGAACACGCGTGCTCTAATATTTTGGTGCACGTTAAAAAACACCGAGGTGGCTTTAATTTCAGGAGGCCCACTACGGCGTGCCTCATCATCCGATCATGGTTTTGGCATGTTGTTGTACACCTCATTATTTATTTATTTTAAATTATTCATGGTAGTCAATTCCAAATGGTTACTTGCATTGAAAAAATGTTTTTTGGCAGTTAATATATTAGGTAGCTTTATATAACTCAAGGAAGGTATTTTCAGTGCTGAGGAGAAATTGGTACGCTTTATAGTTTTAATGCAAGGTTGTTCCATACGGCGATGGCATTAACTTACCTTCTTTCTTACCAAATACCTTTTGTTTTGCTGAGGGATCCAGTTACCTTTTACGTTGTTACAACTTTCGTAGCGGAAGCATACAAAATTGCTGAGGAGACTGGATAGTTGGTGCTAATTGTAGAATGGACAATTAGTGCAGTTACTTAATCAGAGTGGTGAACGGCATGCTATTTAGGCTTGGGAAAAGTGGTACAGTATGTGCAGTATAGTCGGAATTTGTCCTAAAGTGTATTGCTCTTTCCTCGAATAATTTAACTGTTCATATATAGCCGCGGTATGTGCGACCCATGTTAGCTTAACAGTAATTTAAATATCTATAAAAAATACTGCAATAAATTATTCGTAATGTCGGCATGTCAAATATGTCTCGGCATTTGTGCACTTCGTCAATATGAGATTTCCAGTTCAAAGTTTTAATAATAGAACACCAAGCCATTTTGTAAAATTCGCTCCTTTTAGTGCTAATTTATCCATCGTAGCTGTACACGAGTGTCGACCCATAATTTTTCGCGGGGAATTCAAAACAACCTACTTGGTTTCCGTCTGTTTAACCGTAGTTCGCTTGAAGAGAACCACTTGTGGATATCATCGAGCTCTGAATTCACGCAAATATAAGTACCGTTTGGAGAGTTGCGTTCTGCTATGAGCGCCGTTTCATCAACAAAAATTAATATGGAAAGGTTTTTACGACCTAAAGAAGGGCCTTAATATATTGTGACAAATATATTTGTCCAAGAACTAAGATTTGAGGTATACCTACTATTGTTAAAAAAAAACTTGGATTGAGTGACAGCTATTTGCACTGTCTGTTTACGGTTTTCAAGATAATTTTTAAAAATTCTAGGCATATTCCAGGAAGACCGCAGCATTCTAGTTTATTCAATAATATGCCTTGGTTGACAATGTCAAAGGTTGTTTTTTTTTATCGTAAGGAATATGCCAACAACTCTTCTATCTTCATTTAAGTGGTAGTCAAGTTCAGGTAAGGAAAGGACGGCTATGTCAATTGTCCTGACCTTTCTGTACCCATGCTGACAGGATGTCAGATGACTTTGGTGTTCTAGAAAATACATTATTTGTTGTAGTATTATTAATTAGAATAGATATTTATTGTACCTACGATGGAGATAAAACTGTAGTGTTTATCACCAGCCTTGTGAACCTGGATTATATTTGATTATTTAAAAAGGTCTCGATACGTAGATGTGTAAACCGATAACCCTTTATATTTTTTCCAAAGGTTACATCAGATTTGGGGGTGATCCTCGTTTTCCCGGACAAGGTATGTTGTCAGAACCCATTGCACATTTCACTGGCATAGTGCTATCCACATTTAGAACTTCACGAGCTGTTATATCTAAGTATAAATATATTAGGATTGCCAGGAGGATGTATAATGCATTGTTCGTTTAGAGCCCTGGCCATTTGCCGAGAACCGACTGTGCAAAAAGAGGTGTTAAACCTTAGGACGAGCGTGTGTAATGATCTGGTATGGTGTAAAAGTTGTCAGGGGGCTTAAGAAATGAGTTTATGATACTTCAGGTTTTTCAACAGTGACCCAAATTTTTAAGTAATAAGTTGTACATTTCTTTCTCCTTACTCGAATGAGCACTGTTACTTTATTGCAAGCCAGTCTGAATTGCTGTGCATTTCTGTTTTTTGTGCATTTTTACTATTGAATGTCAAAATTCGTTCTTTCTTATTTGTGCAAAAAAGCGTGTTCATCCATTGCTCGAGCCACTGCACCATTTGGAAATTTTTTTGACGAGACATCTTCGTGGGGATGTGGCTTTTGGGAGTGGCTTGTTAAGATTGTGAATACTGGCTAATGATGCACTTCGGTAATGATTTAGAAAGGAGACTTAGACCTGCAGCAACTGAGCCCATATCTTATTGATAGTGGAGCGCGAAGAAAACAAGCGTACCTGTCATTAACGCTTCTTCTAAAGAGCCAGACATTCTAACACCCTCTTATTTTTGTCGGTTTGTCGTCTCCTGTGAACAACAAAAGCTGTATATGAAGAGCAGAAATATACTGACATTCCCAGCTTATAGCGAAACTATCCTCTAAGCAATGGCTTCGTGAAAATCCCCTCGCACTTTGAAGCGTTCACTCAGGTTAAGGATAACAAAAAAACATTGAGGAAGCAAAAGCGACGTTGTGATCATTCAAGAAGGTAACGCTTCCAATGCATAATACAAAATTGGTGTGGTGAGCAACCGAATAAATTGTACAGATCTCATCGTACGTGTATGTAAAGTCAGAATACCGAGTACCATAGAGCTGGCTCCGCGCTTTGCAGAAACAGTACCCTTTGAGAAGAGGTTTATTGGCGGCTCCTCAGGCAAAAGCGCAGCGACCGGGAACGGCGAGGCAGCCCGAAGCACTGTCCAAAAAAGGCGACAGTAATCAACAGCTTATCATAAAGCCGATCACGGCTTTATGACGGGATAAGAAGTCCCATCCGAGGATGACGTCATGCGAGCAGGTGGGAAGAACAATGCACTCCACTATGTAAACAATGCCGTGAATAAGCACACGTACAGTACAGGCTGCGTGCGGAGTGACGTGCTGAGCGCTTGCCGTACGAAGCGACAGTCCAGAAAGCGGCGTGGTCACCTTGCGCAGCGAACGGCACAGTTTGGCGGCTATCACAGAAACGGCTGCGCCGGTATCCACAAGAGCGAATGCAGGAACACCTTCTACACTAATTTCGACCACGTTAGCAGGACAGGCGCGAGGACTTAGACAGTTCGAATGGGGCGCAGTTCTTGCCTCGTGAACTGCGACGTTCAGTTTTCCTGGTCAGGTGGTGCGGGTCGCCGACGCATTGGGGAGAGCGAGCGTCGGCGAGGGGATGGCGAGCGACGCGAAGGAAATTCTGGAAGGTCAGCACGAGCATACGGTTGGTGGGAAGGAGTGGCGTATTGGCGAAAGGGCTGGCTGCCGTACTGGTAGGGCCGAGAGGCGTCGCCGAACGCTTGAGGTCGACGTCGGCAATATCGGGCGACGTGTCCAGGAGTGCCGCAAGAATAGCAGATGGGACGATTATCAGGCGTCCTCCAAGGATTAGCTCTCGGTGCGGTCCAAGATGCAGCATGGGCTTCCGGTGGCACCGGTTGGGAATGGGTCGCGAAAGACGCAGGCGGAGGCCTGCGTACTGCCTGCGCGTACGTAAGAGGCGCAGCCACAGGCAGGACTGGCTGCGCATAGGTGGGAGGAGTCGCGACAGGCTGCACTGCCAGAGCAGAGTTGAGATTCGTGGCTGCAGGCGGCTGATGGTGTGCGGAAGGGACAACTTGAGCGACCTCTTCGGAGATGAAAGTGCGGAGGGTGTTTGGAAGACGGGAGGTGGGCTCCTGAGTGAAGGGGACTAAAGAAAGTTGGCGGGCAACTTCCTCACGCACGAAGTCCTTGACCCGTTGAAGTAATGAGCATGGGTCGTACGTGCTGTCAAGGCTTGCCACCAAGTCGTCGCTGCCCAGAGCACGCCGAGTCGAAGCGCGTTGCTTCCGTAACTCATCATAACTTTGGCATAGGCTGACGACTTCAGACACAGTGCGCGGATTCCTGGCTAGAAGCATCTGGAAAGCGCCGTCATCGATGCCCTTCAGTATATGGTGAATTCGCTCAGCTTCGGGCATTGCCGCGTTGACTCGTTTACACAGGTCCACGACGTCTTCAATGTAGCTCGTGAATGTTTCTGCCGTCTGCTGTGCTCGGGCGCGCAAGCGTTGTTCAGCGCGCAGTTTGCGAACAGCGGGTCGGCCGAACACTTCTGTAAAGGTCGTCTTGAAGATTGACCATGTGGGTAAGTCACTTTCGTGGTTGTGAAACCAGAGTTGGGCAACACCAGCCAGATAAAAGATGACGTGGGTTAACTTCGCTGGATCATCCCACTTGTTGTGCGCGCTCACCCGTTCATATGACGCCAACCAGTCTTCTACGTCTTCGTCGTCTGCACCGCTGAAGATCTTGGGGTCGCGTTGTCGTGCAACGCCGGTGCAAGTGACGGACTGTGGCGTCGGCGTCGTTTGGGATGAGCTGTCGGTCATGGCGGGCGATAGCGTTCTTGATCGCAGCTCCAGGGTTACAAGCGACGGGGTTTGAGTCCCAGCACCTCCACCAATTGAGAAGAGGTTTATTGGCGGCTCCTCAGGCAAAAGCGCAGCGACCGGGAACGGCGAGGCAGCCCGAAGCACTGTCCAAAAAAGGCGACAGTAATCAACAGCGCGAGCGGAGCCGAGCCGCGCGTTGGCGATGTGTCTGTGCCGCGAGGCGCGTCTTCTTCTTCACACCTTTAAGACTTTCCTCCTCTGGCCCCGCGGAGTGTGTTAAATAGCAGATGAGGAAGACAACAATGGGCATATGGTGTGGGTGCAAGCGGCCCGCTCGTGTTATGAAATTTGTGGCTATTTATAGTGGCCATTGTGAACGCTTCTGGAATATTCTGTGGGCAACAAGTCCCGTTTTGCGCCCTTCTAACGCGTAGCTGGGTCTGGTTGCACGGACTTGAATATGAATAAGATGGAGCCAGATGCGAAATCAGGACATCTCGCGGATATTTGGGTGGCGCACTCTGGCCTTGCGAGTCTCTCGTCAATGAAAGTGGCGTTACGTGATCATTAAATTGCAGCTGAAGCGTCGCTTCCCCAAAAGAATCCGTAGGCAGGTGTCTGAAAACGACCTTACACGTTCTTCTCTCATCCTCTCGCTGCACAAGTGATGATGGGCGTGTTTTATCGCAGTACACGTATAGGGTAGGAGGGGTTCTATCATTCTTATTGGAAACATTTTCGAGGTGATTTCCTCTGTAAGGGTATCCCTATTCTCCAACCGAAGTAAATGGGAATGTCACGTCCACAAGCGCGAAGTGCGTATTCGTCTTCCTATACGGTATCATCCGTCGTGGACTTGACGATCACTAAGTGATCTAATCAAGGGTAATGAAGTATCTACAGTCGAACGCAGAATTCTAAAGACCACGGAAGCGGTGACTGCACTGCATCGCTGCGCCTTCTGACGGCTGCGCCCCTAAGTTCGAAATGGCATACTGCGCACGCACGTCCTATTTTACTTACCAGCCTGCTCGGTCAATTTATTCAACCGCGCACGCGCCGCAACGCGGGAGAGAGTGCGAAGTGCCACTTCTGCAGTCGCCGTGGAACCTTCCTAGCGATGCATCATGCGTAAGCTTTGGGATGTATCACACAATTTGATTTGAGAGAAAGTGAGGCAAAGGAAGTTTCGGCTCTGCTAATGGTCTAGAAAGAAGGCCTAGAGAGCAGCGCGCTGACAGCCCTGCAAGTACAGGTGCAGTATTGTCGTCACAACACACAACGACGTGCGTCCTCCGCTGTCACTGATCCTCTGCGTGATCAATGGTGAAAACCTGACGCGGGAAGAAAGTGACAAAAAGATCAAGGACAGATTTTATAAAGGAACTAGTTCAAATGGGTTCCGGTTCACTTGAAGCTCCATAGAGTCATGATGAGTAAGGCGAGGTCGCCACGGATAGCCTGAAAAGTTCTAAAACTCGATAACGTGTCTTCGATTCAATTTATAGGAAACCTATAAAAATCAACTGTTATTCCTGCTGAATAATTGGAGCCACATACGTGAATAACATGGACACAGCGGTTTCAACGCTCAAATTTTGACCGTGGGCATAAGGAAGTGCAGTTAATGCATGTTCCATAACTTATAAAATTATTAAACGCTTGTATTTCTCCGGCCCAAACACGATATGATAATGAGTCACGCCTTAGTTTGCCCCTCCAGACAACCTTTAACAACTTGGGGTTTACTAACGTGCACCTAAACATACCTACACGTTCAAGAGCGAAAATTTCGATAAGACGAGCACTCTACAAAACGAAACAAACCGGAGATTCTTTCACCTATTCTTAATGGAACGCCAAACTCGCCGTTTTTGTCCCAGCGGCTAGAGCATGTCGACTCATCGGTGAAAGCGACTGCTTCCCATTCTGCTCAGGTTCATGTTTTTACAGCCCGCGCAAAGTATAGTCTCAGACTACTCTTCCTATCGTATGTTGTCCGATCTGGTCTTCGACGCATTTCATAAGCCCTGCTTCAAACAGTCTTCTCTAAAAGGTCAAACAAATATGTTCAGCTGTAGGGTGACTCATGCATTTTGCTTATATACATGCATCAGCTACTACGGTGCCAATAGTTTGTCTATCTACCTGGCCTTCCGCACACGTAGGCCTTCCGCTACGTTATCTGCGATTCACCTTTCTTCTTTTTTCGACGTGCTTGAATACCACGGCTAACCGCATTTCTTTACCTTTCTAGCATGCAGCAGATGACGCTTTGCGAAACGCTTTGAATGCTTAAATCAACTATGACTTTCGTTTCGTTGATTCGAATGCATGATACTATTCTGGAAGAAAATAAAGCTGTTCTTGAAGGACTGGTTCTTCTACCGTTTCGTCAAACGAAATCGCCGAATAGCTATAGCTAGCCTGTGCAAGTGATAAGCTCTACCATGGCAACATCTGTGCGCAGCTATCGTTTATCATTCATGCGTACAAAAGACAACGAAACGATATAAATCAGGGGCGCAAATCCATTTCTACTGCGCCTGCCTTAAAAGAGCACGATCTTTTACCGAATGCTAGATCTACCTGGATGACTTCAATGCAATGCATCATTTATTTGTAAGAATTAAGAGCCACCGTCCAACTCAGCTATCGCGCTGAGCAACGATAGAAACGCTCTTTGCCGCAACAGGGAAGGCGGCAGTGTGTTGAGCTGAACGAAGGAGTCTAAAATTTAATTTCTTTTTTCACATAGGATTTCAAATTATTCAAGCCTTTTTAATTCAAATTTGCGTATAGAAAATTCGCTAGACTATTTTACATACCAAGGTAAGCGAAAAGCACGGTAATGCTTAGAAAGGTCTCTAAGTGGCAACTTTTGCCACTCAGTGCGACAAGTAATTGCGGCGCATGGAAGCCTGATCAAGTAATCAAAACATTCACGCGCATCTCATCTTTGTGGTGCTTTTCTTTTCTTTCCAAGAAGAAATACACTGCGTTTATTAACCGTTCCCTTTCCTGACTCTGCACTCCAGCTACTCCATATCCGGTGATATCTGGGCGCATGATATTTGGCCTGAGTATCACATATATTTCCATCGTGCGTGAGTTCTACGCAGGATCACATAATTCCGTTTGAAAGAAAGTGGCATGAAGCACGTCTTTTGCCCCGCGGAGCGTCTAGAAGTAAGCCGTCGAATGCAGCAGTCTCAGAGCCCTGCCAGTACACATTAAGTATTTTCGTCCCAATATCATCCTCGGGCGCTTCCACGGCGACTGCAGAAGTGGCACCTTGCACTCTCTCCCGCGTGCTGGTGCACGCTCCGTTCAAGCGAGCGAACAACCAGGCTGGGAGCTAAAACAGGGCGTGCGTCTGCAGTACGCGCTTTGGAACCTGTGCCTGCAGCCCTCAGAAGGCGAAGCAATACAGTTTAGTCGCCGCTCCCATGGTCTCTACAATATTGCACTCGACTGTACGCTGAAACCGAAGACGCAAGTTGTGCCATCACAGATGCGGCGAGCCTTGTGTTTTGCATTTTTCACACGTTTTCACAATGAGTAGAGGGGAAGGGATTGTACGCGTATTTTTGCAGTGATCTATTAAATACATCATTTCTATGAGAACAAAACAACAGCAGCATTGCGCTATCAACACGTCAGAGCGATATTACTTCTATTCAAGCCGTGACTAATGTGCCAACATCACCCACAATATAATTGTTCGATTTAAGTCTACAGTCTACATAAAACAGTGTACATAAAAGAGACAGATCGGTATTTCTCACTGTGTAGTCATCCAGGGATGTGCAATTATGACTTACAATCTAGGCATGCAACGGGGTAAGGCAAACAAACATTGCAAAATGAATTTGTCAGATTTGTTTTCCTCACGTAGGACAATGTGAACGTGTGAGAAGGCTATGCCACGCACACTCGAAAGTGAATTGAGTCGGATCATCGCATTCTATCGAGTGGCCCAAATGAATTACAGAGATATGCAACGTCCAAAGAGGCGAGACCATTAAATACATCCAAGGTTGCACACGAATTACAGAAACATGCCAACGTGAACGGATCGAAATATTGGTCTTCGCACATTTGCCGCGCAATCAGGGAATCAAAGCATACAAAGGAGTAGCGCAACTGGAGGACAAAATGAATAAAGAAATAATAGATCACGCAAATTCAACCCCGTGGTTTACTTTTCTACCGGGTCAGTACAGCCACTTTTAAACAATTTTCTTGAAGTAAACGAAGCTGCTGCCTCGTATTTACGAAATTTGTAAGCACAAGACATTTGACAATAAAAAAATGCGTGTATGAAAATTGGCCACGTTGTAGTTTCCTTCTCTAAATTCAGACAATGCGATGCTCAGCAAACAGTACTTTCTAGGAAACCACTTGTGGCATAAGATTTACGGCACTAGGTGTACATCCGCATTTCATTATAAAACAATAACTCGCTACACAATCTCATAACAATTCTAAATTCAACACTCGGCTCTTTGAGATCTCAAAAGCACACCTTTTCTTTTACGATAAGAACTATAGGTTTTTGCCGTTTCTTTATGCGAACTTCATAAACACATGGATATGCAACAAAACACTTACGCGTTAGAACATGTTCACGCGCACAATATTTCTGGACATGCAGTGCTTTGCAAAGGGGTAGACAGTGCAATGCGCGGCAAAAATTGCGTAGACATTTTTGACCCATTACAAGCCGCTACTTGATCACCAGCTTAAGACTTTTCTAGTTCGCTTGTAACGGCTTCGGCTACATTCGCACGCAAAAGAAAACCTATGAAAACAACTCCAAACCATAGATGCGTGTTTCCTTAATTTCTTTCAGTTTTGGACTCTCGTAGGCCTAGTGCACTCTAAGAACCCGTGAGCATTGAGAAACTTCCTTGCTGTAAATTATACTGGTAGATGTACTATGAATCACTGATCAAATTCTTCGCATTTTTTGTCAAGCAATACGTAGTTTGACTTGAGACCTGTGTACCTTGAACATTTCAATGTTTTATACATCTGATACAAATTATTATACTCTTTAAATAAAATTATATTGCCAGTGCCAACTGATAGGATTTATAGAAGCTTTTTTTAATTGTTAATGTGCGTAATCTTCGCTGCGTTGTACTTTATTTCCAGAGAGTTTTGGAGAGAGACCATACTATGTGCTCCGGACGACGTCGGGCTATGGGATCCAAAGTACTTCTTGCTGGCAGAAATTGAAGGAGATAAGCGAGCAAACGGGACAGCATATACACATTTGTTGATCGGCCGCTGAATGAAGGTGGCCCACAATATCTACCGATTATTAATTTACCTGAAAGGAAATTCTGTTCGCCTCCTATCTCTGCAAAATATATTTGCATGCATATACTAGACTTCTTTGTCAATTATTGTAAATTCCTTACACAAGATTCGTGACTCCATAAGAAAAATGAAAATATTTTAAAACCATGGTACTAGACGCAAATAAACTTCAACATTATTCAGCAAGCAAAAAAGTTATCATGTTCTCTTGTTAAAATGTCAGCCATGAAACCATTTGGCCACATACGTTGCAGAAATAATATCGTTTACGCATACGAAAAAAAAAACATTACACAAGCGACCAATCTGAACGAAATACACGATGGTGATTCGAAATAAACTACAGACAACCTTCTATAATATCCTTAGGATTCTAGGCGATCATTGAAGTATGTATACCGGCGACTTTCAAACATGTACAGTACCTATTATGCATCCTACTGCCCTTGGAAATGGCACCTAGTGGGATTGAAGCCATTGGCTCTTGTAATTTGTAAAATTCCATTCATTGGCAGAAGTGGCAACGGTGAAATCTAATCAATTAAGGTAGTGAGATGTATAATCGTCTTCTCCCTAGAATACATTTTCGGTCCCAATTACCAAAGAACCTTTGACTGAGAATTCTGCACCACCCGTGGAGCTCTTAACTAGAGTTCTTCGGTTGCTTATCCAGATGTTTCTTCATATTACGATTAAAGCAGTAAACCCGCTCTACGAACGTAGTAAACTATGGTATTACTTCAGGATTTTTCGTAGGTTATATTAAGGACTTTAGAAATAGCGCACACAGAACAGGGCGAAGCAGCGTGTGTGTTGATGTGTGTGTGTGTCGACGTGTCCCTCTTTTATCCACTGTAGGTTAGGCTACTCATAGATTTTAGCAGAAGAAATTATGAAACAACAAAAATATAAATTGATTTTTTATTTGTTGAAATGCAAACAGGCAGTTTCTATCATTTGCATCCCCTTCGATTCGTTGATCAAATATTTCATTTCGCTGATGGCTGAGTTTTTTCACAGAACACGGTGATGATGGCCCAGTTGCTTCCATTGTGTTAAAGAAATGTTTGCGATATCATTCACTGTCTTTTCTGGGTGAAAGTGGATTTTGGAGACCATGACAGCCCGCACCTAATTCCCAGAGTACATTCATAGTTTCTGAATTTGATATGGTATAGAATGAACTAATAAGCACCTATGATTTATTTCTTTATTTGCACACACACACTATATATATATATATATATATATATATATATATATATATATATATATATATATATATTAAAAGAATTTAAGCGGACTTCATCTTCATCTGTACAAAGTCATCATCAATCATCCGCTCGTGTTCGTTTTTGCATCGACGCCATTTTTCCTTCTTGGAATAAAATGTCGTCTCGACCGTGGTATTTAAAGTGGTGGAGGCGCTTTAAGATCCCTTCGACCTCAATTCACTTCAATATCTCTCCTGGAGCTACGTTCGGGACGCCGCTTACGCCAAGAGGCCGCCATGTCGCAAGACCAGCGGTGTTTCATCTCCACGCAATGCCAGGCTACGGAAACAGCTCAAGCTGTTCAAGTTCGAAGACGACATGCTCTACCGGTACATTTTTCACCCGGAAGGCCGTCGATGGCTTCCTGTCCTGCCGCGCTCTCTTCGCGCTGCAGTTCTGCAGGCCTCACACGATGACCCTACGTCAGGCCACTTGGGCTACCGCAAAACACACGAGCGCATACGCAGCCGATTCTTTCGGCCAGGTCTTTTCACGAGCATCACTAGATATGTTGCCTCGTGCACGCTTTGCCAACACCGTAAGCGGCCTACTACTGCTGTGGTCGGGACGCTACAACCACTTGCTTGTCTAGCACAACCCTTCTCTGTCGTCGGCATTGACCTTGTCGGGCCACTCTCACCTTCTCCAGACGGGAACAGATGGATCGTCACTGCTGTTGACCCCTTGACCCGGTACGCTGAAACACCCCCAGTACGTTCAGGAGCTGCCTCAGAAGTAGCGGCCTTCTTCTTGCAGGCTATCCACTTACGTCACGGGGCGCCTCACATTCTTTTGAGCGACCGAGGCAAGGCATTTCTTTCAAGCACTCTTAATCAAGTTCTGCAAGCGTCCAACACCGTCCACAAGACAACGTCTAGCTACCACCCTCAAACCAACGGCCTAACAGAGCGATTTCATCGCACGCTGTGCGACATGCTATTCATGTATATTACACCTGACCATCGTAAGTGGGATGCGATTCTCCCATTTGTAACATTTTCATACAACACGTCTGTGCAGCGCACCACCAGAAAATCTCCGTTTTTCTTAGTATACGGCCGCCATCCAACCTCATCACTCGACGCTTCATTTTTCTATGGCCACGTCAACGCTTCACCATTCATTTGCGACCAGTTTGTGTCTCGTCTTGCCCAATGTCGTCGTCGCGCCCGTATGAACACTGAAGCCAGCCAAGGCGATCGCAAACATCGGTACGATGCCTCTTATGGCGTCGTTTCCTACCGCCCTGGTGACGATGTGTTCCTAAGGACACTTGCACGAACACCCGGTTTATGTGAGAAGCTTGAGTCACGATGTATTGGCCCCTACAAAGTCATAGAGCAGACCTCGCCGGCGAACTATTGCGTTACACCTGCTGAGGCCCCAACTGACCGATGCTGCCGCGGAACAGAGATCGTGCACGTTTCCCGCCTGAAGCCCTTTCATCTCCGTTCCACTGTCTAATGTGCGGCCAGGCTGGCCGCTTGCGTCCACGGAGGCAATAAATGTAAGTATTTATGTGGACATCATCTTCATCTATACAAAGGCATCATCAATCATCGGCTCGTGTTCGTTTTTGCATCGACGCCATTTTTCCTTCTTGGAATAAAGTGTCGTCTCGACCATGGTATTTCAATATATTGACTTGTTTCATTTATTTCATACATACTGCTAGCCTTCATTTGAAGGCTGTTGCAGGACAAAAGTAAATACGTTGCATCAAAATAAGAATGACAAACTTATACACTTGTCAATATTGTAGTTTACAAGAAGACGTACTTGAGCAGTACAGCAAAAGGGTGTGACCTTCTTGAGTCAGCCCTTAAAGGTTAATGAATAGAAATACAGAAGCATAAGATAAAGAACAAAAAAGTATATCAAAACCAACTAGAGACAAAATGCGGTGTCTGTAGGCGATACTGATAAATCAAGATGCGTACACGAAGACATATTTTTCCAGCATAGGAAGGAAATCGTCAGGTGAGCCAATTTTAATATCACTAGGCAATGAATTCTAGTCTCTCATTGTCTGGGGAAAGGAAGAATGCCTGAGTGTGTCTGTGTGGAACCTGTATTCAATTAAATGTTTAAAATGTTTAGTTCTAGTGTTTCGCTGTTCAGTGAAAGGTACATATGCACCACGGTTTAATTTGTAGCCGCCGTGAAGGAGGTAGAATAGAAACTTGAGGCGTAAGAATTTAGCACGCTTGTAAATAGTCGGGAGGCAAGCTTTCTCAAGGAGTTCTGTCAGAGAATCATTACGGTTGTACCCATTATAAGTGAATCTGATGGCTATTCTCTGTATTGCTTCTAGGCGTCTTTTGCACTGTTTGGTATGAAGGAACCAGCAGGTAATACCATATTGTAGTATAGGACGAACGAATGAGGTTTAGGCTAGCATCTTAGTGTCTGGTGAGGCAGATCTTAAAGAGCGTTCAAGTCAACAAAGTGTTTTAAATGCCTGAGAAGATATGTGTGACTCATGTTTGTCCCATTTTATATCATATAATAGGACAATGCTCAAATATTTATTATCATCGACCATCTTTAATTTTTGCTGTTCGATGGTGTAGGTAAATTCCAGTGTTTTTTTTTTTTTTTTTTTTTTTGCGGCTCACTCTCCTTGTCTAAATTAATCTTCGTTTACCATGCCTGACACCAATTTGCTACTTGCGCAAGCTCGTGATTTAGTGCTACTTGATGATTATGGTTCCTAATCTCCCTATATTTAATGCAATCATCTGCAAACATGCGCATCCTTGATTTCATGCTATCTGCCATGTCAATGATGTATTGTAAAAAGAAAATTGGTGCTAATACTGTTCGTTGCGGTACTCCGGATGACACTTCCACCCAATCAGATTGCTGACTTTCGATTTCTATCTACTGTTGTCGACCTGCAAGATAAGCTTTTATCCAGTTGATTATGCTGCCAGATCCCAGAATGTGTTGTAGTTTGCCCAGGAGTTTAGGATGGGATACCCGGTCCAAAGCCTTTGATTGATCTAAAAATACTATGTCAATCTGCCCGCGGTTATCAATCGTTAGAGCGAGATCATGCATAGTTTGTGTCAGTTGCTAACAGTAGACAGTCCTTTTCTGAAACCATGTTGGTTGTTGTTAAGCAAGTTATTATCTTATGCAATGGTTACGATGTGTTTTAGTATGATGTGTTCGAGAATTTTGCAACATGCGCACGTTAGCGAGATCGGTCTGTAATTTGATGAGCTTGTCGCGTCACTTGATTTGAGAATCGGGACAATATTTGCTATTTTCCAGCCTTTGGGCACGTCAGACGATTCTAGAGAATTTTTAAAAATAGGTAAGAGGTATTTATAGACCCATTCTGCTTATTTCTTGAGAAAAGTGTTTGGAATCCCACCTCGGCTGCAAGAATTTTTAATGTCGATGTTAAGCAGCAGTGAAAGCATACCTGATTCCGTTAGCTCTATATCACCAAGTATGTCACCGGTTCCCCTCGGCTGATGGTTTAAATCTGGTGAAGTTCCGTTGTCTTGTGTAAAAACGGAATTAAATAGGGATTGAACATATTTGCTATTTGGCAAGTATCCTTAGGCTGCAAATTGCTTTGCTTATGCATGTTCGCGTTAAAATATCTCCAAATTTTTTGAGGAGGCGTCTTGATGAAGTTGCTAAGTGTAACGTTCCTGTACGTATGTTTTGCTTGTTTTATCTCTGCTCTCAACACATGTGCCAATTTGCTAATTTTCTCAGTGTAGCAGGGATTTGATGTCTTATTCTTAAGTTTCCTCAGCCTTGACATTTTACGTTTGGTATGTATTATATTCCTTGTGATCCAAGGGTTTCTTTTGTGGGCTATCTTTTGTTTCATGGGTACAAAGTTTGATAAACAGTGCTGTACATAGGTCCTAAATTTTGCCCATAATTCATCTACTGTCGCCGAATTATCATGGAAAAGACACGAAAAATTGGGGTAGTGATAACCAAAAAGGTCAAGTATGCTGACATCCTATGCGTTTTTCCAATCATATATTCGTGTGATCAATTTTTCTGAGCCTGCTGACGACGGCCGTGATAGACAGCATTTGGTTGCATTGTGGTCCGAAATTCCGTCAATTATTTCCCATATGTTCTCTACAGGAATGTTTTGACTCACAAAAGTTAGATCAAGAATTCTGCTGCTCCAAGAAGGGGCACGAGTAGGTTGCTGAATGATTTGCTTTAAACCACTGTTGAAGGCCATATCAAGTATCGCATCAGCGCGGTCTTTATCGACAACATCAGCATCGTATACCTGGTATATTTATACCTGGTAGATTATAATCCCCCGTAAGGACAACCTTTTCGTCCACTTGAAGGTGACGCTGCATGTAATCAGACAATATATGTAATGGCTCCGGGCCGGAATTCGGTGCTCTCTACATTGTACCAACATAAATGCAATATACGCCGATCGTGATTCTACAAAACAGTGCTTCTGCGCTGGTAATGTTAGGTAGAGGTGTGGTCTGAATGTCGTCTTGCACTAAAATCGCTACGCCACCACCACGTCTACATCTATCCTGATGAACTATATAACCTGGAGGAAATATATTGTTGGTCAAGATATGTGATATATGATGAACCAAATTTCACTAATGGTTATGACATCAGGTTCATGTTCAAGAGACCAGGCCTCAAGTTCTACCGTCTTATTAACTGCAAACCTCACGTTGATATTGAGAATAGTTAGTGTTTTCTTAAATGAGCTGGTTGCCGTTCGGCAATTGAAGAAGTCACTATATATATATATATATATATATATATATATATATATATATATATATATTGTCACATGGTAGTGACGTTAACGAACACAATAGCAATACTGTGAACGACAAAACTAGCTTTTATTGGGCGAACCTGTGCCCACAAAGACAGGCTACACTTAAAGCACAACGATAGCGGAGAACACAGTCAGCGATCGTCGAAAATCTGGTCAGCGGGTCCAGCTTGTCGGCTTTTATACAGCAGTCATCGAATGTTCCAGACTAATCTTTGGGAACCGCGTGCCCTCCGCAAAGTTCTACACCATTCGCATCACGCGATGAAATCAGATAACACAAGGTTCGGCGACAACAGACAGCGCATAGAAGCATCGATAAGTTTCCGGAAACTTCGGATACATGCAGGCGCGTCTCGCGCTGTGCGATAAGATTTGTTAGGCGGCGAAACGTGGTCGCCCGATAAATATAAGTACACGTGGCAATATGCACACACACACACACACACACACACACACACACACACACACACACACACACACACACACACACACACACACGCACACGCACACACACACACACACACACACACACACACACACACACACACACACACACACACATGTATATTGTCACGCGCTAACACAGGAGTAAGTGACAGTACGAGCAGCCAGAGACGAAAAATGCCAAGCACTAAGCGACGGCTCTCCAGCTGACGCGGGATCCTTGACCTCGTCGTCTTCTTCGCCGTTTTGCTGGGCACGCAATGCTGAATGGTTGCTGGCTCATAACACCAGGTGGCATTATTCCCCCTCCCTATGAAGCATCGACTCGATGCTCAAACACAAGACGTACACGGAAAGTACGCACATTAGGTAAGACATTAAAAAAAAAAGGGGGGAAAACGCGCTAGCACACATACGGGCATGCACACGAGGCAAAAAAAATTGGGTTCTGTCGTCGGGAACAAAAAAAGAGAAAAAAAAAACACTTCGCAGTTCTTTGGAGGACGACGCGACGACAGCAAAAAACAAAAGTTTGTTTCACCGGTAGACTTAACATCACCGTGCAAAATATGGCTTGAGGCGGACGACATGTACAGTCTCTGCGCGTGGTAAACGGCGCTTGGGCGATGGTAGGTCTCCATCCGGAACCACTTCATAATTCACGTCGCTTACACGCCTTAGTACCGTGTATGGTCCGAAGTACTTGCTCAGGAGTTTCTCGCTGAGACCTCGCCGTCTAATGGGGGTCCAAACCCAAACTTGGTCACCAGGCTCATAGGTAACTTGTCGATGGTGAAGATTGTACCTTATGGCATCGGTACACTGCTGCTGTCGTATGTGGACACGGGCCAGTTGACGGGCTTCCTCGGCACGTTGAATGTACTCCTCGACGTCAGGAGCTAACTGGTCGAGCTGATCGATGTCTTCATATGGAATCATGGCGTCGAGCATAGTTTGAACATCTCGACCATAAACGAGGCGAAACGGCGTAAATCGTGTAGTTTCCTGTGTGGCAGTGTTGTACGCAAATGTTACGTACGGCAGGATTTCGTCCCACGTTTTGTGCTGCACATCGACGTACATAGAGAGCATGTCTGCCAGTGTTTTGTTTAGTCTTTCTGTCAAACCATTAGTCTGAGGGTGGTATGCAGTGGTCTTTCGATGACTCGTGTAACTCAACTTGAAGATGTCGTCCAGAAGCTTCGCCGTAAATGCCATCCCTCGGTCAGTGATGATGAATGATGGTGCGCCATGCCGAAGCACAATGTGATGCATAAAAAACTGGGCAACTTCAGATGCTGTCCCGCGTGGTAGTGCCTTCGTCTCAGCGTAACGCGTCAAGTAGTCAGTGGCGACAATGATCCACTTATTGCCGGAGGAAGACAAGGGAAATGGTCCAAGAAGGTCCGTTCCAACTTGATCAAACGGCGTATGCGGAGGGTCGATGGGTCGTAGAAGGCCTGCAGGCTTGAAGGGTGGTGACTTTCGGCGCTGGCATTCACGGCATCCTTTCACGTAGCGTTTGACGCAAGCAGTCAGTCTAGGCCAGTAGTACAGTTGCCGTACCCTGTCCAGAGTCCTTGAGGAACCCAAGTGACCAGATGTCGGCTCGTCGTGGCAGGCTAATAGAATGTCGTCGCGAAGGGCTTGAGGCACTACTAGAAGATGTGGTTTGTCGCCGGCACCTGTGTTTCTTTTGTATAAGATGCCCTCTCGAAGGCAAAATGATGACAACCGTCGCGAAAGTGGGCGAGGAATGGACGCGATGCTGCCTTCTAAGTGATCAATTATGGGCCTTAACTCAGCGTCCGATCGTTGTGTAGCGAGCAGGTCCGGTCTGCTGAGGGCTCCCAGGAAGGCGCTGTCGTCTTCCTCGTCAGGATTCGGAGATTCAACAGGTGCTCTTGATAGCGTGTCAGCAGCTTCGTGTTTCCTACCTGACTTGTATACGATGGTGATGTTAAATTCTTGGAGTCGCAGACTTCAACGTGCCAATCGTCCAGAAGGGTCTCGGAGGTTGGTCGACCAGCACAAAGCGTGATGATCGGTCACAACTTTAAATGGCCGCCCGTAGAGATACGGCCTAAACTTTGTAGTAGCCCAAATAACAACGAGGCACTCCTTCTCTGTGGTGGAATAATTGGACTCTGCCCGTGACAGAGTGCGGCTCGCGTAGGCGATAACTCGTTCAGTTCCGTCTTGCCGTTGCACCAGGATAGCTCCAAGACCGATATTGCTGGCGTCAGTGCGTACT
Source organism: Dermacentor andersoni (assembly GCF_023375885.2). Taxonomy (NCBI): domain Eukaryota; kingdom Metazoa; phylum Arthropoda; class Arachnida; order Ixodida; family Ixodidae; genus Dermacentor; species Dermacentor andersoni. The sequence goes on from NC_092820.1 coordinate 115,414,678, forward strand.
TCTGTGTCAGCATCCTCATCAAAATGACCGAGCACAGGAGGAGAAGACAATCGATGTTGTAGCTCCGCAAAGGCAGTCTGTTGTTCATCAGTCCAGAGGAATGGCACGTCGTCACGTGTAAGGCGAAATAGCGGCTCTGAAATCTTCGAAAAATTTTCGATGAAGCGTCGATAATAGGCACACAACCCCCAAAACCGTCGGACACTTGTCTTGTCGGTTGGAGTGGGAAAAGCAGCTACGGCATCAGTCTTCTCGGGATCGCGCCGAACACCTGCCGCGCTCACGACATGACCAAGGAACTTCAGTTCCTCGTAACCGAAATGGCATTTCTCTGGCTTGAGTGTAAGGTCAGCCAATCGAATGGCTTCGAGTACATTCCGAAGGCGTCGAAGGTGCTCGTCAAAAGTCTCCGAAAAGATAACGACATCATCGAGATAGACGAGGCAGCTTTTCCATTTGAGGTCAGCGAAAACGGTATCCATCATTCGCTGGAATGTGGCTGGCGCGGAAGAGAGGCCGAAAGGGAGTACTCTAAATTCGTAAAGGCCGTCCGGAGTCACAAACGCAGTTTTCTCGCGGTCCCGCTCATCTACTTCAATTTGCCAGTAGCCACTTTTCAGATCGATAGAGGAGAAATACTTCGCGCGCCTCAATCTATCCAGAGAATCGTCGACACGAGGCAACGGGTACACGTCTTTCTTTGTGACGTTGTTTAGCTTCCGGTAGTCCACACAAAACCGAAGCGTGCCATCTTTCTTTTTAACGAGAACGACTGGCGATGACCAGGGACTGCATGAAGGCTGTATTACGCCGTGTTGAAGCATTTCCTTCACCTGCGTTTGAATCGCATGTCGTTCTGTCGGGGAAACACGATAAGGCTGTTGCCGTATGGGGGCACGTCGTCATAGGTGATGATACGGTGTTTCGTAATCGACGTTTGACGTATCTTCGACGACCGTGCAAAGCAGGAGTGGAACTCGAGCAACAGCTCGCGTAGGGGTTGTTTGTTCTCTTCAGGAAGCGTTGGACTAATGTCGACGTTGCGTATAGGTGGTTCAGCATTGTCGATTGCCTCGGAAACAAAACACTCAGTGACATCGGCGATCGGGTTGGCGTTGGCGATGACAGTACCGGGGAAAAGGGGCCGGTGTTCGTAGCTAAAGTTCGTGACAAGAACCTCACAGTGGCCGTCATGGAGATCAATAAGGCTTCTTGCTACGCAAACACCTTGAGAAAGCAGGAGAGAGCGATTGCTTTCTGCGACCGCTTCACCGTATAAGAGTCTGTCACATGCCACCTGAACCACGACACTTGCACGTGGTGGTAACGTGACAGCGTCGTCGATGACACGAAGAGGTGCTCGAGGGTGGATGGTGTTGGTCGTCGCTGCGGCGCTCTTTGTCGAGAAAGTGACGAGGCGTTCTCGAATGTCGATGATAGCTCCGTGCTCCCTGAGAAAGTCCATACCGATGATTAGGTCTCGAGAACACTGAGGGAGAATGCTTAAGCTGGCAACAAACGTGGAGCCGCGAATCTGTATTCTTGCCGTGCACATGCCGAGTGGGGTGATGATGTGCCCGCCAGCTGTACGAACTGGCGTTTGATTCCAAGGCGTCGTCACTTTCTTCAGAAGGGTGGCCAGTTTTTCGCTGATTATAGAATAATCCGCTCCAGTGTCCACTAAAGCAGTCAATTCACGACCGTCGAGCAGTACAGGAATGTCCAAGGAAATTATTTTTCTGTAATCAGCGGGTACTGTCGTCGTCGGTGTATCGTCGGTCCGTGTACGCGTCAGTAGGGGTCCTTGAGTACGTCCAGACTGAGCGGCCTCGCCCCCGAAGGCCGCTGTGGTTAGTTTTTCCGGCGCGGGCTGGACGACCGACCCCGCACCACGCTCGAATACGTACGGCGAGTCGGAGAAAACCGCCGCGGTGAAGAGGAGCGTGACTGGTGTCGAGTTGATGGGGATCCGCACTGCTGGGCAACGTATTGTTCAATTTCAGGAGGACGCTGGCCGAACCTAGGTCGCGGCGAGCTTGCTGAAAATCCGCGTAGTCCGAGCTCTCCATAGGAGCACTGTCGGTAGACGTGCCCAGCTTCGCCACAGTGAAAGCAAAGGGGACGGCGATCAGGTGCCCGCCACACGTCTGATTTCCTTGGGGCCTGTCGGTGGTCCTGGTAATACGAGGCCGCTTGGACGGGCTGTAGCATGGCCGGGCACGCGGTGCGAAGCAGGGAGGGAGGTGGGGCAGGTTGCCTCAAAGCTTGCGCATACGACATACGGGAGCTGTCATTTCTTAGCGGTCGAGCTTCTGTGTTGAAGGGTGGTTCTCTTAGCGCTTGCTGGACTTCGTCACGGAGAACGCTGGACAAGGAGTTGAGCGTCGGCTGTGAGGGTACCGACAGCTTCTGGAGTTCTTCGCGGATTACGGAGCGAATGAGCTCTCGAAAGAAATCGACGTGGCCCCCAAGAGCTCCGAAGAAGTCCGTAGGTGAGGCAGCGTTCACTTGGCGTTCGTATGATGGTGCCCGCTGCCGAAGCGTCTGTTCCATGGTGACGGCCTCGGAAAGAAATTCTGACACAGTCTTGGGAGGACTGCGCACGAGACCACCGAACAGCTGCTCTTTCACTCCGCGCATCAGGTACCGCACCTTCTTTTCTTCCGACATGCTGGGGTCGGCTCGTCGAAAGAGACGCGTCATGTCCTCGACATACATTGCGACACCTTCGTTTGGCATTTGAATACGGGACTGGAGATCACGCTCAGCTCGCTCCCGGCGATCAGGGCTCGCATACGTCTGAAGAATCCGGCGTTTGAATTCTGCCCATGAATTTAGGGCATCTGCGCGGTTCTCGTACCAAACACGTGCACCATCGTTCAGGCTGAAACATACGTTTTTCAGTTTCTCTGCGTCATCCCACTTGTTGAACGCGGCAACACGTTCATAGTGGACCAGCCAATCTTCAACATCCTCATGTATGGCGCCGTGGAAGGGATTTGGCGTTCGCGGATTCAGTAGCGTACACTGAATCGGCGTTGGGCCTTCCATACCTGTTGGCGTGGTCGGAGCTGCCATTTTCTCTGCGAGGAGTCCAAACTCAGGGGCTTGTCCACGGATCCTTCTGCTGGCGCGGTGTACAGGCGTAACCACCGGTACGGGGCTGGAGCTCCTGCTGCTCGGAGGGGTGTTGTGCATAGATTAGATTACCCAGCACCTCCACCAGTTTGTCACGCGCTAACACAGGAGTAAGTGACAGTACGAGCAGCCAGAGACGAAAAATGCCAAGCACTAAGCGACGGTTCTCCAGCTGACGCGGGATCCTTGACCTCGTCGTCTTCTTCGCCGTTTTGCTGGGCACGCAATGCTGAATGGTTGCTGGCTCATAACACCAGGTGGCAATATGTATAGTCACATGGTCAGAAGTCAACAAACCCAGACACAAAGAACAGCCTTGGGAAAATTCTTGTACATATTGCGTTAAAGAAATTATAAAGATAATGAAAACCGAAGTTGACGAAGAAACAACTGGCCTCAGGTGGATATTGTGATGGGTTAGGATCGTCACGTTGCAAAGCGTGTGACGCGAGGAAGATGGAGGAGACAGTGCATGATAAGCAAACACACGACAAATATATTACACGGCACGTAAACACGAAAAATATCTTAAACTAGACCAACACATACAAGGTTGCTCGAAAACAGGAAAAATGTAGTCTCACGACGTTGCGGTTGAAGTCCGGAGTGCGGTGAGACGTAGAGTCCTTGAGGTGAAGCACTCGCTCGTATAGGGATGACCGGCGTGGAAGAGCAGACGCAGCAGCCTGGGGCCGGAACAGGTGGACGCGTCCCCCAGCTCCGTAGTCGGGAACAGGCCACTCCGAAGTCTCGAGCAAAAAGACGGCCCCAGGCGCTCGTCTCGACGACGGACGCTCGCTCTCCCGAACCTCGCGCGTAGATGCAGGTTCGAGGCTGCAGCAGGCCGTTCCGAGGTCTCGTGCCGTGCAACGACCCGAGGCGTTGCCTGTCCCGAAGACGGACGCTCGGTCAAGTGAACCTCACCGGTAGATGTGGGTTCCGTAGGCCCGGTAGCCCTAGTCGCGCCGGTGTTCCAACGATCTACGTTGCGCGAGCCCCTTTCTCATTCGCTGCACGAGCCTCCCTCGTCTTTCTTTTCCTCTTGTTGAGGACGGCCGCAATGCCATCTGCTCTTGCGCTCGGTACTTCGTGTGTACTTCTTCACAATCACCCCCTACTTAAGCAAGTTCTTTCGTTCAAAGAACTTGAGGGTACTCGCTATCTGCTGGTCCACCGTAGCACACACGCACCACACGAATATTAGCACTGCACCACAGTTCCGAGCACCGCACACTCGGTACGTACACATAAATATTACCACAGTGCCACAGTTCCGAGCACCGCACACTCGGAATGTAAGAATACACATAAATATTACTACAACGCTACAGTTTCGAGCACCGCACACTCGGCATGATGACTACCTTAACAAGACACAACACTACGATAGAGGGTGAAAAAAAAATCCACAATACTAACATGCCAGCAAATGTTGTTCGACATTAAAGTTACACCGGTTTGAAGTTCGTGCTTTCGAAATACCATATTTCGCAGACACACTCTTTATTTGCTTGGCAACCGGCTCATATAGTCTGCGCCCACATTCTCGCTGCCTTTAATATACTCAACCGAGAAGTCATACTCCATAAGTATGAGGCTCCAACGTAAAACATGGCTGTTGATGTGCTTGGCTGCCTTGAATGTAAACAAGGGGCTTATGGTCGCTCTCTAATATGAACGTGCGTCCAAAGAAGTAGATGTGGAACTTTTGGACGGTCCACGTAAGAGCTAGGGCTTCTCGCTCAACTGTTGAATATGCAATTTCTCGTGGTTGTAGTCGGCGGCTTGCATATGACACCGGGTGCAGAATTCCTTCATGGTGCTGCATAAGTATGGCACCTATACTTTTTGATGATGCGTCAGTGCGGAGTACGAAAGGTTTGGAAAAATCTGGTGCTCTCAATATACGTGCTGTAGAAAGGAGGATTTTGTGTTCATCAAAGGCTTTCTGTTCACGTTCTCCCCACATTACTTTATTAGGGCCTCTTGGTCAGTTCAGTGAGCGGGTAAGTTACTTCGGAATAATTGTGGACTAAGTCTCGGTAATACCCCATAAGTCCGAGAAAAGAGCGTACTTCATTTTTCGTCTGTGGACGCTTCGCAGCCTGTATTTTGTCAAGTGTTTCGACCTGCGGTTGCATGACACCGTTTCCAACAAGGTGGCCGAGGAATTTCACTGATCGTTGACCAATTTCACTTTTTGCTGGACGTATTATCAACCCAGATTGCCTCACTCTTTGTAGAAATGACTCAAGTGTACCCACGTGATCGTCCCACGTTTCAGTGGCAATGAGCACGTCATTGAAGTAGTAGTAAATATGTGGTATGTCTGCTCCTACTTTTCTCATGAGGCGGTTGAAAACAGCTGGTGCGGTTTAATGCCAACGGCATGAAGCGGAACTGATATAGGCCTGATGCCGTACCAGAAGCTGTCATTGGTTTCGACTCTTCATCCATTGGCACCTGCCAGTAACCCTTAGAAAAGTCAAACTTTGAAAAGTACTGTGCGTTTCCCAGTCTTCCAAAGATAATATCCACCCGAGGTATAGGCTCGTTGTCATTGACCAGTATCTTGTTGAGTTGCCTGAAATCAATGCATAGACGCATTGTCCCGTCTCTTTTCTTCACAATAACTATAGGTGATTGGTAGGCGGACTCAGATGGTTCTATGATGCCTTGTCGTAACATTTCTCCAATTTCTTTTTGTACCGCTTCTTGGGTAGCAAATGGTATTGGACAGGGCCGCATGTTTACAGGTGTATTCGTGGTAAGTTTCGGCTTACACGGATGAGGATGAGGAAGCTCGGTGAATACATTCTCGTATATGCCCACTATACACGTGACGAGCGCGCTGGTCAGGAGATAGTGATTCCGATAGACTCACGTCGGCCACCGATTCTTTTCCTTGAAACGGTACACATGGTAGATCGTCATTTTCGGTATAATCAGTCTGACAAGCAGCTGACGCTTCCGGTAATGGCGGTGATATAGGTGGCCGTTCCTCATACGTTTTCAGAAGATTTATATAGAACAGCGTCGTCATGGTCCCGAGGTGAAAACGTAATCGACGTCATTTCTCCTCTCAAGTAGAGTAAATGGTCCTTTCCACCTAAGAATCAATTTGTTGTTGTCCGAAGGCAGCAGTAGCAAAACCTTGTCTCCAACAGCTAAATGACGTGGTCTGACCTTCCGGTCGTAGTGTTCCTTCTGGAAAAGTTTTGCTTTTTGAAGCTCCTCCTTGGCCAAACGACAAGTGTCTTCAAGACGCTTCCGTAGCTCAACTACATACTCGTATGAGGTTTTGCATCATCATCAATATGATCACCTGTCCATAATTCTTTCAATATCGCCATGGGTGCTCTGACATAACGGCCATACAACAAGTCGAAGGGTGAGAAACCCAGGCTTGACTGAGGGACTTCGCGATAAGCAAAAAGCAATGGTGCCAAGTACCGGTCCCATTTTTCGGGCTCTCTTGACAAATTCGCCTTATATATTGTTTAACGGTACCGTAGAACCTTTCCACAAGCCCATTTGACATCGGATGATATGGAGTTGTTGGCAACTGCGTAAAAGAGAGGAGACGGCTTAGCTCCTTCATCAGGCGTGACGAGACTGATGTGCCTCTATCACTTATTATATCCTGTAGGACTTCCACACTAGAGAACATCTCTAGAAGTGCCGCAGCTATTTTTTCTGTTTGAATGCTAGGCAGTGCCACAGCGTCAGGATACCGCGTTGCCATGTCGACCATTGTAAGAATGCACTTATTCCCTTTCTCTAACTTAGGAGATAATGGTCCCACAATGTCAATGGCAATTCTATTAAACGGGGTATCAATGACGGGAGTGTTTTCCAATGGTACTCGACCTATAGAATGTTTGGGAAAAGTCATCTGGCACGTATCGCACGATTTAAGAAATCGGGTGATGTCTGATTGGAATCCAGGCTCTTCGATTGGAATCTAGAACTCTTCGCTCACACGATCTGTGGTTCGCTTTATTCCTTGATGTCCTGCAAGGATCCCTTCGTGAGCCATTTTTATCACAGAATGACGAAGGCTCCTGGGCACGACAAGATGTTCCATTTGTTTCTTTGACCGCAGTGTGTATTTTCGATAAAGAATTCCCGCCTTTACAAAGAATTTGACGTCTGCGAACCTCGTGTTAATTTCTTGGTCCACTACTTCAAAGCATTTACGTAGGCTGCTGTCCTCCCTTTGCCTGGTTCTCAAGTCGATTGGGCTGATGTCTAGGGGGTTTATAGCCGGTACTCGTAACGAATGCGAACTTTACCTTGTCTGTCTGGTTGTCGCTGCCACTTCCAACTTGTCCCTGGTTTCACTAGCAGCCGATGATAAAATGTCAGGAGAGATGGATTCATTGGTAGAACAGTTTCCACCTTCTGCTCTAAGTGATTGATCCACAGCACTCGGTGTATAAAGATGTCTTTTCCATTCATTGTCAGGACTGGAGGCATTCCGTACACCTTTCACATTTCCCAGGACAATATCATATAAAGAAGTGCCCATTCATAAAACCCGAGTCTTGCCTGTGAAAAAAGGTGACATGATCTCCACGGTTGCTTCAGGTAGCTTCAACAATCTTCTGTCAAGAAGACAGACCAAGGAAATTTTCCCTGTCAGCTTACTGTCTGGTACGTGGGACCTTTTGCCAATAAAAGAGTCGCATCCTGTATCTCGCAAAACAGTAGCGGGATGCCCTTCAAGCACACCTTCGGCAGTCGGCAGACTTTTTGTCTCGTTAATGCGTTTGCGTTCTCCCGCGTTCTGAACTTCCGGGAACTCGACGCAAGGTCTGCATCTCTTCGTTAGCAGCCTTGGACAGGTCTACTTGCTGCATCGAGCACGAAGCCTTCTCGGTACTGCTGGGTTTTTTGGGGCAGTAACCAGTCGTATGCCCAGAGTGGCGGCCATTTCCACAGAAAGATGTATTTGTATTTGGACCATTCGTATTGGTCCAGCAAATCAGCAGCTCTGTGACCGCGTTTACCACAAAGAAAGCAGCGTGGTCTTTCCTTCTCTTCTTGTCCCTCAGGAGTTCGAGCTTGACCTGGTGGCTTGTTAGGATCTCTCTCGTTTTTACCTTTGCCTAGGTTAACTAACCCTTGCACCTCCAGGTAATGATCAGTAGCTTCCGCTAGCCTGTCAAGACCCTGACAATTTCTTTCTCTCAAAAATACTGCCAGTTTCTCATGGCAAGTCATCAGGAACTGTTCTGAGACAATCTTGTCCCGCAGAGCTTCGTATGTCCGGTCCATATTGGCCATTTCTTGCCAGTGATCAAAATAGCCCAATAGACGACCGGCAAACTGTCTACCAGTTGCGGAATTATCGGGTTTCGCCGACCGAAACTTCCTTCGGTAGCCTTCCTCTGTGAACCTGAAGCGTTGCAAAAGCGTCTGTTTTAGAGTCGCATAGCCCGTGGCATGATCCGGTGCCATTCTGCCGACAACACTTAGAGCTACGCCTGTTAAACAGAGGCTCAGCGATGGGGCCCACTTGTCTTGTGGCCAGCGCTGGCTCGTTGCGACGTGCTCAAATCGTTGAATGTGTGCATCCAACTCATCGCGTTCTTCGTTAAATGGTGGGATTAGATTGTGCGGAGTTTGCTAGCTCTCGGTAGCACCTGCGTGCACACTCTCTGTAAGCTGCCCTGTAGTCATGCTACCCGCTGTCGCATCTGACTCCCTCAACTTTAACTTGAGCTCGATCACTTGCCTTTCTGCCATTAATCTAGCTAGCACTTCGGCATCAGCTTCTTTTGCTGCATTGCGTTCAGCCAGACGTGCTTCACGCGCTTCGCTTTCGAGTGCGCGCTCTTCATCCACCCATAGTTTCAGTGCCGGGCCAGTCAACCCCAGTTCTTTTCCAATTACCGTAAGCTTGTCTATATATATATATATATATATATATATATATATATATATATGAGACGTGGGTTCATATCCCACCTGAGGCCAGTTGTTTCTTCGACAACTTCGGTTTTCATTATTTTTATCATTTCTTTAACGCAATATGTACAAAGAATTTTCCCAATGCTATTCTTTTTGTCTGGGTTTGTTGACTTCTGATGATGTGACTATATATATATATACTTCACATCATCATATATAGGTTCAATAGCTTGCTGGAATATTTGCTAAGTTATTGTTATCTGAGCCATACAGCTGCTCGGGAAATTTGTGCTTGTGTATTTAGGAATTTTAATTTTCAAATCATTATAGGCAGAACGAATATATTAAAATGCGGCATTCGTTTCGGCGCCTCGGTTGATTTAAATATGCGTGTGTATCCGCTTGCTGCCTGGATGTGCTGCTTCGTCTCGCCCGAAATGTCACAGATTTAAAAATCTGTCACCAAAGCGCTGACCTTGCCACGACAAAAAAAAAAAAAGAAAAAAACCTACAGAAATTCTGAGAATTGTCTGCTAAGGCGTAAGCATTTCTTGGCTGAACTGCGACTTCGTTCTTGCTTACTTCTTCTCACTTATTTTCCCTCTCTTATGCGCTCCTACTCATGGCCTTTCAGGCGGCAAAGAATGCTTAAAGGGAGGCTGAAGAGTCTGTCAAAATCAATAAGACGCTCATATACGGATGCGGGAACCTTATAAACCATGTAGGTAAAATTTGGGGTTTTTTTTCAATTAGGAGCGACGTAATCGTCGGTTGAAATTGCGCTGTAGCTCCGCCCTCCGTCCAATGCCACGCGCTGCTGCTGACACTGACGATGCGAGCGGAGACCCGAAACCGCGGTGTTGTGACGTCAACTCTAGTGTTTCGTTTCTTCGCAGCGTCCGTTACCGTGCCTGACCGCGCTTGTTTCTACGTGCGTGCCATCGTAATCTGCTTCGATCGACCCTGCATTCCTTTGTTGGTGCGTCTGTGTGTATGTAGAGTGGTAGTCAACGTGCGTGGTAGTGAACGTGAGTGGTAATCAACGTGAGTGGTAGTCAACGTGGTAGTCAACAGATGAAGGTCACTACACGTACTGCATGAACCGGGAAGCTTTTCACGCGTTTAAACCGTCTTTGTAGATTGCCGACAGCTTTGGAATGCGCACAAATGCCGACGATCGCATCCCCGCTTACGTTCCACGAGGAGGCATGCAGGAACACAACACTACAGTTGTTTGACCGGAAACGAGCTCACTAGATCGGCGAAAGATCGGCGAGATCACTACATCGCTTTGCAAAAAACATACTCACCAAAGAGCATTACCAACGCGAGGAGATCCCAAGACTTTGCCTTCGCTCTCGTCGAAAGCACTGCTCGCACCAGCATCGTTTGCTTCTTCAAGAGGCCGGCTCTTCGCAATCGGCTCGTACATGTGGGAGTTACGCCGAACTCCTCAGAAAAATGCAGTCTCTCTAACTTTTCCATTACCGTCTCAGAAAAACAGCACCAAACTACCCGGCACCGCGCTTCATGTGTAGCGGCAGCGGTCGGTCACTAGAGTTGACGCCACGAGGCGCCCGACCAATCACAGGCGGAAACGAGACGCGCGAGCTGGGCGCGTCCGCTGCTCCACTTTTCGTCGAAATAAAATATATTTGCGCTTTCTTTCGCTCAATTTCAATACGATATTCGAATTCAGAGGGTTGAAAACCATTATGTACACATGTTCACTCATTTTTTCTGGAAAACCTTTCAGCTTCCCTTTAAGGTTTAATAGGGAATCGTGAGATTTTCTTGCTGCATCCGACCCCTTCAATGCAAACGCATCAATTGAGCTTGAACGTCGACTGCGAGCGAACCTCGGCGGAGCAGAGTTGTCGAAAGGAAACACCAGCTGCCCAGTAATGCATGAGGCGTCACATGAGGGAAGAATGCATTACAGCTATGCCACGTCAGCCCCGCTTTTGCCTCGCAAGCCTGCGTTATGTGCCTCTTCCTACTTTACACAAGCTTTCGAATTCATTCGGGCTGTGAAGTTAAACCACGTCATGTTCGATTTGCCACAAGGTGTTTAAAACTCGAACGGCACTTAACAACTTAACAATAAACATTGGGTCATCTCTATAAATCTCAAGTTGGCCCACACACAATTTCAAGTTGGTCCACCTGCAAACTTATGTAGGTCCACAGCAATTTTAAGATTGGCTGACTCCCACATTGAAGTCTGCCCAACTCTGCATCTATCTTGGTCCATTCACAAATTAAACTGGCCTTCTACAAGATTTCAAATTCGTCGATCCACATATTTGAGTTCGCGCACCCGAAATTTCAAATTGGCCCATTCCTATGATGAGCTATGCCATGACTTTTATAAGAAGTCTTATGTATGTGTATGGGTATTGTCTTTGTTTTATATTGGCTTCGGATTGTTCCTTATAGCTTAAAATCTTCGAATCATCCACATCTACACTATCATAACATTTATGGCGATAGAAATCATTTGGACAATCTAGGTTCATTTCTACCATGACGTTACCGTCGCAGTGAGGTTCCCTATTAAGTTCCGTACGCGCTGTATGCTGTATGTGCGAGTGAAAGCGTGCCATGGTGAGCTTCTTATGCGCAGTGCTTTCGACATTTGGTTCGCGCTGAAGCCAGACATGCACTGTGGTCAATTTGATTTGTGCGGCTGCCACGATTCCTCACTACATCGTTTCGAAAGCGAGTTTCCACGCTCATCGGGTGAGATTTGTTTGTGTTTACCTGGGCGCGCAAGACACTATGCATGTTAATTCTGATAAAACGCATTGGCTGGCTTGTTGGTTTGAAATCATTCTTGAATATGTGCGTGGGACGGCTGCTGTTTTCTGGAGATCAGGGTGGTCTTTCCTCATCGACGAGGTGCCCAAGCAGAAGGGTTTGGCAGTCTCCGAAGTGGCATTTCTTGGATTTTAAAACTAGGCAAGCATTTCTGATGCAAGTCAGGACAAAATCCAGACGCGAATTGTGTTCGCTGAAAGTGCGGCCAAAGATGACGACGTCGTTGAGGTAGCACATGCAGATGTTCCACTTCAAGCATCGTATAATAGTGTCCATAAATCTCGAAACTTGCCGGAGCGTTGCACAGTCCAAATGGCATCACATTCTATTTGAAGAGCCCGTCAGAGGTCACAAAATCAGTCTTTTCCTTGTCCTGGGGAGGGATCGGAATTTGCCAATTGCCGGACCGTAAATCTACCGAGGAAATAAAAGAGGCGGAATGAAGGCAGTCTGTGGCGTCATCAATAGGTGGAAGTGGGTACACGTCCTTTTTGTTACAGCATTCAAACGGCGATCATGAAAGGAAAATCTCGAGGTCCATCTTTCTTTTTAAAGAGAATCACTGCAGCTATGCACGGACTCGCTTACTCTTGTACGACTTCGTTTTTCATCATTTCGTGCACTTGTTCGTTGATAGCCTGGCGCTCTGATGGTGAAACGCGATATGGCTTTTGTCTAATCTGATTTCCCGAACCCGTGTTGATGGTATGGCGTGTTCGAGACGCGGGGATTGCGCGGCGATTGTCATTCTGCGAAAAGTCGAATACCAAAACGTGCCTCGAAAGCACAGCCACTAACGTTCGGTGTTCACTCGTGCTGAGCGATTTATTCACCCTTCACAAAAGCGCCGTTTCCTAACTGTGGCCATCAGGTTCTTCCGGCACATCTGTAAGTTTAGCCACTGATAAGGACGCGTGTTCTCTGGCAAAGGCTAATTTCAAGCCACATGGTAGTATAAAGGGCTCCTTAGAACAGTTTACGGTCGATAAGTCAGTGCGTCCACCTTTGAGCTATACCACACAATGTGGCATCAACACATTTTCCATCACACAGTCAATGTGCGCCGGTTGTAGGGTAGCACCGAAGCTGTCGGAATCGGCCCCGCCACAGATAACGGGAACACAAACGGTAGATGATACAGGTACGACCGTATCACCACAAATGCACAGTGTAGTTTCGCGACCTACAGGTTTATCCAGGAGCTCTGGCGAAATCCTACCATTTTGAATACCTTCCCTGTGCGGCAGTCGACAGTAGCTCCACACTCCCGCCAGAAGTTCATGCCGAGAATAACATCATGGGTCGACGGAGGAATAATTACAAACTCTGTCGTAACAACATGTCCTCCCAAAAACACGTCCGCACTACGCACACCAACAGGTCTCCAACGGTTCGCCACACGCTCCGCAGAACTTTGAGTTTTCGTCCCATTGAAACAAAACCATTCGCCCTAACACGTCTTTAAAAGAGACGCTCATGACCGAAATTGCTGCGCCTGTTTCCACCAGGGCCATTAGAGACACATTATCTACAAGAACGTGCACTTTGTTTTTAAGCATTAACACAGGAGGTATTTCTTTCAGTAGCACGTCTCTAGCGACCTCACCTCCATCGGTCGTGCCGGCTAGCTTTCAGGCTACGAAGGGGACGTGGTGTGGCGCAGCAGTGACGGAGAACGGGACGCATGACGTTGCGGTGGGGTTGTCAAGCTCCTGTCATATGCCGGAGAGCAGCTGCTCGGCCAATACTCGTCGCCAGATGACACGTGTGCTGGCCACGGGGCACCATGGGGCCGTTCGGAGGCCCGTGAAAACTCTGAGGGCTGGCTATACCACGTGGTCATACGCTGGTTGCAAAACCGCGATATATGACCCGGAATACCACAGGAGTAACACACCGGGAGAGGTCGAAACCTTAGTTGTTAATCGATGAACCGGATATTATCATTTTCCCTCGTGTAGTGGGTTGGTTCGTGGCGTGTGTCACGCCGATACATCGGGCGTCGAGAAGGCGCGCACTGAGTGAGTTGCGGAGTCGGAGGGCGCGTTGTCATCCTCGACTGTGGGGCTGCGCTGAATTCTACGGCCGCTACGCTAACCATCGGTGGCCAATGGGCCGAATGTAGAGAAGACAACCTCGCGTGACATGTACACGCCATGATGGTCAGCAGTTGAATGCAACATCTCCTCGCGGCGGGAAAGTTCCCCGCGGACAATCTGTCGGATGGCCGAAGGAAGATCGATGCAATGGCTCATGTCCACATTGACAACTATCGTGACACTTGCCAACCTACCAAACTTTCGCGTAATCCGACGCATCTTGAGCGTTTCAAAAGTTCGGAAATGCCGAATGACGACAGACACAGAACTGAGGCTTTCCTGTCGAATTGAAAGATTATACACGACCTCAGCCACTCCTTTCAGCAAATGTCCAACTTTATCTTCTTCCGACATGCCAGCTGAGCGGTTGCATCCCACCCGTTGGACTTGCTCACTCGTTTGTAGTGGACTAGCCACTCGTCGGCATCTTCCCTCGCTTTGCCTCTAAAGGTAGCTGGAACTCGGTAGTATGGCAGTGGACTGCTAGGCGCTGCCCTCGGAGCGGCTCCTTCTGGCATGTCGAGGGCGGTCACGGCTGATGGCCGAAGGCAGGCAAGTCGAAGGCTTCGACGAAGCTGCAGCAGTGATGGTTCCGTTGTTGTGAGAGCTAGCAAGCACATCCACTACCTTGTAACGCGCGAAGGAGACCATTTATCATTCTTACGGATGAAGGGGACCATTTACTTTAGGTCGCGTAGGTGAGCGCAAGAGAGGCCAGCTGGTTGATGAAGTCAGCGTCGTCTGCTTCCTCTTTTTCCGCTCGAGACCACAAGCACGTTCACCGGTCTTCGTTTTCCTCACGCGTAACAATATATATAAACAGGATGTTTCAGCGAACACTTTCAAAAATCTTTAAATGTTGCCTGTGGCAGGTATCACAATTCTAGTTCATCAGCTGGTCTACTCGAAGCGGCGGACAATACTTGTCAGGGAAGTTCGGGAATTTATATCCCGAAAGTAGTGTCGTCCTGAGAATTCCTTTCAAGTGGATACGCCTTGCGAAGTCCACTGCTAGAATTTGTAAATTGCAATGTGGTTTATAAGATAATTAGCTAAAAAGCTAATTAGTGCATTCTTCGAAGTTAGTCAATTTAGCATTTCAATTTTTTGTGTAAGTAGTGTCTGCCGCTTCGAGCAGACAGGCTCATAAACTAGAATTGAGCTTTGTGCCATAGGCAACCTTACAAAATTTTGAAAGTGTTCGCTGATACAGCCTATACATATTTGGTTGAGTGCTATGCTAACGTGTGCTTGGGGTTCTTGAAATGTTCAAGTGTCATTGTACATGCGCTTGCTTTCCCGAGGAAAAGTAACTCTATCGGTTGACAGATTTACAGATCAACATTTCATCGATGTTTTTTATAGGGCAGCGGCTCATTTCAGGGCTATTTTGCTACTATAACACATTCCGCGTAATGAAGTAGTCCGCTAATGAAGCTTTCTTCGCTGCAACTTCCTCTGCAAAAGAGAGCGCCATTCTGGTGACTAAACGGGAGGAGAGTACGACCGGGTCGTAATGAGGTTTTAGTCGCTGCTAATTCACCGCCTCATGTCTACGGCGCCTTAAGTCAGCTGATGGCGTCAGTGACTCGAAAAGGTAATTGAGAGGGGAGGTCTCTTGCACGATGCGGTAAGGACCGTGGCTCCCGGCTAGAAGTTCAGAGGAAAGACCACGAGTCACCATTGAGACGGAACTTTTTCTGCCATTGCTTTCATTCGTAAAAAAGCGCGCAAGCTGGCGGCATTCTGCGGCGTATATGGAGGCTTAAGACATTGGCGTGCACTCAGATCGCTCAGATCGGTAGGGGCGTATGGTGTCGAATGTTAGGGAAGGTTAGCAGTCATATAAGAGGAAGAATGGGGAAAAGCCTGTCGTGGCCCGCGCGGTGAGGTCACATATTTTGAAAGGAGGTCCCAGTTGCGGTGGTCTCAGGCAATATTTATACATAGAATATCGCCCAAGGATCGGTTGAATCACCCTGTGATGCCGGTAGGCTGCGGTTGATAGGCGGTAGTGGTGCGATGAACAGTACGGCATGAACTGAGGAGCGCGTTGACTACATCGGAAAGGAACACACGTCTTCTGTCACTAAGAAGTTCCTGAGGTGCACCATGGCGAAGAGCGAAGTGTTGTAAAAAGGACACAAATGCGCATGCGGTGGCGGTTAGTAGGGCAGCTGTTCTTGCATAACGCATTAGGTGATCTACGGCAACAACAGACCAGCGCTTCTTATTATGTGGGCAGAGTACACAGATGTAGAGGATGGCGGAGACGCGGCCGAATGGCCGTGAGGGACACGGAACCGGCTGCTTGGAAGTTACAGGGATGGCGAACAGGAGACTTGTGGCATTGCCCAGCTGAACATGAGCCGATGTACTTATGGGCATAAGTAGGCATCTCACGCCTATAAAAGCGTAAGCGGAGCCTGGCGTACGTTTTGAAGAGGCCACCTTAGGCACATTTTGGGATTTGCTAGGAAAGCGGAGCACACATCTGCGTAGAGATGGCGAGGGAAGCCGAGCAACCACTTGCGATCGATGGAAGCGTAGTTAAGCGGATAGAATACGACATGCCGCATAGCATAGTTAGAAGCTTGACGGCGAAAAGTACAGGAAAGACGAGTCGCGGGGTGTAAAATAGGCAGTTCAAAAGAGCGTAAATCGATATAACTTTGTAAATCTCCGCAGACATATGAATGAGTGCTTCTGACCGTAAGACCAGGACAATGAAAGAAATGCAAGTCGTCCAACTTGAGGTGGAGCAGCCAGAGATTGCGTCCGCTGTGGTGTTTTTACGGTCGGGACGGTAGACAACGCGCATGTCAAAGCCCTGTAATCGAAGGGCGCAGCGGGGGAGGCGGACTGGTGGGTCTTTCAACGTCGACTTCGAACATAGGGCGTGATGATCGGTAACGACATCGAAGGGACGGTCGTGCGGATACTGTAGTAATGTTACAAGTGTAGAAATGATAGCTAAGCACCCTTTTTCTGTGACGAAGCAATTATTCTTGGGATTGACCCTGCAGGCGTAGGCTACCACGTATTTGCCATATCCACTTTTGCGCTCTTAAAGCACAGCACGAACTCCTACGCTGCTGGAGTCCGTGTGGCTTTCCGTGGGAGCCACTCGGTTGAAAGGGCGCACTACGGGTGGTGACGTGAGCAGAAGGCGCAATGTTGCAAAGATATCGTCACAACCTGAGGACCCGGTATAAAGGCCGTTGTCTCCTCGCTGAAGTTGAGATGGCTAATAGGACTACGAAGTTTCTAATAGGACTACGAAAGTATGAGCAGAGCCTAATGAAGCTTTGAAGTTCCTTTATGTGCGTTTCGGGAAATTGGTGACAAGGCAAAGTTTCTAAGTATAGGGTAAAATGCCGTATATGTAAACAACGCCTCCGAGTACCATTAGATGCGTCGCTCGGGACTTCTGGTGTTAATGAAGGCTCTCGAACCATCCATCTTTGGTAGCGGTGGAACCCTCGACCTTCAATGGGAGTCAAACACACAACCTTTGTTTGATTTAAAAGCCTCGACCTTTGGTGGGAATGCAAGTGGCCCTTGAAAATCAGCCCCATGTACCCATCCAGTGCTCTCTGGTGAATAAAATGAATGAGTAGGTGAAACAAAAATTTGCAGAATCCATCTCACGATGACGGTTAAATCGACACGACGACACAACATATCGCCACTATGCAGACTGGTTACTCACGTGGGTGAATCAAAAAGTTCTTGTGCGTATTTTTTTAGTCAAAAGCGAAGTCAACATATCCATTCCCAGCGGTGGACCTTTCATGGACCGGCCTCTCGTTCTGTAGCTATCAACGTCATTTCTTTTTCATCATTATATGAAAATCCTGCTTTTATCTTTCAATTGTGACGATGCTGCTTCTATCATGCCCCTGCTGTGGTTACATAGTCGTCAGACAGACGGTGTCTTATATCTCTTGTCAAGCCATCATCATCAAGGTGTCGCAGGCTATCTGCCTATCTATCTGCGCATCGGTCTACCTAGACCCTTACGCAGACCCAGTGCTCAGAGTTGTCTATTAGATTGGGCCACGAGTTATGTGCTCATGTTCCTAATGACATCATGGTCAATCTATCGAAGTCATTCGAGTATCGTCATGATTCTCATTACGCAACAGCGGACAAACCATTGTCTTAATAACGGTGTCGTGCATTCGCTTCATACCGCCACCGTTATGCCGTGAACCTACAGGTTTTCCCGCCCAGTTTAATCCAAGCGCTATTGAAAATAATCTAGGTGCCATATTTTTTTAATCTGAGCGCCAACACGTTTATTCGAAGTGGCAATAATTTCTAGGCGCCACCATATTTATTCCCAGCGCCATCCGAATTATCCCGCATGCCAACTGATTTGGTCCTACGCCAGCCATTTTCAACCAAGTGCCACACATTTAATCCCAGATCCAGTCAAATTAATCGTGTTGGAAATTGACTCAGGAATGAATAATTCTTGCAGTTGATGTCGTACCAGGCGTCATGAATGCCGTCTGTTCATTGATGTGATCCCTATATTGATGTCAACACAATAGAGCACAGTTTCCCCGCTCCCGCTGTCGTCATGGCTGCTTCACAACCACTTCCCTGTGGTATATCGGTCATTTCCTCCTTTTCGAGTCGCATTTCCGAGTGACAAGAGTGACTCATATAAGTGAGTCAGAATCGTAACGTATCTTACGCGACTTAGGTTGCGATGATGACATACGATTTCCTTCCCTATCGTCATGCATATCGATCGACAATGTTCGCAAGGGTAAACACTTGCTCACCATTACTCGGGCACTTGACGTAATCACTAAGCGACTCATTATTTGGGACGAGGACTTACGGAGTCGGCTTCTGTGGGAAGCGCTTCCCTTGCATAGTATAAGGGATAACGCGGCACGCTCTCGTATCTTTGGCTTACAGCGCCCATTACAAACACCACACAGCAGCCCTCTTGGAGATTTCTGTAAGAACTCTCAAAATGCGGGAAGTTCGTATTGTCAAAATAATAATCCTTAGGCAAACTGAAAGTACAGAATCATTTACTATCACTTTACCGAATACGTACAGTGAGCTCCACTGCGCCCGGTCACCGCGATGGAGTCTCCCGAACCGGCTTCTTGCGGGAAAGATAGGCAAATGCTGAGGGCAAACTATGTGAAATATTTTATCTCAGTCAGCTGTCTGTATAAAGAAATGAAGCACCATAGAATGAAGCCTTAATGCAGCGATCGCACGGTTTCGCAGCGACTGACTGTGCGTCTGCATGCATGTCTGCGCACGATGTTTTGCTTTCGTTTCGAGCACGTTTTAGCACCGTGCCGTGAGTTTTAGGCCACATGATATGAGCGTTCGACAGTACACATGCAACCATTATTGCGTGGACGCTATCAGAGATGTTAAAAAATTATTTCATGCCGTCCCGACGATTCAACCTTTTTTTTCGTTTCTTATAAATTCTTCTATCGTTCAACATCATTATTTCTCATGTTGCGCTGTATTGTATGTTTATCCGTCTTGTCAGCGGGCGATTTCCCGCTACTTCTTTTTCGTAATCCTGTAAATTAATTCTGAATACGAACATGAATATGTTTCAAGCCATCATTTAGAGTGCTTCTTATCCCGCCCATTGCATTCAAGTGAACTTGCCAGTGTATAGCATCAAGAAGTTCATAGACCTAAAAAAATACCGCCATGATACTGGCCGGGTGGCGGGCACGGGGGAGCGTCTCAGAGCGCGTTTTCTGCTACTCACCGAACATCTCAGTCCCGACGTCGTATCGAAAATTTTCCTCGCGTCTGTGCTTGCTGCATACCCGAGCTGTAGCTGATGGTTGTTTACCGGTTCTAAGCTTTGCGAGCCAAGCTTCTAGCAGCTTCTTGTCCTGCGGCTACTTGTGAACAAGGCTGACACCAGGCTCCGTTGCCTACGTCCGGCACTGCGGCACCTTCTATGCTGCACACCTCCAAAAGCAGCCACTACCTATTATAGTGCTTTCACATGCTTTCAAGCAGATACCCAAGGCGGGAGAACCTCACCACTTAATTAGAACAGCAGCGCAGGTGGGACATTAAACTTTCGTTTTCAATTCGCTTCAGTGCTTCCGAAGCAGCCGACGTGGCCACTGTGTCCACATGGCTCCTCATGCCACGTCTCGCCAACGGTGGTGCCATCATTTCAAGTGGTGGAGCTTGCCCCCAATAGCTTACTAAGCTTCAATATTGCATGCACTCCAATGCTTTCAACATGCATATTTAACGACATGGTTCGGAGGGTGCAACAACTTATTCTTATGTGACACGATTAGGTCACTGGGGACTCACTCGACGTCACCGCCGTCGCACCTATCCTAACCTGCCTACTAGCATACCAAAGGAAATGGTTTTAAAACTTAGACCTGCTCACTATCACTCACTCAAATGACGCGACCACAAGTGACAATCTTGACGTCACCACCTTTCTCATGCATGGACTATACTAACCTACCGATGTGCATGTCAAACGAAATGGACTTCAAAGGAAAAAAAGAAAGAGAGAGGCTGCAGTCTCTCAGAAAAAGTGAAGCAGCATTACTGACAGCGAAGTATGCCACAATTACACGAAGGAAGATTCCACCACCCGAAGACGCCGCATTCTTGGTGGTGCGAGAGGGGTCAACCTGTGTCCTCGGAACTATGATATATATATATTATAATACCGAGACCGATCAAGTTGTCCAGCGCTGTTTATTCCAAAAACGGCAACGCCCGCAGCTCACGCGCGAAGAAGTCGAAGAAGAGGGAAGATGATGATGGCTATGTACAAATGAAAACGACGAAGTACGTTAATAGTGCTTACACTAACTTCCCCCCGTCATGCCGCAAATTAGAGATTATCTAAACGGGGAGTGAAGGGCTTCATCCGCGACACGTGAACAATTTCGGCATTCCGGCGGCGCCGGTCAGTGACGGAGTGTACTGGGCGGACGAGATAGTTCACTGCAGATGTTTGCTGCACAAGGGTGTATGGACCAATGTAGCGTGGAAGGAACTTCTCACAGAGGCCTGGGGTGCGGACTGGAGTCCAAAGCAGGACTTGGTCTCCTGGGTGAAAACGTAGGTCACGGCGTTTGTTGTCGCAGTAACGCTTGCGCTCAGCTTGGGTAGCTTCTGTGCTTTGCCGGGCGATTTGACGGCAATGTGCAACTCGGGCAGCAAAATCTTCTGGAAGCGACGCGTCAGGCGAAGAAGGTGCGAAAAATAGTTCTCTGTCAAATATGGTGGAAGGAGATCGTCAATACACAAGGAAGAAAGGGCTGTAGCCGGTAGTCCGTTGAATAGCAGTATTATATGCGAATGTCACAAAAGGAAGAATTTTATCCCAGTCAGTGTGGTCAGGACGGATGTACATGGCAATCATGTCAGACAGCGTACGGTGGAAGCGCTCAGTAAGGCCATTGGTTTGCGGATGATAAGTAGAAGTAGATTTGTGGACGGTATTAGTGGCTCGAAGAACTTCCTCGAGAACTTGTGAAATGAACGCCTTGCCACGGTCACTGAGAAGAACGCGAGGAGCCCCGTGGCGCAAGACGATGGCGCGCAAGAAAAAGTCGGCGACCTCAGAAGCGGTGCCGGATCGCAGAGGGGCAGTCTCGGCATATCTTGTTAAATGGTCGACCGAAGTGACAATCCAACGGTGACCGGAGGGTGTCAACGGCAAGGGACCATATAAATCAATGCCAACAAATTCAAAAGGTGCGTCCGGGCAAGGGAGAGGTTGTAGTAAACCGGCAGGAGGGGATGTCGAGCGTTTGCGGTGCTGACATGACGCACAAGAGGCAATGTATTTGGCCACCGTTGTGGATAGGCCAGGCCAGAAGCAGCGGGTCTTTATGCGGTCGTAAGTCTTGTGGAAGCCTAAGTGGCCAGCCGATACATCGTCGTGAAGTGCCTCTAATACCCGCAAGCGAAGGCAGCGAGGTAGAACTGGGACCCACCGGTGACCTGTTGGGTGGTAAACGTAGCGGTGTAGCACGCCACCTTGAAGGCGGAATTGTCGAAGTTGGCGTCGCAAGCGGCTGTTGGGTGGTTCGGTGAACCCACTAAGGCGATTCATGAGAGCTCGACAGTAGGAGTCGGCCCGCTGAAGCGAGACGAAATCAGAGCGTGATCAAAGCGTAACTTGGTCCAGGGGCGTTATCGAGAGCTGGTGGGAGGCAAGCGTAGCATCGGAACGACGTGGTTGGGAAGACGACGGCGCGTTACCGGGAGAGAGTGAGAGTGGGCAGCGAGACAATGCGTCTGCATCATGATGGCGTTTTCCAGACTTGTATGTTATAGTGAAGTCATATTCCTGCAATCGCAGTATCCAGCGTCCTAAGCGTCCTGACATGTTTTTCATTGATGACAGCCAACACAGAGCATGATGGTCGGTGACGATGGTGAAGTGGCGGCCGTAAAGGTATGGGCGAAATTTCTGAATCGACCAAACGATAGCCAGGCACTCTTGCTCTGTAATGGTGTAGTTCCGCTCAGCTGGAGAAAGTGTTCGGCTGGCATATGCTATGACTTGCTCTTTAGATTCTGTATTACGTTGCAGAAGTACTGCGCCAATACCTTGTGCGCTTGCGTCAGTATGGAGTATGGTGGGGGCACGATTTTCGAAGTGGCGAAGCACTGGTCCAGAAGTAAGATGCCGCTTAAGAGCTTGAAAAGCCGACTCGCAGTCGCTAGTCCACGTGAAAGAGGCACCGGTAACCAGTAGCTTGTGTAGAGGAGCTGCTATTGCTGCGAAGTTGCGTATAAATCTACGAAAATATGACGCCAAGCCGAGGAAACTACGTAGATCTTTCTGTTGCTGGGGGCGAGGAAACTGAAGAACGGCACTAATCTTTTCGGGGTCAGGCTGGATGCCAGCTTTTGAGACTACGTGACCCAATACTTTTATTGTTTTGCGTGCAAATTTGCATTTTTTTGTATTGATTTGGAGACCAGCATTCGCAAGGCACTTGAGAACTTCGTCTAATCGATGAAGATGTTGGCGGAAGTCAGACGAAAAGATGACAATATCGTCCAGATAACAGAGGCATGTCTTCCATTTTAGACCACGAAGTACGTTGTCTATCATGCGCTCAAATGTGGCAGGAGCATTACAAAGGCCAAAAGGCATCACGTTAAATTCATAAAGGCCATCCGGTGTAGCGAATGCGGTCTTTTCTTTGTCAGTCTCGTTCATCGGAATTTGCCAATATCCTGACCGAAGATCAAGGCTGGAGAAATACTCCGCCCCTTGTAGTGTGTCCAAAGCGTCGTCAATTCGAGGTATTGGATATACGTCCTTGCGTGTGATCTTATTGAGCGCTCGATAATCCACGCAAAAGCGAACTGAGCCATCTTTTTTCTTTACCAGGACCACGGGAGACGCCCATGGGCTAGATGAAGGTCGTATTATCTTCCGCGCAAGCATGTCAGCAACCTGTTGTTCAATGACCTTTCGTTCGGACGGCGATACACGATAGGGGCGTCGTCGTATAATAGCGGAACCATCGGTTTCGATGCGGTGTGTAGCCGCAGGAGTTTGGCTCAACACAGGGGAACAGCTATCGAAACAGGCTTTGTGTTTTGCCAAGACCACCATTAGGGCTTCGGACTGCGCGGCTGTTAGGTCAGAACCAAGAACGGCTGGAGGAGGGAAAGAATCATCCAAACCTGAGGTTGGGGCTGGCGATGAAGAAGGGCAAAGCGCGACTAGAGAGATAGGTTGAGTGTCGGCGAGGGTTGCCACAGTCATCCCTTTGGGCAGCATCACAGGATCTGGGGTCGTGTTGCAAGCAGACAGAAGGGCGCGGCCGCGTGAAAACCGGACGAGACAGGTGGCAATGAGAATTCCGCGAGAAGTACAGCGGGAAGAAGGGGCGACTAGGGCGTCTCCGTCGGCGATCTGACTGGATGTTACGGCTACAACGTCTTCGTGACCAGGACGCAGGACGTAGTCGGCAGCGATGGTCAAGTTCACGCATGAAAGTGAAGAGTCCGCAACAGGTTCAAGCTCTGTATCCGTGATGTGGACAACTTCCTCTCTACATGAAATGACGGCTGAAGCAGAATGTAGGAAGTCCCAACCCAGTATAAGTTCATGGATACACGTTGGAAGGATGATAAACTCGATGTGGTGGCGTATGCCGTCGATGAGAACACGAGCAGTACACTGTCCGTCAGGGTGAATGAATGCATTATTAGCACCACGCAAAATAGGTCCAAGATAAGGCGTTCTTACTTTACGGAGCCGCGAACACAGATCACTCCGAAGAACAGAAACGGCGGCACCGGTATCGATGAGAGCTGACGCGGGAACACCTTCGACAGTCACAGAAAGCATGTTGGCCGGGCGAACAGGAGGAATTTTTGAAGACCGATAAGAAGCAGTTTCCCCTCCAAAAACTGCAACAGTTAGTTTTCCGAGTGCTGGTCGACAAAATGGGAAGTGGGGCGAAGCGGTGATGTAGAGCGCCGGTAAGGGGATGGGGAACGACGTCTGGCCGAACGGGAACTATGAGGCAGATTGGGAGCAGCTGGTGGAGACGGAGAACGCTGTTGCGGGGACGAGTACGGTCCGGGATAGTAGTCGTCTGATCGGCGAGTGCGGTCTCTTTCGTGCTCAGCATAGCCTCGCCTTTCATCCTGCTGGCGCCGGCGACAGAAGCGAGATATATGGCCGCGTATACCGCAGTAAAAACAAACTGGACGAGGTGGACGCCACTGAGGGTACGATGGCGCAGCAAGTGCTCTGGTTCCCATCGAAGCCAAATGGGAATAGGAAGCGCCAGTAGGCACGGAAGGCACGGTAGGGGTGGGTAGCGAAACAACATCCGCGTAGGTAGGTGTGGAGCGCGCTACCGGAGCAAGATGCGTCATGGGTGTAGTCATCGCTGTCAATTCCTGCTTTACGACCTCGCGCAAGTCGAAGGCGGGGGTTGGGGCGCAAGCAGCAGGTGGACGCCTGAGGTCTTGTAGTTGAAGCTCTTCGCGGATGATGGTGCGGATAAGAGCACGTAGATCTGGAGAATGGGGAACCTGAGGATCGCTGCAGTCATGTGGAAGACGAATAGACTGCAGCTCGTCGAGGCGATGACACGTTGAAGTGATGTCTTGGACAGAAGCCGGATTTTGCACGATTAAGGCGTTGAATGCGACAGGCCCAATGCCTTTTAAGATGTGGCGAACGCGTTCGGCTTCCGTCATGCTAGGATTCGCACGGCGGCACAGAGCCAAGACATCCTCTATGTATGAGGTGTAAGACTCTTGGGGAAGTTGGCGCCGCGTTCCCAGCTTCTGTTTGGCGACTTCTGCACGGCCAGACGAGGAAGCGAAGATTTGCCGCAGCTTCGAGGTAAACGTGGACCAATCCGCGATGTCGGATTCGTGGTTGAAATACCACGTCTTTGCAACACCGGTCAAGTAGAAGGCGACGTGCCTCAATTTCTGGGTGTCGTTCCACTTGTTGCAAGAACTCACGCGGTCGTAGTGGTCGATCCAATCGTCTACGTCATCACCGCGGAGTCCCGCGAAGACAGGGGGATCGCGCTGAGGGCTCGTCACAGTCCAAGAGGGCGCCGCAGGCGGGGTCGTCGGTGTGGTAGGGTTAGAGGCGCCTGAAGGGCCGGAGTTGGAAGTGTCCATTGTTGTAGGGGTAGCTGGGTGCAGGCGGCGACCGGAACGGAGCTCCAGGGAGGACGGGAATGCGAGAGGACGTCGGGATCTTGACGTACCTCCACCACTTTATAATACCGAGACCGATCAAGTTGTCCAGCGCTGTTTATTCCAAAAACGGCAACGCCCGCAGCTCACGCGCGAAGAAGTCGAAGAAGAGGGAAGATGATGATGGCTATGTACAAATGAAAACGACGAAGTACGTTAATAGTGCTTACAATATATATATATGGTGTTCGCAAAGCTGGTGGGGCCCAAGGCTCCCCCCGCCCACGTGGAGGAGGAGGAAGAATAACCTTTGTTGTACAACCAGCACTTTACAATGGCCGGGCCTAAGCCACCCACGAAGGGACGTCGATGGCTTGCCTCGCCGCCGCCTCGCGGGCGTGCTGGGTCGCCCAGGTTTGGTCGTCGAGGGCGGAGCTCCGCAAAGCCTCATGGAACCTCGACGAGAGAGTCGTGGTGTTAGTCTGTGTGTACTGTGCTGGGAACTCCCACAGCATATGCAGAAGCGTAGCGGGGTGAATGCCACAGCACCGGCAGTTGGAGATAGTGTAGACGTCTAGAAATATAAGGTGGAGGCGGGCGGGTGAAGAGTACGTGTTTTTTTGTAGCAAACGCAGGGTGGTAGCCTGCGCCCGGCTGAACTTGGGGTGAGGCGGGGGGAAGGTTCGGCGACTGAGGTAAGAGGACTTAACGCGATCGTTATACGTTGTCAGATTGTCCCTGGTGTCCAACTCGTCTCCAGTGACTCCGGCGCGGTTCACTAGGCCTTGCGCAATGGAGTGGGTGACCTCGTGAGATTGGGGAGGTATGGATGGACAGGGCCCACATGGACCGGGATCCATGTTAGGGAGATTATGCTGTCTTTAGAGTGTGCTGCCTGGTAGAGGATGCGAAGAGCTTGGGGAGAAATGCGGCCTTTGCTGAAGTTAGGGACGGCTGAGCGAGAGTCACGTTGATGTGACAGGTGGAATCTAAAGTGGCCAGGACGATGGCCACTTATTGAGTCATCTCGGCAGTGGGGGTAGTGACGCTGGAGGCCTGGTGTAGGACTCCATCGCGTGCGGCGACGGGCACAAATCGTGTGCCATGGCAGTATTGGGCTGCATCAACAAATGTGACGCCAGATACGTGAGCAAGGGCTTTTACGATCGCTCCGGCCCGAGCTTGGCGCCGGGCCCTCTTATATTCAGGGTGCATGTTCCTAGGGATAGGGTCTATGTATCGCTTATATCGCCTTCCGTTTCTCTACCACGGGTGCGCTTTAAAACCACGGCGCTGTAATTTTGCTTCAGAGACTTTCCTTTCCTTCCTTTTTCTCCGCCCTTAAACTGGCTCTCTTCACTACTACACACAGAACAAAGCAACAGCGCGCGCATTAGATCCCATAGATGAGATGAATTTACAATTAGTATTAGGGTTATAATTATATTCGAGTACTGATTGCTGTGCTATCGTTTGTTACCGAAGCTTTCCCTCAAGTCTAAATATTTTAAGGCAGTTTGTCGTGTGCGTATCATGGCTACGCACGCTTATATCGCATTCCGTTTCTCTACCACGGGTGCGCTTTAAAACCACGGCGCTGCGGTTCTTGCTTTTCTTTCCTTTCTTCTTCTCCGCCCTTATCTGGCTCTCTTAACGACTAGACGCAGAGACAAAGCAACAGCGTGCGCATGCGATCCCATAGATGAGATGAATATATATATATATATATATATATATATATATATATATATATATATATATATATATATATATATATATATATATATATATATATATATATATATATATAGAAAACTATCAGTGATAGCTCTCGTAGTATAGCCCTCTGGGCCGCTTCGTTTTTTTTTCTTTCGAAAGTAGTACTATTAGGGTTATTATAATTAGACGAAGGTATTTCGCCCTCGTCAGCAGCAGTCCTTGGTATAGTTATTCTGGCGGCTAGCTTCCCACGCTATGCGTGCCGCCATCGCACCTGGTTAAGCTTTTCCTAGACGCTAGAGTTATGCTTTGTCCGCGCAACCTTGAGTGATCGGAAAGCGCGTTTTCCCCTCTTGGCCGGCGGAGAGGGGAGGCTTCGTTCCGGCCGCGAAGCTCTCCACATCTCTGTAAGGTGCCTTGTGGTGGTCTCGTGCTGACGATGCCCTCTCGGTGAGCGCATATTTCCCCCCTCATCTTTTAAGAGGTTCAATACATACAAGCATTTGTCTCGCAAACCAGATTTTTTTCAGGGAATTTTCCACGTCTCAGTAATTTCTCTCGTCGTATTCGAGTGCTGATTGCCGTGTTATAGTTTGTTTACGAAGCTTTGCCTCAAGTCTAAATATTTTAAGGCAGTTTTCCTAGCTTCTAAAGCCGCTCGAGTTCACTCTTCTCCTCGAGCGGCCATTCTTCCTAGAAAGTATGCCTTCCAACCACTCGGAAAAACCGACTATCGCGGACAAGATGAGTCTCTTTCCACGTAAGTGTGAGGCTCGGAGCAGGAGCTGTGGCGCTTGAAAGTAGCCTGGGGCCTGACGAACCAACCGATTGAGCTATCTTTCCGGGCAACATCGAAGGGTCACGAGTTCAAATCACCTGTTATGTTCCTTTTTTTTCGCCCCTTTTTCTTTGTTTTTTCTTTCTTTTAATGTCTTTTCCTTTATTTGATCGCTTTAGGAGGGTTTCCTCCTAAAAAAAAAAAGAAAGAAAGATATATATCTTCAAATATGTATGGCCTCACATGTGCAGGTCATAAATACCAGGTTCTCTAACCGAGTGCCATCCATGCGGTATAACCGAGCTCAGATTGGTCCACCTTGACTGATCAAATGGGGCACCACTGTAGGTTAAATGAGGCGTACAACTCCTGCGGAACCCGCCGTGGTTGCTCAGTGGTTATGGTGTTAGACTGCTGAGCACGAGGTCGAGGGATCGGACCCCGACCACGGCGGCCGCATTTCGATGGGGGCGAAATTCGAAAACACCCGTGTACTTAGAATTAGGTGCACGTTAAAGAACCCTCCACTACGGCGTGCATAATCAGAAAGTGGTTTTGTCACGTAAAACCCCATAAAGTAATTTTTAATTTAACTCCTGCGGGGACGGTAGAGTATCCGTCTCCAGTGCAAGAGGACCGTGATTCAAATCCCGGTGCCGCGCAATTCTCCACCGGAAAATACAAAAAAAAAAACCGTGTGTTGAGAAAATTGCACAAACAGGCCTGGAGTGCGGCCTGATACTGGTGACCAGAACCGGTAAACACATTGCATTGTTCTAAAAAGGAAATCCGATTCAATGACCGTAGTGTGATTGCAATAAAATGACGAGGAAGTACTGACTTCGGCGCAACGATGAAGGCGGTATGACGACAACAAAATGACGTTACTGATGTGATGACGGTGGTAAAATCACACATTGACGAGGACTACATCACGAAAGTGGTAGGACTACGACTGGG
Organism: Dermacentor andersoni; assembly: GCF_023375885.2. NCBI lineage: Eukaryota > Metazoa > Arthropoda > Arachnida > Ixodida > Ixodidae > Dermacentor > Dermacentor andersoni. The sequence goes on from NC_092820.1 coordinate 115,443,796, forward strand.
TAACGATGATGGCGTGACGATGATGCAATGATGCGAGCGGGATGACCAAGTTAGAATTACGATAACGAAAGACCATTACGGCATCACGCGCGCAGTGTAAAAATTCTTTTACGAGGACTTATGACACTAATGTCTTGACAATGATTGCATGACGTGACTCTACTGACAAAGCTGCAATCACGATGATGCAGTGATCACGATGGGGTCCCGACCATGTGTGCCGAACCTATTACACAACTGGGGTCACTAGATCGAAGTAGAAAGTGGAACAACGACGTTGTGACGAGAGTCGGATAACGACGCTTGAATGGGGGCGCTTGAACGACCACGACGACATCACGATGGTGGTACGACGACGAATGCATGACGACTGTGTGACCAAAATATGGCGACGAGGATGGTATGGTGAGTCAGGTAACAAAGAAGTAATGGCGTCGAACCGATGACCCTTACGCAATCACTGCCACGAGTTCATACGTAGTGGATCAAGCTATTACACAAAATGGGGCAGTGAGTCAAATTAGAGGGCCTAATGACGATGGCAGCACGCCCAGAACACAACGCACACCTGGCGGTACAAGCACATAGACATCATGGATCGCTGCGTCGGCGTAAGGGTTTAGATCAATAGATAGATAGATAGATAGATAGATAGATAGATAGATAGATAGATAGATAGATAGATAGATAGATAGATAGATAGATAGATAGATAGATAGATAGATAGATAGATAGATAGATAGATAGATAGATAGATAGATAGATAGATGGATGGATGGATGGATGGATGGATGGATGGATGGATGGATGGATGGATGGATGGATGGATGCTCGATAATGCATGCAAAGAATGCAAATTGCCGTAAGTGTGGCACAGTATACTGCCAGTATTGCATAAAGAAAGTTGCGGCTTTCGAGTGGCTACCACTGAAAGGTACATGAGTCTTGAGGTGTTTCACGGACGCGCAGGGTTATAGTTAGGTACCGTGACCAACATGAAGCTCTCTTGACTGCGCACCTTTCACACTCATATCGCAAGAAATATATATTGTCACGAAAAGACAATGTAAGATGTGCCTGGCGTCGGCGAGGCAGACAGTTGTACAAGATGGCGTACAATAAATTCAAGCCGGCGTCCTCAGCTTCCACTTCTTCTACTCCAGCGTCCGTCTCTTGCTGAGCGCGCGTTTCAGTCCCAACTTCTTTTTCAGCGCTGGCTCGTGACACCTAGCGGCATTATTCCCCCGCCAAAAAAAAAGGCATCGACCCGATGCTTACTAAACTAGAAAGAGGAAGTGCGGAAGTCTTATGAGATCGGATTGGCGTCGCCTTAACGCGGGATATATGGTTTTAGGCGAATGACGTGCACTATCTCCGAGTCGTGCTGTCGACGCCGAGGCGACGCGGCACCGTTGGGAATGACCTCATAGTTCACTTCACTAACGCGGCGTATCACTTTGTAGCGTCCAAAGTATCTACTAAGGAGCTTCTCAGACAACCCCTGGCGACGGACTGGAGTCCACACCCAGACTTGGTCACCTGGCTGGTACTCGACTTGCCGATGTCGAAGGTTGTAGCGCCGTGCGTCTATACTCTGCTGCTTCGCGATGTGTATGCGCGCGAGTTGACGAGCTTCCTCTGCGTGTTGAGTAAGTTGCTCGGCGTCGGCAGTAAGTGATGCGTCGGTGTCGTGCGGGAGCATAGCGTCTAGCGTGGTCTGGACCTCGCGCCCGTAGACAAGACGGAACGGTGTAAATCGTGTGGTTTCCTGAATGGCGGTGTTGTACGCGAATGTAACGTACGGCAAGACTTGATCCCATGTTTTATGCTGGACGTCCACATACATAGACAGCATGTCAGCTATGGTTTTGTTTAGCCGTTCCATCAGTCCGTTGGTCTGCGGATGATAGGCAGTCGCCTTGAGATGTTGTGTACAGCTCAGCTCGAATATGTCCTCTATCAGTTGGGCTGTAAAGGCAGTGCCTCTGTCGGTGATGACATGTGATGAGGCACCATGTCTGAGGACTATGTGATCGATAAAGAACTGGGCAACTTCGTAGGCCGTGGCACGCTGTACAGCTTTCGCCTCGGCGTAGCGTACTAGATAGTCCGTGGCGACTATAATCCACTTCTTTCCGCTGGCTGACAAGGGAAAGGGTCCCAGAAGATCCATGCCGATTTGATCAAACGGCGCGCTAGGTGGTGCGAAGGGTTGGAGTAACCCCCGGGCTTCAGATACGGCGACTTCCTGCGTTGACACTCACGGCAGCTTTGCACGTAACGCTTCACCGTGGTAGAAAGTCTGGGCCAGTAGTACGTCTGGCGTACTCTTGCAAGAGTGCGTGAAAATCCCAAGTGTCCAAACGGGGGCTCATCATGGCAGGCTAGGATAATGTCATAACGAAGGGCGGCAGGTACGACCAATAGATACTCTTTGTCGCTGGCACTCGAGTTTTTCTTGTAGAGGACACCATTTCGCAGGCAGAAGGTCGAAAGACTGCGAGAAATGTGTCGTGGGATTGTAGCATTCTTGACTTCTAGGTGATCGATGACAGGGCGTATTTCGGCGTCGTCGTGCTGCCGTATGATCAAGTCAGATGCGGTGAGGGCCCCAAGGAATGCGCCGTCTTCGTCCATGTCCTTATCACAAGTTTTGATGGGAGCGCGCGACAACGCGTCAGCATCTTCGTGTTTGCGGCCCGATTTGTATACGGTGGTAACAACGAACTCCTGCAGACGGAGACTCCATCGAGCAAGTCACCCGGATGGGTCTCGTAAGTTTGCTAACCAACACAGGGAATGATGGTCTGTCACCACCTTGAAAGGGCGACCGTAGAGATGAGGCCGAAATTTCATGATGGCCCACACAACCACTAGACACTAGACACACAGGTGGAGTAGTTGATTTCGCCTCGTGAAAGTGTGCGACTGGCGTAAGCGATGACTCGCTCGACGCCTTCCTGGTGTTGAACGAGTACAGCGCCAAGACCGATGTTACGTGCATCGGTATGTACCTCGGTGTCAGCGTCCTCGTCAAAGTGAGCGAGGACGGGTGATTCCTGCAGGCGTTGCCGTAACTCGGTGAAAGCTGCGTCCTGCTCATCCGTCCAAACGAAGAGTGTGGCTTCTCGCGTGAGGCGTATGAGTGGTTCGGCGATGCGCGAGAAATTAGCGATGAAGCGACGATAGTACGCACACAGACCGAGAAAGCGGCGTACTGCTTTCTTGTCACGAGGAGTCGGAAAAGCAGCAACAGCAGATGTTTTGTCTGGGTCAAGCTGGACGCCATCGGCGTTCACGACATGCCCGAGAAACTTTAGCTCTTCGTAACCGAAGTGACACTTTTCTGGCTTTAGTGTGAGATTAGCGGAGTGGAGCGCCTCAAGTACCGCCTCTAAACGCTTCAGATGTTCTTCAAAGGTCGCGGCAAACACGACGATGTCATCTAAGTATTCTAAACAGCAGTGCCACTTCAGTCAGACCCGTCAGAACAGTGTCCATCATTCGCTGGAATGTGGCCGGTGCAGAACACAGGCCGAATGGAAGTACTTCAAATTCGTACAGTCCATCAGGGGTAACAAAGGCAGTTTTTTCGCGATCTCGTTCGTCAACTTCGATTTGCCAATATCCGCTCTTCAGGTCTATGGATGAAAAATACCTGGTTTGCCGCAGTCGATCTAACGAATCATCGATCCGCGGATGCGGATAAACGTCTTTTTTGTGACGTTATTCAACTTTCTGTCATCATCATCATCATCAGCCTGGTTACGCCCACTGCAGGGCAAAGGCCTCTCCCATACTTCTCCAACTGCCCCGGTCATGTACTAATTGTGGCCATGTTCACCCTCCAAACTTCCTGATCTCATCTGCCCACCTAACTTTCTGTCGCCCCCTGCTACGCTTCCCTTCTCTCGGAATCCAGTCCGTAACCCTTAATGACCATCGGTTATCTTCCCTCCTCATTACATGTCCTGCCCATGCCTTTTTCTTGATTTCAACTAAGATGTCATTAACGCGCGTTTGTTCCCTCACCCAATCTGCTCTTTTCTTATCCCTTAACGTTACACCTATCATTCTTCTTTCCATAGCTCGTTGCGTCGTCCTCAAATTGTTGTGTTCATATAGGACGTTGTGGCCAAGTACTGCACCAGGGTGGCCAATCCTGCTCTGGTGAGGGAGTGCGTTACCGGTTCTGGTCACCGGGATCAGGCCACACTCCAGGCCTGTTTATGCAATTTTATCAACATGCGGATTTCTTTTTTTTTTTAATCCGGTGGAAAATTGCGTGGCACCGGGATTCGAACCACGGACCTCTTGCACCCGAGGCTGGTGTTCTACCTCTACGCCACCGCTGCACCGCCGCAACTGTCTGTAGTCAACGCAGAACCTAAGCGTTCCGTCTTTCTTTTTGACGAGGACCACCGGCGATGACCAAGGGCTTTGGGATGGTTGTATGACGTCATCGTCGAGCATTTCTTTCACTTGTGCATTAATAACGTTGCGCTCTTTCGCCGATACGCGATAAAGCAGTTGTCGTATGGGACGAGAATCGTCATACGTGATTATTCGGTGCCTCGTGATGGGCGTCTGGCGTACCTTAGAGGAAGATGCGAAGCACTCCTTGAACCAAAGGAGCAACTCGCGCAGCGCTTCCTGCTTTTCCTCCGAAAGGCCTGAATTGATGTCGATATTGCTGAGTGTCTGAGCTGGGTTCTCCTTCGTCATAGACGCAAAGCATTCAGCAACGTCGGCTATGGGCTCAGCGAAAGCGATAGTAGTAAGACGAAATAGGTACCGATGTTCCTGGCTCTAATTCGTCACGAGGAGCGCCGAAAGTCCACCTTGAAGCATAGTGAGACTGCGGGCTGCACATACACCATGAGTAAGCATAAGAGAGGAATTGCCCTCTGCAACAGCTTCGCCGTCACGCGGATCGTCGCATACGACCGTTACCAGGACACTTGCGCGTGGTGGTACAGTTACACTGTCGGCGTAAACTCGAAGCGCGTTACGTCGGCAATTGTCGCGGTTGTTCGCTGCTCTTTCTGTCGAAAAAGTCACTGTGCGCTCCCGGAGGTCTATAATGGCGCCATACTCTCGCAGAAAGTCGACGCCCAAGATGAGGTGCCGAGAACAATCGCTGAGTATAAGGCAGCTGGCTGGAAACGTGGACCCACGAATTTGTACTCTGACCGTGCACATGCCCAACGGTGTTACGGTGTGCCCGCCAGCAGTACGAATTTGCGTTCCAGACCAAGGCGTGATGACTTTTCTAAGTTCCTTCGCTACTTTTCCGCACAAGATTGAGTAGTCGGCCTCCGTGTCCAATAACGCACTAACGTGGCGGCCGTCGAGCACAACAGGTATGTCTAGCGAGAGTCTGTCGCTGAGTTTGGCTGCGGTCGTCGCTGAATCGTAATGAATAGACCGTGCTCGCGTCGATGCGAGGTCTTCGAAAGGGCGATTATCAGCGGCCTCGCCCCTGAAGGTCGCTATTCTTAGTTTTCCCGGCGAGGGCTTGGCGATCGTCCCTGCGCTGGCATTGGGGGGCTTCTAGGAGCGGGGGAAGAACGCCTGGGGGACGGCGAGCGCGACTGCCGCCGCGGGAACAGTGGCATACTCTGCTGGGTCAAGTATTCTTCAATCGCCCTAGGCCTTTCGCCATATCTGGGCCTTGGTGAATCCGCGGCAAAACCTTGCAGTCCGAGGCGGCGGTATGGGCACTCGCGGTATAAGCGACCGGCTTCTCCACAATGATAGCACAGAGGCCTTCTGTCCGGGGTACGCCAGACGTCAGACTTCCTTTCGAGCGGGCGCCGATCCTCCATACGTTGGATCGGTTGCACTGATGGGAGTGGCGGGGCGTATGACGCGGCGTAAGACGTGGTGGGGTCCAAATGGGTCAGAGCGGGGACAGGGACTCGCCTCAAAACTTCCGCATACGACGGCCGCTGCAACTGTGCTGTCACATGCGGCGCATTGCTGCTTGGAACGGGACGTTGGATCGCTTGCTGCACTTCGTTCCTCACAAGGGCAGAAATGGAAGTTAGCGTGGGCTGAGGCGGGCAGGTGAGCCGTTTAAGCTCATTACGCACCACAGAGCGGATAAGGTCTTGGAGAACGTCCACGTTTCGAAAGGCCATCGCGTCCGTCAGTGAAGCAGCGTTCGCGTGCCTGTCATACGGAGCTGAGCGCTGGTCCGAAGGTGAAGTTGCGTTCAATTGCCTTTCATAGAAAGCTGAACGCTGGTGTAACATCTTTTCCATCGTGGTGGCTTCGGTTAAGAATTCAGCCACGGTCTTCGGCGGGCTTCGAACAAGGCCAGCAAATAGCTGTTCCTTCACTGCCCGCATTAGATGGCGCAGCTTCTTTTCCTCGGACATGGTTGGGTCCACCCGACGGAAGAGGCGCGTCATATCCTCAACGTACGACGTCACGCTCTCGTTCGGCAGATGAATGCGGGATTGGAGCGCCCGTTCGGCTCGATCGCGGCGATCAGCATTGGTGTAGCTCTCTAGCAAGGTACGACGGAACTCGATCCACGATTTGATGAGCCCTTCTCGGTTCTCGTACCAAGTGCGGGCACCGTCCTCCAAGCTGAAATAGACGTTCCTTAACTTCGCCGCGTCGCTCCATTCGTTTATCTCGGCAACGCGCTCAAATTGGGCTAGCCAGTCTTCTACATCCTCGAAGATATCCCCGTGAAACACTTTCGGCACTCGGAGATTCTGCAGCAGATACTGAGTTGCCGTTGTTGCCGTACCTTGCCTAGTGGTCGGTAGGGACGTCGATGTTCCTTCCATACCGGTGTGTGCGGGCGTCGATGTTGTTGCGGAGAGAGGATCAAGCTCCGGAGGCAATCGTCCGATTCTCCTGCTTGCCCCGTGAGCAGGGGTGTCCACTAGTATAGGGCTGGTATTCCTGCTACCAGGAGGGGTTTGTGGCATCATATGAACCGTACCCCACACCTCCACCAGTTTTGTCACGAAAAGACAATGTAAGATGTGCCTGGCGTCGGCGAGGGAGACAGTTGTACAACATGGCGTACAATAAAAAAAAGCAAGCCGGCGTCCTCAGCTTCTACTTCTTCTACTCCAGCGCCCGTCTCTTGCTGAGCGCGCCTTTCAGTCCCAACTTCTTTTTCAGCGCTGGCTCGTGACACCTAGCGGCAATATGATAATATATACGACCACATACGTTCCTAATTAACCGCACATGCGGGAAGAGAAACAAAGTTGTTCTGGTGATGCATGCCCAGAGTACGGAAAAAAATTGCAAGTCGCACATCTGAAACAAAGGCATCATTTGAAGATAGCGATATCACATGACTAGGCAACCTGTTCCACTAACTGACCGTCTTAGGAAAAAAAGACATCATAAAAAGTTTCGTTCTAGATCATTAAAAATATTCTTAAGTGGGTGATCTCGCCTGGCAGAAGTTTACTCTGGTGGCTTTATGTAACTATCACGATTCAGGCCGGTTTTAGAACGATCTTTATTGTGTAAAAATTTTAATGTGAATGTTTTTCTACGATTTTGAACTGTATTCCAGCCTAATGTTTACTTTGTTTACCGAGTAGAATTTACCGAGTATAAATACCGAGTATAATTTTGAACCACGAAGTGGGCTGCTTAGCTTTGTACTCTTTCTAGATTCATTATGTCTGTCACAGTCCATGGGTCCCTGGTCGTACAAGCATATTCCAGTATTGGTCTTATGTTAGTCTTGTTAACCAAGTTCCTTGTTTCTAAAGGAAATCATTTCACATTTATACGTAGCATAACAAGAACTCTACACGACTTAGCAATTACATAGTTAAGATGACGGTGCCAGCATAGTTGAGGGGTGAAGTACACCCCAAGATGTTTATATTCATACACGGATGCAAGATTTCTGCTGTTAATGCCATACGTATATACATGCGCTGATCTTTGTCTCGTAAAGCACATCTGCACAGTTTTATCAACACTTATACTCATGCCCCATTTATCACACCACTCTGCAACCTTGTCTAAATCCTTCTGTAGTTCATTGTAATCGTCGGAAACTTTCATAAAACGATACAAAAAGCAGTCGTCCGCGAACCATCGGATGAACGATGATATGCCAAAGGTAATGTCATTCATGTATAACAAAAACAACAGCGGACCCAGATGTAAACCTTGAGGCACCCCGATGACACATCATCACCATGCGACCGCTTACCTCAACGACTATGCGCTGTGTCCTACAATTTAGGTATTCTTTTATTCATTCCACAACCGTTTTATTTATGTTGTACCATGACAATTTTTCAAGCAGGAGAGAGTGGGGCACTTGGTCGAAAGCCTTACTGAAATCTAAACAGATGCAATTTACACAACCGCCTTTGTCAAGAGTGGATGATAGGTTGTCAGTTAATCTTGTAAGCTGAGTAATACAAGAAAAACCACTTCGAAATGCGTGTTGCTGAGGGATGAATAAGGAAAACAAATTTAAATGAGTCATGATGTTGGTAAAAAGTATATGCTCAAAGATCTTGCAATGTACGCTAGTCAAGGACACCGGTAGATAATTAAACACAGATTTTCGAGATCCCGACTTCGGTATAGGAACAACATTGGCAATTTTACAGTCTGCAGGCAACATTGCGCTTGTAAAGTACTTAGCAAAGAACACATAAAGGTATTTAGTCAACGGGCCTGCACAAGTGGAAAGCAGAAATTTCGTAGACGTTTCCCACCCAGTATAGAGACATTTGCCCCTGCTGCGGCGCCAAGCCCACTTTATATCACATTACATGGGGATGGCGTTCACAATCAACAATTCCTTCAAATAAAAGACCCGACTGCGGAGCACTGGGAGAGGGCGCTCTCCAGCAGCGACCTGAACGTCCAGCGTGGACTAGTAAGGCATGATCAGCGAGTAGCCACCCTCACTGGTGCCCCGGAATAGGTGTGTCGACCATGCGCAGATGGGGAAGAAGACCGTGAAGACGGCCGGCCGCATCTGTCACCGCTAATTTATAACCAATTAGAGCAAATAAAGTTTTTCCCCTCCTCCTCGGCAAGTCATCGGGACCGCTGGCACTAGTGGTACTTAAACGTCTAAGTGTTAGTTCAATGCCCCCCCCCCCCCCCCCCCCCCGCTGTCGAAGACGATGTTCCTAGGTTCGCCTCCGATAAGCCCGTAGTAAAACATCGAATCAATATTAGTTGCGCGCGCAGAACAAAAAAACAGAACTGAAGAAGGAGCGAAAACGTTCTGCCTTATCTAGACAATCTTGGACAAGAGATCCATTGTGTTCGAGCACAGGAATTGACACTTCGTCTTTTCTGTTCTTCTTGATAAACTGTCAGAGTGCTCTAGGGCTACTGTTTAACCAAAAATGAGAAGAATCATAAAAAAAGACCTTTCGCGTGTGTTATTGCGGAGTTCGCCACAACTGAAGATTGTTGCAAATATTGCTTTTTCTGGGGTGTCGGTTTCTTCCGGTGCGCCTTGTATACTAGACTTTTTCACAATGCCTATACGAACTTCCTGCGTGAACCACGGCTTACTTCTACCCCGCCATGCCGTCATTATCCTTGACGGGACGAATTAGTCACGCAACTCGAAAATCCTATTTTTTAAGTAAGCGCCACAATTTGTCTACGTTCAGCGATTCTGACAACGTTTAAAGTACGTTGTAATACGAGTCCAGTTCTAACGAAATTTCATCGACTTGTGGCTTTTGGTAGCTGTATATCCATCTACCTGCGCTATTAGCGACTTCAATGTACTCCCATTTCAGTTTGCACAAAACAGCGTTATGGTCACTTATGCCTGGCAAGATGAGCACAGGTTGCGTATCCACAGGCAAAGTAAAAAGTAAGTCTAACACATTGCTTCCACGCACAGGCTGGCCCACCAACTCCGATAGCGCAAATGAGTTGTATGATTTAATTCATTCCTTTGCCGACGCTCTAGACACATTAGGTATTGTAGCATTTTGCCACCAATTATTTTCGGGTAAAATATTGTCGCGACCGATATCTAAGGAGTCATAATTTCTCATTTCTGCACCTTCCACTAGCTTAGTTAAAGCCTGTACCATATTGCCAGGAGGCCTGTAAAAGAACAGACCACCAGCGATTTTACATTTTTCAAACGAAGTTGCACCCAGACAGCCTCAGTAGAACTCCCTGACTTGCGTAACATCTGCTACTCTATTTTTTGATCAACGAGAATAAACACACCACCCCAGTGACAGTCTCTACCTTATCTATAGCTAACGTAGCTGTCAGGAAAGACCTCACAATTCCTGTCGTTGCCATCTAACCACGAATCAGCAGCCAACATCACAGATGGTTTAGTCGTATCAATAAAGTTAAAAAATCATCTGTTCTGTATCGGCGGCTTCTGCAGTTAGCATAAGGGAACGATAACAACGCGCCTTATTCTCGGCTTTGTCAAACAAGTCACACAACCTTCCCCATTAATTCGTCATAAACATACTTCATTTTATGCAAGTAGAGTAGGTCACGCTTAGAGTACCCTTTATCTGCTCCAGTCTGATATTCCTTTGCATGTTCAAGAAGCATTTTTCTTTTCTTTCGTAATCGCTCAGAAAAATCTTCCGAAATTGAAATTCTTGTACCTTGGTACTCCTTCTCCGCCAGCAAAACTTTATGTTTGTACTCATATGTACCCAATTTCAAACTTATTGGGCGTTGGTTGGCAGCATCAAATTTAACAAGTCGGTGTGCCCTCTCTATTTCCACCTGGTCGACTTGTAATACGGAAGTGCACAAATTGACAACATGCTCTTCAGATTTTGCATATGGTTCCCGCGCGTCATCGCCGTCGACGCCAAGAAAACTAAGTTACACCTTCAACTACAGTTTTCAAGATCGTCAGCCTTGTGTACCAACGATGCTAAGTTAACCTGGAAGCAATCATAGCTCGCCTTATACTCTGCAACGCTACTGCGTTATTGTTCGAACCTAAGAATAGATGCTTCAAGCTTGGTCATACGCGCATTCATATTAGCCATTGCAGCCCTATTGTCTGCTTGGTACTTTTCAATAGTGGTTAGCCCCCGCAGGGGCGTCTGCGCAAGCAGGCGTTTGGTGTGCTGCAACACCACGTACCCGAGCACACGAGGGTTGGACCCTCCCGCGTGTAGCTGTGCGCGGCTTAGCCGTGTCTGGGGAAAAGGGAATCCTGGGGGCTGAGCTGAAGCTGGGTGTTTGGACCTTTAAGGCCCCCCGGCGGAGGCAACACACCTCTTCGGCCTCGGCTTCACATAGACGGCACCTCCAGACTGACCCACCTGGAGGAAATCGGCAGTCGCCTGTTCCTGTCCTCCTCTCCAATCTTCGTCTTTCTGTCCCCCTTTTACATCTTTCGCACAGAACGCGAATACGCACAGAATACGCACAGAACGCGAATATGCACCGACATGTGTGCAAACTACTGGAAGGTGACTGAAGATGAAGGACCTAGTACCGCGCTAGTACTGTGTACTGTCAAAACGAAGAAAAAAAAGACGGAAAGAAAGAATGCCCAGTGCCTAGATGTAACGATAAAAGCTTTATTTCTTTTTGACCCAGAATGCAACACCATTAGTTCCATGTGCTTTGTAGATGAGTAAATGTTATGACGCAACTCATTATTTATCCGTTCATTACATGCACCAACCAGCCCAAATTATCACTATACTAGAGCTTATTGACGCATCACAGTGCATTGCTTTGCACTTCATTGCAGCACCGGGGATTGCTATCCCAAGTAGCGAAAGGTTTGGTTGAACTCCCTGCTTTTTTTGTATAAAACGCACTAACTTCTGGCAGAGAAAGCATTTTCCTCTATTAGAATTCAACTATATGTCAAGCAATTATTTTGCAGTTCCAGTAACTAGAGCACAAATGCGAAAACGAAACCGATTCTGTTCTGTTCTCCGCGCTCACAGAGTGCGGCACCAGGGGGCAGTGCGCGCTGCGCTTCCGTTAGGAGAGGTGTACGAACCTGCAGATGTGTAGTCAGCCGCCATTTATCGTGTCGTGTTGTAAAAGTTGTTAATTTGCCGTAAATATCTCTTGATTTGTACTCAAGAGTGGAGCAAGACCCCAAGGAAGAGAGGTTCACGCATCGCGAGCGAAGAACAGAAACGATGGATGGTTACGCTGCTTGGGTCTCGGCACGTTCGAATTGGCAAAGTTCAGAATTTGTTGCCATGTGGTGTATGCTTCTGCGCTCGTCATTTGCCGTCATCGCGCGGGGATATTTGCGCTGAATGTCTTTCACTTCGTGTACAAAACTATGCATGCTGCGGCACCGAAGTTGTCCTGTGTTTGGGTGTACGTATGCGCTTGGACACGCGACAGCCTGCTTGCTCTCAACGGGTGTTTACCAGTCTACGCGTGCTCGCAACTTGCTTATGAGGTAAGCCCATTTTTATCTTATTTGGTTTGCATAACGTAGGTGTTAGAATGGTGTGTGGTAAGCCGGTGTCGCGAACAGAAGTATTGTTTCGAAAGACCACTATGCAACGTCTTAGGGCAAAAATAACGCATGAATAGGATTCCAGTGGTAGCGTGATCACCTCGATCGCAATTTCCGTGTGGCACTGCTAACCACTTGCTCCCTCGAGTTAAAAGCGTAAAATAAGAGTGCGTTCAGTTGCCCTTTTGTATTGGCGCTTGTATTGGCTTGAGAGCATACTGTATCCGATACAAGAACTTCTGCTTGAATAGGGAAATAAACGTTCTAGACAATAGCAGTGACTCACTACCTGTGATCGTTATTTTCTTGCTTGGGTGCACGTTTTCATTGGAGTGACCAAAAAAAAAAAAAAACGTTCTTCGTTCTGGCTGCTCTGCAGTGTTTCCTTGGTGCAAACTTCTTGCGGCGCAGCAAGACGTGTTGCTTCGAATGACGCCTGGGCAGTCAAGGCATTCGTGTCAGTAAGCAAGCAGTAAACGGTGTATCAGTGCAAAAAATTTGGACATACAATCACGGTATCATCATAGACTCTATTTTGTGAATATTTCACTTGTATACTAAAGCGGAGAGTGGATATGCGTGAAAGTCAGATTATATTGATACTCAGCCAAAACGAGGTAACTTATCATTACTAATGAATTATTTTCTTTTACTTAAAGGCAAGCTGCTATTGTTGTGCTGGAGATGAGAAGAGGTCTGCTGCCTGTAATGGGTCCATCTCTCTCAAGTTATCGCAGTATTGTAGCTCTCAAAGTGAGTGGATTTTTTTTTCTCTTAGCTGTTTGCAACCTGAATCATGACCATCTACTTAGCCGTGTTGGTGATCAGTGTTAGTGACATTGGAGTGCTGGTGGAGAAGCACTCCTTTATTATTGCAAAGCATATGACAGAGTACAGCTGTGGCAGTATGAGAAGGTGTTAATCTATTAGCTAAATTATGTTCTTTGAGTTAATATGTTAATATATTGATGTGTTTGGATTGTGGTCTAGCGGGCGAAAATGCTAAACCAGGAGAAGTAATCTTAATTTGCACTTGTTAAGATGTGCAAGCAATTCAGGCAGGTATACATGAAATGAGACATTTGTAGATGTCTTCTACAATGCTGCAGGGCTGAATAGCTTGAGAGTTAATTGATACCACTATAATTTCTCTCTAAAGCATGCAGCCCGGTTTAGCATTGGGGGAGGCTGGCGTCAACAGACGTCTACTTACTGTGAAGTTCAAATGAGGTGTTAATGTTAGTGTGACTATGTATAATTTACGCTTTAGTTCTAACTTTGTATGAGACAGACATAGTTTAACCACTTGTTTAAACAATAGGGATGTAATATCCATGTATACGAGTATTACCCATTCATTTCTGTCATTTGGACAATGGCAGAAATGCATGGGTATTACTTGTACATATAGACATTACATCACTATTGTTTAACCAACTGGTGCCCCTGCATGCTAAAATTTACAGGGCTGTTATTAGTGAATGTCAACTTTTGTTGTAACATTAGGGCACCCCTTTTATATTATTGTAGATTACCACCATTGTGTAGCATCATAGCGTGATATTTGCACTAAATGTACTTGACATTGCTGTAAAACCCTGCGCAGTGATGCGTCACGAAATTTTTTTTAGATAGGTTCTGGCCTCAGAATGCACTTCACGTTATATTCTTCTTTGCAACAAGCCTATAGTGCAGATTTTGCTCCTTGTATTTTGTGACGCTTCAAACTGCGGCGAGCTAAACCACTGGGCAACAATACTGGAATCGCTACTGCGTGTGAGGCTATTTTCAAACACACACAAGGAACAATTGATAACTTTATTTCGCGCAAAACAACGTACGCAACAAAGACGACCCCCCCCCCCCTCCCCCCAGCACAAGACGCTACTCTCAACTGACATCACTTCATTGCGTCACTTTTTATTGATAGAAGAATCTAGAAGAACATGCGCAGTGAGCACCATGTGCAGGAACCCCCAACATCCAATCACAAGAGTGCACTCATGCGACAGAATCCAAAAAACCATACTGAGCACTGTACAAGTTTGAAGAAGGCACACAATGCACTGTGACCCCAATGACTGGATGAAGAAAGGTTCCGACAACAATCGGGTGGTGGCATCACGGCTCTTTTTCAAAATCGTAGTATCACGAAACATGGCAACATGATCGATCCATACCAACAGGCACAGGTTCCCATTTGGCTCAACATTGTAAAATATGGAAGCGCAACGCCATGTTTTGTGATACTACAATTTTGAAAAAGTGCTGTGATAGCACCGCCCGAGAGTTATCGGAAGCTTTCTTCATACATTCACTGTGGTGACAGTGCATTAGTGTGCCTGTTTTAACTTTGTGCAGTGCTCTTTATGATTTTTTTGGACTTTAACGCATGAGTGCCCTCTTGTGATTGGACGTTGGGGGTTCCTGCACATGGTGCTCACTGCGCATGTTCTTCTAGATTCTTCTATCAATAAAAAGTGACGCAATGATTTGATGTCAGTTGAGAGTAGCGTCTTGTGCCGGGGGGGGGGGGGGGGTCTTCTTTGTTGTGTACGTTGTTTTGCGCGAAACAAAGTATTTATGGATCCGCACCAACTAGCCCGCCAACGCATTGTGTTGAACACAAGGAAATGTGGCTTTACCTTGTTTGACTGTGTTGCGGGCCCTTCTGAAGTAGTCTGTCCAATAACCTTGGTGGCATGGAAGTGCCGTCTACTTCTATGCGTTGCTTTCTGTTTCATTGTGGCATCACATCACATTATAATCATAATGTGTGTGTACTTTTTCTAAGAGACCCATATTTCTATCCTTGTGTTATATTTGCTGTCGCATTCTTTATGTTCAAATTACCAGTGCTCCAAGTTCCATTTTATCGCAAAGTGAACTATTGGTACCTAAACAGTTCTGTATATCAGAAAACCAAAAGCGAACTGCCGAACAGTACCAAGCAGCAGCCGTAGTGCAGTGTCAAGTAGTAAGACATTATTGCTCATGTAGAGGCGCACAGTGTACCTCTTTATTACTTGCTGAACAATTAAGCTGTGTGAAAACTGCATATTTATATAGCTTCAACCACATGCTGTTGGCCATTTCTCTTGCCCTCAGCAAATGTGGAAGATTATCACGGCATTTCTTTTTCTAACTCTTTTTCTTTATTACAGTGGGATTACTGCATGTGTAAGTAAGAAACGGATCACATAGGCAAACACAAGCCAACAATGTGTAAACTTGTAACATTGATTGTACAGTTTGATAACTCAGAATAAGTAGAAATGCACCATAAACGATTGACAATTAACTTTTGCTTGACACAGGGCTAGAGCACACAGTAAGCATACTGTATGCTCATACGGTGTCACATAAATTTAAATTTTAGTGTAGCTTTGCAGTGTTTGCTTCTATTGCATTCTGTGAGAGGGATGGTAACGTTTCGCATGTCTAGCAACTAGACTGTCTATATACAGTAGTAAAAATATGCGAACTGTATTTTGTAATGATTTGATAGAATGTGTAGAAAAATAAAGCCATACAGTCAACGCACACTGCTGTAACTTTCTCTGCAGATGTTGCAGGTTAAAAAAAGTATGGTAGAAGCTGTTGCCAAGGTTCCGACCACAAAAGAAAGCCAGTATAAAAGGGTCCACACCACTGATCTCTACTACAGGGGATGGACAGGACATCGAGCGCCCTCGACTGAAGCCAACCTTGTCCCGGAAGTTGGTGCTTCACAACTTTGCAGGAGCACTTCGTCTGCACGGGTGCGTGGCATTTCTTCCCCTAACATGGCTGCCTGATGTGCCCTAAACTACCCAAACAGTGTTTCGAGGTGTCCACAATTTTTCTATCGCAGTGTCCACAGTGTCGCTAATATAGGTGGCGTGCAAAGGAAACACTGGTAAATGAGAAAAAACTTGATGTAAGAGAACACTATCGTATACGGGTTCAGATTGTCATAAAAACGCTTACCAGACATGTAGAGACACCTCCTAAATTGTGAAAAGCCACAGAGGATTTTTTTTACGGCAGCAATACTATCTTATCGCACGCACCATGCGCCCTGCTTCCAGGACAAGTGACTGCATGACACCGCATTTCCACTGGCTTCACCTGCGTTCGGTGTGGTGCGCTGCATCCAGCAAAACATTAGACGTCAGTGGTACACAGTGTTTTCTGTCCTCTTTCTCGACGCCTACTGAACACATGGTAAACTGCTTCCAAAGCAGAAAGACAGAGGGAAAGGGCTCTGAACACATCGCATTTTAAATTGGCTGGTATTGGGTAGCGCAAGTACTGTGGCATAGTAGATTTGCACCAGGCAACCTGGGAGGCCAAAAAGACTACTGGTTACTTGCAAACGGCCAACGTATTGTTAGCATGTTGAAGTTCTTTTTTCATTCTCATCGCTTATTTAGCTAGTGGAGACAGCTCTCACAACTGGAGAAGAAGCCTTGGAAGCATGAAACGCTACATAAAACCAGCTTCAGTATATCATGTGTCTGCATCACATAATTTCATGGCTGCATTAGTGAACCCTCTGGTTAAGATTTAAGAGTGTTCATGATGTTTGCCATGCGTTATCCACTTTATCTACAGGTTAACCCTATCTTGAGGCTTAAGCTGATGTTGCGCTTAGAGAAATTATGGCCGAGAGCCAGCTTTTGAGAATGCAGACTCAGCTCGACAGATAAAACGCCAGAACAAGTCGTTGAGGATTTCAGATGAAGAATCTTCAAGGGCCAGTTCTTTCAGTGGTGTTAATATTCTGCTCAAAGTTGTTGATTGTTACGTTCATATGGTGCCCAAGTATTGCGGTAACAACTTCACGTGGAGTACATAGCAAGGGCGTACTCCGTCGTAAGCTGGTGGATTTTTTCTCCATTTGAAAAACTTTGTTCTTGTTCAATTGAGATTTTCAAATTTTGCATTGTTAATTATGTGTTGTGTCCTCTTTCTTTTTCCTGCAGCTTCTTAGTTAAACATCTGAATAGTGAACACAACTTGACTTTTGCTTGATTTTCTAGATTACGCGCCCTTGATGCAAAACAATTTTACTTCAAAACTGCTTGTACCTTACTGAAAGAATAACTGGAAGCAACCATAGCCACCAATACCACGCAAAATATGATTATGAAAATTGAAATACTGTTTTTTGATCTACAGGGTGTCCTAACTATCGTGCACCAAGATTTAGAAGTATTTAAATGTGATGTAACTAGACAGAATGAAGGTAATATTGTTTGCCATCGCTTGCAGATACTCGGATTATTTTTTGCATCCTGCCTAGTTACATAATAATTCTTAATCAGTTAATAAACATTTAAAATAGTTAGATGAGAAGCATCATTGAGGAGTTGTAGGGCAACATGAAAGCCTCCCGATACGCTTTTCTGTTACTCATTATGTGCTACATAAAAGTGTTTTTCCAAGGAATAAGGCTGAGAATACACGTAAAGTATCTTGAGTGGCCAGACAAGTGGCAATCTCGTGGTGCAAAGCCACGAATACAACCTAAATGGTTTTTTAAAGAAAAAGACTTAGCTCAGAAAATTATTCTTCTTTATGCAGCCTGTGGAGACAAGATTTCTTAGAATGGCCATGGCCCTCAAGGAAGATGCTGAGGCCACAGGCAGTTTCTCCAGTGACCGTGAAAAGGTCCCCTGCTGCACAAGTCTAATTTTGCACCCCCACTTTTCTCCTGCAGCTCTTCTGTCTACTTTGCTAACCAGGTGTGTCAAAGATGGCAAATGGAAAAATAATCAACAGCTTCAAACATAGAACTTGCTCAAGCTCAATGCATTTTTGGTGTGAAGTTTTTCCTTATCATTTATAAAAAATGGGGAATACGTATATGATATGGTCTTCATATGGACACCTCTTTCCCACAGAGAATTTGGAGTAAAAGAAACAGCTTATCGAGGCTTCAATATTGGCCAGGATGATGTGGCATAGATACGATAATGATTAAGAATGTTTCTGGTGAAGGTAGTGGTAGTAGAGTGAATAATCAAAGAGTTTATATATAGTTTAAAAGACATTTCGTTGCAGTGCCAGAATGTTAAATCATCCCAAATAATTCTTCGGCTTGATAGTCAATGCACATCGAGTGACAGTGCTTTTTGATACTTGCTTCTTGTTGACATCATTCTTATGCTGCATAATTCACCTGTTTAAATTCCCTGTTTCTCCTGTTCAAGCAACTTTACATTCATCGTAAGAAACCTTGTAGATGAGTTACATAAACTTGCTCATGAGATTAGAGTCCACCCCGGGCTTAGATATGCATTCAGGAGCCTCATATCTTGCAAATGTTAGAAATACTCTTGCTGAGCAAGTTCTTGGTATCATACAAGGTTATTTGCGAATACGCATTTGTCTCAATTGGGAAAACAGTCAATCTAAAACATGTCAAGCGATATCGCTCACAATGCACACAAATTACAACTGAACTAAGCACAAATAAATATAGCACCAAATGCAAGAATCATTGGCATGATGCCATTCTTCCAGTGGAATAAAATCTGTCCGGCGTTGTAATCCTAGAATCCTTTATGATCCAGACTACTAAATACCTCATGAGGGTTGCAAAGTGAAATATATATGTTGTATTTATTCCTGATCTTTTTACTTTAAGACCCGATAATGCTTAAACAGCAGTGAAAGAACTGATATGACAGTACCTAATACTTTATATTGCTCCAGAAATCAGTTTCTCTGCCGATCGCAGCATCCGACACTAACAATTTTTGACAGCAAATGTGAGACAGAAGCCACATAAGACTTTGGGTGGTGCTATTCACTTTGATTGTTTGGGAACGAAGCCCATAATTCACATGTTATGGCCCTACGTGTCATTACATTTAAAGAACAAACAGGTAGGGGATTTGCGTTTTGCGAAACTGCATGGAGGTTTTTACTGTGTGCAAATAAAACTAGAAACCTTCACAGCTGATACTAAATGCATTCTCCACAGCTTTAGGTTATACAGGTGCACTAATTTACAGAGAACGCACTCTTTACCTCGTCACGGCCCAGGTGGTGATTTAGATTCTTCGAAGGTGTGTCATTGTATGGGATGGCACATCGCGTTTCACTTATTTGCAGAATATTGCATTCTACTTGTGTCATATGAGATAAATCCATTAGAGAGCTTTAGCTGGACCTAAATGTATTGCAGCTGTGTACTGGTAAACTGGCAGCAGCATGCAGTGCCTGTAGAAAAATAATTGCAACTGCCATATTATCTCTAACTACTAGTGCACACGTATCGGCAACAGCAATGGTTAGAGTACACTTGTTTCTTCTAATCTGGGGTATGCATCCTGCACCAGAAAATAGTTTTTTTTGACTTCCTCTTTTACCACATTGGAATGTGAAATGGTATGTAATTTGTAGGGTATACTCTTGCATAAACTTCATAAGCATTTCTCCTTGTCTCTGTCACAGGTGAATGTTTCTACGACTGTAAAAGCAGGGTGCTTGTTTACAGCACCCGTAGGGAACAATCTGTGAATCTTTATTGAACAGTAGGAGTAATGAATAATCGAGTAATTTTTAGTAATTTTCAACAAATTTAGCACTCCTTGCCTTCCACTCTGGTGTTTTTCAAACTGTAATGTTGGCACAAGGTGTGACTGCAGGATGTCATTTCGTGTGAAAGAGTGCACTTGTGCGCACAACACCTCATCGGCAACATTCTGCTGCACAGAATGTCATTACCTTCGCATGCATTGGACACTATCTAGCAAACCGGTTGCTCCTTTGTTAGTTGGAATGCAGCATTAATGTAAAGCACATTTGGTGTTCTAACAAAAAGAATTTTGCCCTCTAATCCCCTAAATCTCCTCACTTCATGCCTAGTGTTATAATAGCATGGTTGACGCCATGAGAGTCAGTGTGTTATATAATTGTGTGTATGCTGGGGTGGGGGTGTACAATAACTTCAGCAACTTTTCCAGATGACTTGAATTAGTATTGTGGAACGCTGTTTTTTTTCACTCACTGTTACAAAGTTTCATTTTGGTTGTGGCAACAAGTATAATGTAGTTCGCTAGCACTCCTGCCACCATATTTAATGTGCAGGCATCTGTGTTGAAAAAAAGACCAGCTAATCGTTTGCCAGGATCTAAGGTCGATTTGAACATTAAATTTTGAGCTTACACCTGTGGAAATAACTGGTGAATGAAATCCCACCCAGGAGAACTGCCTATAATATTGTTTTTTATTATAATAATGCCGAAGCTTTGAAGAGCATTTTAACTAACTTGTTTAAAAAATTACCCATATCCTTGTTCAAGTAAGTCGAAGGTTCCACAGGAAGACAGAAACTTGAAGCCCTTAACAGAAGCATGATTATAAACAGCGCTCGACGTTTTGCAATCTTACACATCGTTATCATATTGTCCATCCCATTTTTTTTTTCACAGGCTGTTCTTTACTGTTTTATGGTCATATCCAGTTTATTTTGATGTCCCTATTTTTAATATTTGATCAATATATCTTTTCTTCATCGGCTTTCAACAAAATATGTATTCATAATGTGCCTTCATTTACCATTTACACCCTTAACCAGATGCGTCTTCATACAAAATCTATTTTCTTTAATTCTTCGTTTCCTTTTTTTCAAACGTGCAAACTGTTTATCTTGATACCTATTTTGACTTCTGGGACGATTAGGTCTACTGGAATAATGACTGCTTGCATGTGTACATCATGTTCTCTTTTGGTCACCCCTACTCTTATCAAGAACTGACAGCAGTGCTCATACCCGCTTCATCAAAATCACCACTGCTAAGCACATCCTTCCTGCCTTTATTTTAGCGCTTTGGCGTCTCTTGACCTATTATATGCACCAGCTTATTCTGCCCCAATGAGGCTAGGGGCCAGTGCGCTATGCACAATCCAAAACAACACAGCCAAGGAAAACATTTGCTACCCTGATGACAAGCACCTATGTCGAAATGCTGGCTACAGCAACATCCCTTGTTCCAACAATGTTGGTCTACTTACTTGTTTTTCTAACACAGAAGTTACTGCTTTGTTGTGTTCTGTGATTATACTTTTCTGCCGCTTTTTTTAGAATGGAAATTCACAAATACTGTTTGTTTTTTCTAACAGCAGCAAGTTTATCCTCGCAAGTCGTTTGTGGTCAAGAACAACTTTCACCAGGAAAAAGTGCAAGACGAGTGATTGAAGAAAATAAAGTTGGTTCTGTGATCTATGAACTTGAGGACTGAAATGTTGCACCTTTTCGTATATATGCTATGCAATGCATTCGTATCACAAAGTGCAAATTGTTTTATCTCTGCAGTCATGTCTGTGTGTTGGCAAGACAATTTTTTCATTGGTAGCCTGCTGCTTCGGCTATGAGCTGCCCTCATGACATTTGCATTAAAGGAGCTGTACTATCGTGGATTAAAGTACCCTGGAAGTGCGAGCATTGACCAAATTGCATTTCTGTTCAAGACCGCTGAAAACAGTGGGTCATGTATGCACATTCCGAACGCAGATGCTAGCCCTGTTGATCCCAGCTAATAGTGCACCAATAAATTCGGTCGACTCTCGCGCGTCCTGGGCAATTTTGTCCCCGATTGCACATTCTCCGAACAATGGATGCGCTCTGCAAGACGAAATACGGGAAGCACCTGTACGTTAACAGATATAGTACACATTCAGCATAATGAGTCTTTCGTTTTCTGAATACGGCATGCACCTGTATTTTAACTGTTATAGTACAAATTCAGCATGCATTCTCTTCCGTTTCCTAAATATGAGAAGCACTGTATTTTAACGGTTATAGTACAAATTCAGAATAGAGTCTTCCGTTTTCTAGATACAGAAGCACTCGTACCTTGTATTACGGTCTCTCTTTTACAGTTGTCCGTTGTACGGAAATGACCGTTCTTTGCTTACGGAAAAGTGTTCGGTCACAAATTACCAGCAGATTTTCTGTAATGTAAAGCTAATTTTTGTTACAGTGTACCTATGTCTTTCATCCTGCCGGCTATACTTTCCAGAGTGCAAACAAATCCCCACGGAAATTTTTGAACAGGAAGTATGCAGACTGGCGCCCAGGAACCAAAGCAAAACGCCATCTACAAAGACATCAGATATGTATACACACACACACACACACACACACACACATATATATATATATATATATATTGACACGTGTGCTTATATTTATCGGGCGACCACGTTTCGCCGCCTAACAAATCTTATCGCACAGCGCGGAACGCGCTTGCATGTATCCGAAGTTTCTGGAAAGTTATCGATGCTTCTATCCGCAGTCTTTTGTCGCCGAACCTTGTGTTATCTGATTTATTCGCCTGACGCGAATGGTATAGAACTTTGTGGAAGGCACGCGGGTCCCAACGATTAGTCTGGAACATGTGACGATTCTGTACAAAAGCCGACGCGCTTGACCCGCTGATCGGATTTCCGACGATCGCCGACTGTGTTCGCCACTTTCGTTGTGCCTGTTTTGTGGGCACAAGTTCGCCCAATAAAAGTTAGTTTTCTCGTTCACAGTATTGCTACTGTGTTCTTCTACGTCACCACCACGTGACAATATATATATATATAATATATATCATCAGCCTGGTTTCGCCCACTGCAGGGCAAAGGCCTCCCATATTTCTCCAACTACCCCGGTCATGTACTAATTGTGGCTATGTCGTCCCTGCAGACTTCCTACTCTCATCCGCCCACCTAACTTTCTGCCACCCCCTGCTACGCTTCCCCTTCTCTTTACATGTCCTGCCCATGCCCATTCTTTTTCTTGATTTCAACTAAGATGTCATTACCTCGCGTTTGTTTCCTCACCCAATCTGCTCTTTTCTTATCCCTTAACGTTACACCCATCATTATTCTTTCCATAGGTCGTTTCGTCGTCCTCAATTTAAGTAGAATCCTTTTCGTAAGCTTCCAAGTTTCTGCCCTGTAGGTGAGTACTAGTAAGACACAGCTATTTTACACTTTTCTCTTGAGGATAATGGCAATCTAGTGTTCATGATTTGAGAATGCCTGCCAAACGCACACCAACCCATTCTTATTCTTCTGATTATTTCCATCTCATGATCCGGATCCGCGGTCACTACCAGCCATAAGTAGATGTATTCTCTTACCACTTCCAGTGCCTCGCTACCTTTTGTAAATTGCTGTTCTCTTCCGAGACTGTTCAACATTACTTTTGTTTTCTGCAGATTAATGTTCAGGCCCACTCTTCTGCTTTGCCTCTGCAGGTCAGTGAGCATGCATTGCAGTTGGTCCCCTGAGTTACTAAGCAAGTTACTATATATATATATATATATATATATATATATATATATATATATATATATATATATATATACAGATATATATAAACGTGTTTTTCGCTCTAGTCATTTCTTTGAAGTTAATTAGTTGATTTTGCATTTCAGTTGCCTGTGCAAACATTGTCCACCTCTTCGGGCAGACCAGTTCATCAACTATAATATTGATATATTGTGAATTGTGAAGTACTCGCAGAAACTCTCCCCCTCTCTCTCTCTCTATATATATATATATATATAGTTTCTGCGAGTCCCGCATGCGCATTATCAGCAAGACATAGCATTCCCGACAGGAAATCGGCGGGCGCGGCGTTTTCAAGGAAGGAAATATATATATATATATATATATATATATATATATAGATATTTTGCAACAGGCCGTATTATTAGAAAGCCCGAAGAATAAACAGGGAGGTCGTTTAGTCGGGCGCCACGCACCGAGCACGAAAGCTCTCTCTTCGAGCGAAGCATTGACGATGCGCCTGAAGCACACGCCTGTTCTTTTTTTTTTTTTGCTGCAACTTGCCTCCCGGAGAAGAGAGCGCCATCTTGGCTACTCCAGGGTAGGAAAGGAAGACGCGGCATAGTAAGGTGCACACTCTCACGTCCACGGTACCTTTAAGGGAAGCTGAAGCACTTCGAAAAATAAATGAGCTCCCTGCGGCATTGCACAGTTTTTACTCCATTGAACACGAATATCTAGTTTAAAAAGGGCAGAAACAAGAGCAAGCGGCTGTTTTTTGCAAGAAAATGCGAACCAGCACCTCAGGAGATCGCGCGGAACGCCGCTGTTGCCCGTGATTGGTCGGGACTGCTGTGACGTCACTCACGGGGATCGCCGATCGGCGCCGCCGTTTCATAGCGTAGCACGCTGTTTTGATCTGGCTTCACGGATGAGTTTTCAGCATTATGGAGCGTTCTCGCTGTCTCGGACAGCTTGTATTTTTGCTTTACATGTTCGAACCGACAGCTGAAACAGAAAACGATGGCGGCAACGACGATGTTGAGTGTGCCAACAGCGAGAACGATGTGTGCACTTTCTCGTGCATTGCAAATATTAGCTGGTACGTATGTTTTTCATGTAGCTGCACGTTGCAATGATCGAAGAAAAAACGCGCTAAATTGTCACTGGGAACTTGCTGCTCGAAGAATGACAAAGCACTAACTTCTTATTATATTGTAAACACGGGTGCAATTCCGCGATTTCAAGCACCTTGCCGCTGCTTGTCTTACGGGTACGGTGAGTTAAGGATAATCGTGTCGAATGTGCAGGACGGTTCGCGGTCATATAAGAGGAGGAATGGCGAAATGCCTATAGCTGTGCACGATGCGGTGTAGTATGCTTAGATCACATATTGTAAAACGAGGACCCAGTTGGTGCAGCCGTACGCAATGTTTAGAAATCGCATATCACCCGAAGTGCGATTGAATTGATCGGTCATGTCGATAGTGTGCAGTTGAGAGGCAATAGTGGTGCGGTACGGCATGCCTTAGGCAGCTCGTTATCTTCATCAGAAATTAAACCACGTCTTCTGTCACTGAGAAGTCCCTGAGCGTAGCAGGGGGCGGCATAAGGTTAGGTGGCAGATGAAATTAAGAAGTTTGCAGGGACGACATGGCCACAACTATACATGACCGGGGTAGTTGGAGAAGTATGGGAGAAGCCTTTGCCCTGCAGTGGGCGTAACCCGACTGCTGGTGCTGCTGCTGATGATGATGATCTCCCTCTGTAATACGGCTTGGGCTGAGGCCACAACAAATGGTAAGTGTATGTACTGGAAAAGCCCCAAAGTGTTCGATATTGTGACATAAATCCGGGAAACCTCCTGGAGCACCAGCTGCTCGTAAGCGTTTCTGAGGTCGAGCTCGGTAAACTTCTTTCCACCGGACAACGCTGACTAGAGAACTTCTATCCCGAGCAGCTGTTACTTCTCCACGGTAGCGACGGGGTTGATGGTAACCGTGGAATCCCCACAGGTCCCGACACTGCCGTCTCGCTTGAGGACTGGTACGGTGGGAGCGGCGCATTCAGACGTCTTGACAGGCCAAGCCTTTCGTACGGGTCAAGCCTTCCGTAAGGCGCCATGGAGGCAGACACGGCTGGCAGTGTTTCGCCGCTCGCGGCAGCTTGTGACGATCCGTGCGTACTCGACGCCAGTGTCACGATCCGCCCGGGTTTGTGAATGAGAGAGTTCTCGAGGCACCCTCCATTAGACAGACGCTCCGCAGCGTTGTGGTGATGAGCAACGACTGACCGCCCAACAGCTGTGCTCGTCGGTGTTTATTAGGTGCGGCGACCAATTTTGCCTAGCGAGCCTAGCAGGCCACCGAGCCTGGCGGGCAAACGACGAATATATGCCCGAGGGGGCGTCACATGCGTGTTACTGTCAGATAGGTTGTCCAGAAGAGCCTCAAAGAGCCTCAATCCACAGAGGTTTGCTCTTCTCCGCAGACATATCGATCAGCGCTACTGAGAAAACCACGGAGTGGATGACAGGAACGCCCGTCGTGTAACGAGGAGGAACAGCAATCAAGAGCGTCCAGTTGGGTGTGTTTGCTGCCAGACCGATAGACAACGTGTATGTCCAAATCTTGTGATCGGAGGGCACATCGGGTGAGGTGGCCTGATGGGCCTTGCCATGTCGACTTAAATGAAATTATGGAGTTTTACGTGCCAAAACCGCCATCTGATTATGAGGCACGTCGTAGTGGAGGACTTCAGAAATTTTGACCAGGTCGCGTTTCATAGCGCGCACATACAGTGCTGCGAGGTACAATCAAGGAAGTTGCTTATCATACACATCCAGATCGAGATGACCAGCGGTTTATATGTGCAATATTCAGACTATGGTTTGACGACTTTGCGATGGTGGCTCGATCAAGAATCGGTGCGGGTGCTGCATTCTAGTGTTGACATACAGATATTAGGCAGTTTTAGCACCGCTGTGTGGTAAACACGGGAACTTTACGGTAACGCAGCCGCACGTCGAATGTCGCTACGCAAGCCTAGCAAAGCTAGCAACAACGCGTTTCCCCATTGGTCGCCAGGCTACCGGCTACGCTGAAACTGTGCTACCAGACGTTCATGGCTGCAAATGTTCGCATTTCTTGAGTCCATCAATGCGGGCACCGGAACACCAGAATTGTAATGCCGATTGCTTGCATCGTTGTCAAGCTCCGATGATAATCACTGTCGCGTAAATGGTCCGAGCACAGCACAGTATACTTCGTTGTCACGAAATTCTCCCTCCTCACCGCACGGACCCACTGCGCTGCAAGCTTCTTGTCCTTTGGGAACATGTGAAACACCACATCGTCTCACCCGCCTGTGTTCGCACAGCAGAATGCTGCACAGAACGAGGGCATGTTGGGCACCCTTGGCTGTAGGCACTCACGCAGCACAGAAAGAAAGCATAGCTCACGAACATCGCAAAAGAAAGCAAACGTCAGCGGCGGCAGGTCTCTCGTAGCGTCGTTTAGTAAAGCGCAGGATGGAAAGAAACACGCCAGCACATGCCAGCATGCTGGTCCGCCGGCACGCTCCTCGCGAATGACGTCACTCTCGCCGGTTCTCTTCTCCGGCTGCCTCCTCACCCGGCACTCCGGGAAGCGACGTGAGCGTGTCCGTGGGAGGGATTTAGGAAGCAATTTCCACCTCTTACATTAAGAAAACGAAGAAAAAAATTTCTGAACCGTAAATTAAAAGGTCTGTTCTTCCCAACCCCAGCAATTTCTGCAAATTTAAAACCGTTTCAGCTTCCCTTTAAGTGAACTGACGGTGTGAGTGGCTTGGCGAGGTAATTGACCAGGGACGTCTGTTGCGTGACGCGGTAGAGAATATGGTACTTGGCTAGAATTTTAGATGAGAGACTGGGAAGATGAAGGTATACTCAGCGAGACTACAGAGCTCTGCTGATATGAGCTGGTGGGTCGATAGTCATCGCGATGGAACTTTTCCTGACATTGGTCTTCAATCGTAAAAATGTGGGCGAGCTGGCGGTATCCCTCGGCGTATCTGGAGGCTTAAGACAACGGCGCGCACTCTTACGGGTACGGTGAGTTAAGGATAATCGTGTCGAATGTGCAGGACGGTTCGCGGTCATATAAGAGGAGGAATAGCGAAATGCCTATAGCTGTGCACGATGCAGTGTAGTATGCTTAGATCACATATTGTAAAACGAGGACCCAGTTGGTGCAGCCGTACGCAATGTTTAGAAATCGCATATCACCCGAAGTGCGATTGAATTGATCGGTCATGTCGATAGTGTGCAGTTGAGAGGCAATAGTGGTGCGGTACGGCATGCCTTAGGCAGCTCGTTATCTTCATCAGAAATTAAACCACGTCTTCTGTCACTGAGAAGTCCCTGAGCTACACCATGGCGAGGGACGAAAAGTTTCAAAAGGAAAGACGTAACATTGCGCATGGTGGTGGTTCTAGGGCAGCAGTTTCTGCATAACGCGTGAACTGAGCTAACGCAACAATAAACCAGCAATTCTCATTACGTATGCACGGTAAAGGGCCCTAGAGGTCGATGGTGGCGCTGTCAGATGGCCGTAAGGGCCACGGAATCGGCTGCAAGGGAGTTACAATGATCTCGATCAGAATACTTGCAGCGTTATTATGCTGAGCGTGCGATGATGTACTGCTAGAGAAAAGTAGACATTCCACGCTAATAAAACCGCAAGCAGAGCCTGGCAAACGTTTTGAATAGACCAGCGCGGGCGCATTATGGGTCCTCATAGAAAAGGAGCACACATCTGCACGGACAACCATTTGCGATCGTTGGAAGTGTAGTGGCGGTGAGAGAGTAATCCAGCCCGTATAAGAAAATCAGAAGCTTGACGGCGGAGATCAATGAAAAGGCAAGTGGCCGGCCAGTCGGTGTCACTATCCGCATGGGTTCGTGGACAAGGGAGGGCTCGAGGCACCGTCCGTTAGACAGGCGCTCCTCAGCGCGGTGGTGATGAACGATGGCTGACCGCCGAGCAGTGTGCTCGTCGGTGTTTGTTGGGTGCAGTGACCAATGAAGCTTACCGAGCCTGGCAGGCCAGCGAGCCTTGCGGGCCACGGATGATTACGCCCTAGGGGGCGGCACATGCTTGTTACTCCCGCTTACGCCAAGTTTGTTTGTTAAATAATAAACAAATGTTCATCTTCAAAGCATAAGGCTCTACCGCCGTTCCAGCCAAGTCGAGGGTGCCCGGTACCCAGGCGAGTAACGGTCCGCTGGCCTCCGACGTCGAGTACTCCGCCTGGGCACCGGTGCTGACGGGCTGGGTTAGGCAACGCCGGCGTCTGCCTGAGCCACCCTCGCTCCATCCGTAGGGAGCGCAATGGTCGGGCTTGTGGGTGGTGCCGGGCTCGACAGCGGCCCAACGGACGCCGCGCTACTGGCCATGTTTGCCGCCTCCGAGGTGGGTGGGCCTCTGCTGGAAGCGACTGGTGTTGCTGCTTGTCCCTCCTGTGGGCTGGGACTCTGAAGTGACATTCAAAGGTGCTGACCACGTCCCGAGGCGAGGCCTAACATTGTCGGCGTGTTTGTGCCACGTAGCCTCATCAGGCATGTGGACGAGCAGCGATAAGGTGCTGGCAGGAGACAGCACCTGTCCGGCGGCCCAGGGTGGGCCACGACGCATGTTCATGGCAAACACTGGAGCTCCCAACCCCGGCAAAGGCCCGCGACGGCACCCTCGGTCAGCAGCCAGCTTCTGCTTCAGTTGCTTCTGGAATACTGTGGATCGGAGGTCTGGATTGAAGGCGTCCAAGGGTGTCTCGACTATCCGAACCAGCGAAAGCGCACAGGGGGCACGGCGAGCGACATCGTGGGGCGTGGTCCGGTACCCAAACAGTATCAGGGCAATCTCCATCCGGAAATCTCCAGTCTGGCTCTTTAGCTTGTCCTTGATGGTTTGCACCACTCGCTCAGCTGCACCCTCTAAAGCAAGGGGTACGTCAGAACCATCATCCGGCGGATTCTGTTCATCGTCAGCCAGGCGAGGTACTCTGTTCTGGCGAGATGAGCACCATATTCGGAAACGATTACGTCCGGCAACCATTGGTCGGCGAGGACCTTTCCTTGTCCAGCTAGCTGTAACGTTGGTCTGCAGCATGAAGCCGACGAGAAGCAAACGGCACAGGGCGTTCCTCGACATCCTTGAGCCGCTGTGCCAGGACAGCTCCCACGCCGTACGGCGACGCATCTACGGTCAGGATGACAGGCTTGGCAGGATCGAAGTGTACTAGCAGTGGAGCCTTGGTGTTACCTCCTTGCTGCACTGGAAGGCCCGGTCCTGCTCCTTATTCCAGACCCATTGCTGACCATCTCGAAGCAGATGACGGAGCGGCTGTAGACGCTCCGACAGGTTCGGCAGACTACTCCTCTAGAAGTTGATGAGGCCGAGGTAGCTTAGAAGCTCCTTCTTGTTCTGGAGCTTAGGCGCCTTGAGCACAGCATCAACGTTGCGGCGAGCCGGGGAAATGACGTGTCCCAAGTACTCAACACTGGGGGCCAGCAAAATGCACTGTTCCGGCTTGAGCTTGCGGCCAGCGTCCTGCAGTCGTGCCAGGACGTTGTGCATGTTACGCAGGTGGTCCCCGTCGTTGCTGCTAGCAAGCAGGATGTAATCCAAGTACACCAACACGTGCCTCATACCCCTGAAGAGGTTATCTATCTCCCTCTGAAACTTATTAAGAGGTACAAAATGAAGGTGAACAGGTCTACCTACGCCCCTACATGCCGTCATGATGATAAGGAAGTCGAAA
Source organism: Dermacentor andersoni (assembly GCF_023375885.2). Lineage (NCBI taxonomy): Eukaryota > Metazoa > Arthropoda > Arachnida > Ixodida > Ixodidae > Dermacentor > Dermacentor andersoni. Next base: position 115,474,343 of record NC_092820.1, read on the forward strand.
GCTTCTATGAAGACGTAGAATCGGCGATGGGTAAAGTGAAAACAAAATACACTATACTGATGGGCGACTTCAATGCCAAGGCAGGCAACAAGCAGGCTGGAGACAAGTCAGTGGGGGAATGTGGCATAGGCACTAGGAATAGCAGGGGAGAGCTACTAGTAGACTTTGTGGAACAGAATATTATGAGGATATTGAATACCTTCTTCCGCAAGCGGGATAGCTGAAAGTGGACGTGGAGGATCCTGAACGGCGAGGCTAGAAATAAAATGGACTTCATACTCTGCGCTAACCCTGGCATCATGCAAGATGTGGGCGTGCTCGGGAAGGTGCGCGGCAGTGACCACAGGATGGTAAGAACTCACATTAGTCTAGACCTGAGGAGGGAACGGAAGAAACTGGTACATAAGAAGCCGATCAATGAGTTAGTGGTAAGAGGGAAAATACAGAAATTCCAGATCAAGCTACAAAACAGGTATTCGGCTTTAACTCAGGAAGAGCACCTTAGTGTTGAAGCAATGAACGGCATTGTTGTAGGCATCATTAAGGAGTGTGCAATAGAAGTCGGTGGTAACTCCGTTAGACAGGATACCAGTAAGCTATCGCAGGAGACGAAAGATCTGATCAAGAAATGCCAATGTATGAAAGCCTCAAACGCTACAGCAAGAATAGAACTCGAAGAACTTTCGTAGTTAATCAACAAGCGTAAGACAGCGGACATAAAGAAGTATAATATGGATAGAATTGAACATGCTCTCAGTAACAGAGGAAGCCTAAAAGCAGTGAAGAAGAAACTAGGAATTGGCAAGAATCAGATGTATGCGTTAAGAGAGAAAGCCGGCAATATCATTACTAATATGGATAAGATAGTTCAAGTAGCAGAGGAGTTCTATAGAGATTTACACAGTACCAGTGACACGCACAACGGAAATGGAAGAGAGAGGAGTCTAGAGGAACTTGAAATCCCACAATTAACGCCGGAAGAAGTAAAGATAGCCTCGGGAGCTATGCAAAGGGGGAAGGCAGCAGGGGAGGATCAGGTAACAGCACATTTGTTAAAGGATGGTGGACAGATTGTTCTAGAGAAATTGGCCACCCTGTATACGCAATGCCTCATGACCTCGAGCGTACCGGAATCTTGGAAGAACGCTAACATAATCCTAATCGATAACGAAGGGGACGCCGAAGACTTGAAAAATTATAGACCGATCAGCTTACTCTCGGTTGCCTACAAAGTCTTTGCTAAAGTAATCGCAAATAGAATCACGGACACCTTATATTTCTGTCAAGCAAAGGACCTGCAGGATTCCGTAAAGACTACTCAACAATAGACCGTATTCACACTATGAATAAGGCGATAGCGAAATGTGCGAAATATAGCTAACCCTTATATATAGCTTTCATTGATTACGAGAAAGCGCTTGATTCTGTCGAAGCCTCAGCAGTCATGGAGACATTACAGAATCAGGCTGTAGACGAGCCGTATGTAAAATTGCTGAAGGATATCTAAAGTGGCTCCACAACCACCGTAGTCCTCCATAAAGACAGCAACAAAATCCCAATAAAGAAAGGCGCAAGGCAGAGAGATACGATCTCCCCCATGCTATTCACAGCGTGTTTACAGGAGGTATTCAGAGACCTGGATTGGGAAAAACTGGGGATAAGAGTTTATGGAGAATACCTTAGTAACTTGCGATTCGCTGATGATATTGCCTTGTTTAGTAACTCAGGGGACCAAATGCAATGCATGCTCACTGACCTGGAGAGGCAAAGCAGAAGGGTACATCTAAAGAATAATCTGCAGAAATCAAAGTAATGTTTAACAGTCTCGCATGAGAACAGCAGTTTATGATAGGAGGTGCGGCAGCTGATGTGGTAAGGGAATAAATTTACTTAGGATAAGTAATGACCGCGTATCCAGATCATGATACTGAAATTATCAGAAGAATAAGAATGGGTTGGGGTGCGTTTGGCAGGCATTTTCAGTACATGTGCAGCAGGTTGGCATTACCCCTGAAGAGAAAAGTGTATAACTGCTGTGTCTTACCAGTACTCACGTACGGGGCAGAAACCTGGAGGCTTACGAAAAGGGTTCTACTGAAATTCAGGACGACGGAACTAGCTAAGGAAAGAAAAATGATGGGTGTAACGTTAAGGGAAAAGAAGAGAGTGGATTGGATGAAGGAACAAACGCGAATTAATCACATCTTAGTTGAAATCGAGGAAAAGAAATGGGGGGGGGGGGCATGGGCAGGACATGTAATGAGAAGGGAAGATAACCGATGGTCATTAAGGGTTACGTACTGGATTCCAAGGGAAGGGAAGCGTAGCAGGGGGCGGCATAAGGTTAGGTGGCAGATGAAATTAAGAAGTTTGCAGGGACGACATGGCCACAACTATACATGACCGGGGTAGTTGGAGAAGTATGGGAGAAGCCTTTGCCCTGCAGTGGGCGTAACCCGGCTGCTGGTGCTGCTGCTGATGATGATGATCTCCCTCTGTAATACGGCTTGGGCTGAGGCCACAACAAATGGTAAGTGTATGTACTGGAAAAGCCCCAAAGTGTTCGATATTGTGACATAAATCCGGGAAACCTGGAGCACCAGCTGCTCGTAAGCGTTTCTGAGGTCGAGCTCGGTAAACTTCTTTCCACCGGACAACGCTGACTAGAGAACTTCTATCCCGAGCAGCTGTTACTTCTCCACGGTAGCGACGGGGTTGATGGTAACCGTGGAATCACCACAGGTCCCGACACTGCCGTCTCGCTTGAGGACTGGTACGGTGGGAGCGGCGCATTCAGACGTCTTGACAGGCCAAGCCTTTCGTACGGGTCAAGCCTTCCGTAAGGCGCCATGGAGGCAGACACGGCTGGCAGTGTTTCGCCGCTCGCGGCAGCTTGTGACGATCCGTGCGTACTCGACGCCAGTGTCACGATCCGCCCGGGTTTGTGAATGAGAGAGTTCTCGAGGCACCCTCCATTAGACAGACGCTCCGCAGCGTTGTGGTGATGAGCAACGACTGACCGCCCAACAGCTGTGCTCGTCGGTGTTTATTAGGTGCGGCGACCAATTTTGCCTAGCGAGCCTGGCAGGCCACCGAGCCTGGCGGGCAAACGAAGAATATATGCCCGAGGGGGCGTCACATGCGTGTTACTGTCAGATAGGTTGTCCAGAAGAGCCTCAAAGAGCCTCAATCCACAGAGGTTTGCTCTTCTCCGCAGACATGTCGATCAGCGCTACTGAGAAAACCACGGAGTGGACGACAGGAACGCCCGTCGTGTAACGAGGAGTAACAGCAATCAAGAGCGTCCAGTTGGGTGTGTTTGCTGCCAGACCGATAGACAACGTGTATGTCCAAATCTTGTGATCGGAGGGCACATCGGGTGAGGTGGCCTGATGGGCCTTGCCACGTGGACTTAAATGAAATTATGGAGTTTTACGTGCCAAAACCGCCATCTGATTATGAGGCACGTCGTAGTGGAGGACTTCAGAAATTTTGACCACCTGAGGTTTTTTAACGTGCACCTAAATCTAAGTACATGGGTGTTTTCGCATTTCGCCCCCCATTGAAATTCAGCCGCCATAGCCAGGATTCGATCCCGCGACCTCGTGCTCAGCAGCCCAACACCGTAGCCACTGAGCAACCACGGCGGGTGCCATGTTGACTTCGAACATAGAGCGTGATGGTCGATGATAGCATGAAAAGGATGGCCGTGCAGGTATGGTGGAAATTCTCCAAGGGCCGAAATTATAGCTCAGCATTTCTATTCTGTGATGAAGTAATTAGATTTGCCATGGGTTAGTTAGTGTCCGGCTGGCGTAGGCTACCACATATTCGTTGTATCCACCTGTGCACTGTGCGAGCACAGCATGTAGTCCTAGGCCGCTGGCGTCCGTGTAGATTTCTGTGGCAGCCACGATGTTGAAATAGCGCAATATGAGTTGCGACGTGAGCAGAGGGCCCAATCTTGCAAGCACAACGTCACAAGCTGGGGACCAGGTAGAATGGCCGTTGTTCCCTCTAAAGTATTAGCAGAGTCCAATGGAGCTTCGAAGTTCGTTCTGGGTAGTGGGTTTTGGGAAATCCCTTGAGAGCGCAAAATTTAGAAGCATCGGGTAAAATTCCGTCTGTGCAAAGCACGTGTCCGAGTACCATTAGAGTCTTGGCTCCGAAAGGACATTTCTTATGTCGATTTGGAGGCCTGTGTTAGTGAGGCACTAGAAGACCTGCCCTAGATGGCTTTGATAAGAGGCGAAGTCAGGAGAAAATACGATCGCGTCAGCAAGGTAACATGAGCACGTTTTTGATTTTAGACCACGAAGGAGATTATCCATCATCCGTTCAAAAGTAGCAGCGGCAATTCGAAATCCGAATCACATAACGTCAAATTTATGTACACCATCTGCCGGTTTTGGGCCATCGGCCGGAGCTATTTCCGCTTGTCAATAACCGTAAGGTGAGTCGAGCGAGAAAAAGATCGCTGCGTCTCGCAAAGAACAAGGGCGTCGTCAATGCGCTGTAAAGGATTTACGTGTTATCTTGTTTAGGTGACGATAGTCCGCACAAAACCGAATTGATTCATCGTTTCGTCTTTACAAGGAATACAGGGGACACCCAGGTGCTGCTAGAAGATTGAACTATGCGCTTAAGCATATAGCAGACTTGGTCATCAATAAATCGGCGTTCTTTAGGTTATATGCAGTAAGGGCGCTGGCACCGCGGAGCCTGGGTACCTGCATCCTTCTCGAGGTACATCGTTGTTGTGCGGCCGAAGGTCACTTTTGACAATCAAATGTAGGGGAATATTTGCCAAACAGGTTCCGAAGCTGGGAACGTTGCGCCGGGCTCAGGTTGGGATCTATAGAACTGTTGAAGACGTCCACCGCAGACAGGGGGCCAGCAGGGCAGCAAAGCAATGTACTGATGTCAGAGCAGGTACCACCTAGTGGTGCGTCGAAGATGGTCGCTGTGTTGATGGGCTCGAGACGTCCAAGGTACTCACCGTGGCGCAAAATGAGGTGCGCGGCATGATCATTCAAGCCAAGCAGACTGACACGTGGTCCCTTTCATCGTCTTCGGGTGAGCGTTTTTCACCGTCTAACAAATGTTATCGCTTAGCGCGGGACGCGCCCGCATGTATGGAAAGATTCAGGAATGTTATCGATGCCTCTATCCGCCGTCTGTTGTCAACAAACCTTGCGTAATCTGATAGCGTGTATGCGCGATGCAAATGGCGTAGAACATTCTGGAGGGCGCGGGCACCAGCGAATCTCTGGAACGAGCGATGGCTTGTGCAAAAACGTCCGCACGCTTGACCGGCAGATCAAATTTTTGACGATCGCGGAGTGTTTTCGCCGCTGTCGTTGTTCTTTAAATGTAGCCTGTTTTTGAGGGCACAAGTTTGCCCATTAAAACGCTACTTTCCTCATTCCCAGTTTTACTAGTTTCTACACCGTCAGTACTGTGTAAGATAAGGTGGAGGTGCTAGTGAGTTCTTGTACCGAACGCCCCCGCAAAGCCACGATCCAAGCCCCAAGCCTGATAACAGCACCAGCGTCGCCCAAGACCAGCGAGCTAGCCGCACGTTGCAAGTACTGCCCCGGCAGCACGGACTTCTGCCTTATATGACCAGGAAGACCAAGGCTAGCTCAACATCCACAATGGCAACCTCAGCATCACCCACCGTGCTTCAACAACTCAGATCACCGCATACCTTCCGTGGCCTACCTTCATGTCTCGAATCCTTCGCAAGGATCTCGATCTTCGACAACTGGACTTCTGAGGAAGCTACGGCATGTGTACTTCTCCTTGGCAGATGCCCAATGAGACCCACTACCCAATGAGACCGTCGCCATCTTCCCTGAAGACACGACCCGTCTTTTCCGGCACGCCAACCAGGCAATGTCCGAAGAGAAAAAGTCCGCTTCTTAATGCGGGCGTAAAGCAGGAACTTTTCGCCGGACTGATCCGCTACCCACCGCAGATTGTAGCTGATTTCTTCACAGAGGCAACGACGATTGAGAAAAGTCTGGAGATATGCCTCAGGCAATATAAGCGCGAAGTCTTCACGCGGCAGTACGCCATCCCGGCACTGGGCTCCGATGACTTCCAAGACACAAGCCGGGCCATTGTGCGCGAAGAGCTGCAAGAGCTGCTCAAAATGTTACCTTCCTCGCAACCTAAGATCTCCTCGGTCACTGACATGATCAAGGGCGAGCATCGACCGTCACTAGGCGTTTCCGAAGTGCAGCCCCAATCGCCGCCTCCCGTGCCGCAAACGATGACCTACGTCACCGTCACCCACCGTCAAGGTACTCTGCTTCGCCCGCGCCTGAGCCCTGTACCACCGCAATTCTGTCATCCACCGCCGCCGCCGCAAGCACGTCCACCCGTCGCTTAGCGCTGTTACACGAGGGCAAGGCAGACGCACATTTCGCGAGCCCTCGACCACCGCCCACTCTGCTATCACTGCGGGGAAGCTGGCCATGCGTACCGTCGATGCCTATACCGCGACGTGCGATGAAAGGGTTCGGCGTAAACGCGCCCCGTCAAGAGCTTGGAGTGTGCCCACGTTGCATCACCAACTACCACGCCGCTACACAGTGGAGTCCTCGACGACCGTCCCATTCGCCCTCACCAGGCTGCTACCTGTCCAGCCCGCTGACCATTCAATGGCACAGCCGGCGCCACGCTGCAAGCCCAAATCCGGAAAACTAAACGCAGCAACCGATGCAGGCTTGGTTACTGTTGGTCGAACTGACTTCATTGAACCGCCACCGACGAAGACGCCGAAAATTCTGTCTAGACGACATATCAACGAGACGTCTGAAAGCAAAAACTACGCCGACGAAAGACGACCGACGACCCCACGTAGGAGGCACTGGTCAATGCGACGCCACTGGTCGCACTGCTCCTCGACGGCCCCGTAGTCATCGCCTCAGTGGACACAGGAGCGGATTAATCCATCATGAGCGAATCCATCGCCGCCCAGTTGAAGAAAGTTAAGAATGCATGGGAAGGCCATGTAATTCGGTCCACTGGAGGACACCTCATAACGCCGACTGGAATCTGTATGGCGAGAATTACCGTTCATGATCAGACCTACCCTGCCACCTTCGTTACCATCAAACAGTGTTCAGGACACGTCATTCTTGGCATATACTTCCTGAACTAGCATGGCGCCATCATCATCCTGAAGTCCAAGTCAATGACGCTATCGGACATCAAGCGATACCGTCGGATCGCTCTCTTAGTCATCATGGCTTGAGTGTGATCGAAGATCAAGTGAGCATCCGGCCTCGCTCCAGCATTGTTATTTCCGTCGATTCCGAAACACCTGAAAACGGAGAAGGCGCCATCGAAGCTGGAAGTGATGCTAACTTATTTGAGCTAGGAGTTCAAGTAGATCAACAAGGGCATGACAATCGCTAAAATCGAGGAAATTCTGGAAACCAGTAATACAGTTCCCTTCTAGGGTTCTGCCGCATCGGCCACGACGATCATAGTTCCCGAACCAGATTTGGGCATAAATCCAAGTCTCCCCATGAGTAAGCAGCAACAGCTCAGAAGTCTTCCCCGATGATACGAAGGCTGCTTTTCAACGTCCTCGAGGATTCGACAAACAACAGTCGGAAAGCGTCGCATATTAACCGAAGTGTGCGCTCGACTACTCCGCCAGAGCCCTTACCGAGTTTCGACGGGAGAAGGTGAAGCTAATAATTCGGCTACAAGTAGACGAAATGCTGTGTGACGACATCATTCAGACTTCGAAAAGCCCATGGGCATTTCCGGAAGTGCTGGTGAAGAAAAAACATGGAACCCTACTTTTCTGAGTCGATTATCGTCGACTGAACAAGACCACGAAGCAGGACGTATAGCCTCTTCCACTCAAAGTCGACGCTTTGGACGGGCTCTGCAACGCTAAATAGTTCTCTTCGGTGGACCTCAAGTCCCTCTACTGACAAATAAACGTTGACGAGAGAGATCACAAAAACACCGACTTCATCACGCCAGATGGCCTCTCTGAAGTCAAGGTTATGCCATTGGGACTGTGCTCGGTGCCTGCGACGTACCAGCGTGTGATGGACACGGTGTTGAAAGGATTGAAGAGGCAGAGATATCTTGCTTACTTGTACAAAGTCGTCATCTTCGCTGAAAATTTTGATGACAACCTCAGGCGCTTGCAACCGCACTAGAGGCCAGCAAGTCATCAGAGCTCACTCTGAAGCCGGAAAAGTGCCGCTTCGCTTTCGATAATCTTCTCTTCGTTGGCCACGTTATCAGCAAATCTGGAGTCCGCTCCGACCCACAGAAGATAGCTGCCATTACATAGTTCCCAAAGCCCATCGACAGAAAGGCAGTGCGTAGATTCTTTGGCATGTTGCCTACTACAGGACTTTGTGAAGGACTTTTTACGCATCGCGGAGCCGCTGACACATCAAACTAAATGTGATGTTAACAAAACGCTGCAGGCCGATGCATTTGATGAACTCAAATGACGCATGCAGGGGCCACCGGTGTTTGCGCACTTCGATAATGTCGCCGATACCGAAATCCACACTGACGCCAGTAGCCTAGGCCTCGGTGCCGTCGTAGTACAGGGGAAAGATGGACTTGAACGGGTGATAGCTTACGCTAACTGGTCGCTGTGGAAAGCGGATGGCAGTTATTCTACGACCGAAAAGGAATGCCTCGCCATCATTTGCGCTTCAGCGAAATTCCATCCTTAACTATACAGCAGGAGTCAGCGACCATCACGCGTTGTGTTGGCTAGCGAATGTAAAGGACCCCACAAAACGCCTGGCGTGGTAGGGGCTCAGACTGCAAGAACATGACATTGCCGTGACCTAAATGCCTCGACGAAAATACTCTACTGCCGCTTGCCTATGACGCGTCTGCACTCACTCGCCGCCGCAAAATGACAAGCATGACGACGCCTTACTTAGAATAAGATGCGCGGGACACTTCGCTGAAAAGCAATGAGCAGACGCGGAGGTCAAACACCTGGTTGCTTTTTGGAAGGGAACACGGGCGTTGTCCTTAGGGCATTTAGGTGAGGATTGTCTTCGTTCTCATTTCAAAGCAACCTACTCGCAAAGAAGAAATTCTCACCTGGTAGCGCCAACTATCCTTCTTGTTGTTCCATTAGCGCTGGGTCCAGTAGTACTGCAGAGCCCTATATCAAGATCCGAGTGCTGGGGTGCTATGCAGGATGCGCCGAGTTTGGCGAAACTCGGTATCTTCACGAGCTCTGGCGACACCCCAAGATGAAAGCACAAATGGTACCGAGACACGGTTTATCTTTCGAGAAGCGTCCAGTTTCATTGGTTTATCTAGATTCACTCTGGGTGGCTATCATTCCTTGGGCGTTGCCTTCTGGGCGGTCGACAAACTGGGGCTCACGTTATCATACCGTCGGTGCATGGTCGTGCCTTCTTTCACTTGTTTGTCGTTCTACCGAGTGCATTACACGCACAAGCGAGTTATAAAACAAATGTATTTAGTACAATATTATTAGTTAGTTTAGCGTCGTTTAAAAGCATTTTAAAGCTTACAAGATGTACACTGAATGTGTATTCGACTAATTTGTAATTTAGTACGCTTCGCATTATACCACGAGGGAATGCTGTGGTGGCGTCATCACATACATTCATCGCGCGAGCATGGCGGCTAACATCGGAGGCCCAGTGTAAACAAACTCGTACGACGAGCTTGCAGTGCGCGACGTAGTGATCAGGCTCGACGATGACCACTATTTCTTGGATAGTTCTGTTCCTCCGTGAGCAATCTTTCCGTGCACTCCGAAAGACTGCCAATAGCTTCGGCGATTTTACAGATCGCAACGCGCACCTACTGTTCACGGCACAAACCTGAACAAACAACTTATCCGGTGCTGCTTCTGTGAGTGCGCTAAGTTCCTCCACTCTACGTGACTGTGAGTGTCACGAATATTGCATAGTGTGTGCAAAAGGAAGACAGCCGATATAGCTACGATGCGACAAGGAGGTGGTGCCGACGATGGATCTTGCAACCAACACAGTGAAGCAGACATCGACAAACTGCAGATAAGTATATTTCTACTGTTTGCTATTTAGCATAGTAATAGTGCACGGATTAAGTCACTTTCGTAGTAACGAACTGAATGTCCAGCAGTTTAAAAAAAGGCATTAAGAACCAATGAGTGTTCGTGCTTTTACATGTATGTGGGCCCGCGAAAATATGGAATAGATAAAGGTAACCTTCACCAGTTTGGTGAGATAACAGAAATTCATCAGTGACATTCAGCCCGGAGAATCTATGGAAGAGTACCTTTATCCAGGTGAAATATCAATAGCAGGTACTGATATAAAGCAGGAAACTTATACAAAAATTTCATGGGTTGAGCAGCACATGAGAGGCATTCCCGAATCGTGATCGCCACGTTACCGATATCCTTGAAAAATGTTTAGAATCATTGCATTCTACCTGTTATGCAATATGGGACATAAACCTGGAGGTTAACAAAGAAACTTGAAAGGTCGAGGACTGTGCAGAAAGCGAAGTAACAAAAATTGTTGGAGATAGCATTAAGGCAGGAAGACAGTGGCGTAGTAAACCGTGGCAACTGATATGCTAGTTGAGATTAAGAAAAAAAAAATGGAATCGGCGGGCAGGCCATGCACGTCTTCAATCAATTGTTGCCAATTTATAACAGGTGATTACATAAACGTGACAAAATGGACGTCAACGAGAGAGAACTGCAGCCGAGGATGGTAGAAAATTGCGTAATGGGACAAAAATATGATGTTTGTAGGCATAGGAAGCAATCAGCTCGCATAAGACGGGATTGTAGGGAGCAGCATTGGTTTTGCAGTGAACAAAAATAGGTTTGTGGTGCTGACAATAGAGACTCATGAAGGAGCGAGGACACCTCAGCTGTTGGCACACTAATAAACATTACAATTGGCTCTGAAAAAACAACCCGTTATGAAAAATAAAGCAATATTGTCCCGACAAATTGTTTTATTATGCATACACTAAAGGCGTCCACAGTTAAGGGCATTTAGTACCAATAGTGCAATGAGCATTTTTATTTGCAAATAATGGTTTATATGCGGTTGATTCATTCCAACAATCCACTTTTTTTGTAACAAAACATTCTGCTGGTGGAGGCACTCAACCGCCTGGTGGCAGTAAGCGAGCACCAGGCACGTGCTCTTGAGAGTGTGGCAAGGTCCAGAGGGCTGCTCTGCACCAGTAGGATCAGTGCCCTCGCTGCTATCTAGTCAAGCCCCCAGAACACACCCCATAAAGGGGCTTTCAGTTTATTATTTTGTTTATTATTCAAGAGCATGAATAAAATTACAGCAGTAAACATTGTGCTGTGCATATTGGGGCACTTGTAACAAGCACTTGATGTCTCTTCAAAATGGGCAAAAACATAAGACAACCTGTGCCACTCTTGGACCGTGTAAATGAAAAAGACACTAATGCAGCATATACGTCATTGTGCTGTTTGTTCTTTCTATGTGCAAGAATACAGTGGGTGTTGATTAGCCACAAGATGAACGGTGTATGTATTTCACAACGGAGACACAGGAAACGGCGTGAGCTTAATAATGCTATCACCTATAGACTGTGCATAGGAATGCAACACTCCCCGACTTAAACGCACCATTACATGCATGCTCGATACCACATATTCTTTAACAATGTCATATATTTGCATGTACTAATTTTCAAACAGCTCAAGCCCATGCATAGCTCACTTGGGATGTATCCATTTCCTAGGCCAAATAATTGTACACTTTGTCCTTTTGTGTTGTATGAAAAGCGGCATCCTCTAGTCGGATACAACTTCACAAGACAGGAGAGGCCCCGCCCAGATGACCAAAGCGCAGCAGCCGATTGTCTCCACGTCTAAAGAAATAGTCCCTCTCCAATGAGCGGGTATTAGTGCGTCCAGCGGCACGATGTCAGTGTAGAGTGTGTGCCCATTGGTGCAGGTTTATGTTCACCTGCTGTTGAAGTGCAGATTCTGCATTATCCTAAAGTTGTATCCGACTATAGAATCACGTAGTGCCTTGCACTGGTTGCATATACTCTAGCAACTTGATAGCACACAATGATCAGGAACAGAAATCTATAAAGGCACCCAAGCAAAGCTGGCTGGCCACACTCCCATTATGAGGGGCTGTAAAAAGGTCTCGCCAAATATTCCCATGACATCCTTGAAGAAGAGGTGGTGCTTGGCACTTCTTTAGAATCAAAAACAGATTACAGTGAATGTTGTGTACCACGTTAAACAAACAGAGTTTGGTTATTTCCACAGCATGTAGTGGAAGCTTATGCTTCACATAGTAAACAAACTGCTCTGTCCGGTACAATTGTCGAGTCCGGTGTGGCACCTATTATGTCATTAGTGTCAACATACAAATTTTCAAAGGCCATTCATTTCACCATTTTTTTTGTAGGACGGTTCTTTCCATCAGTGCTTGTATTACATGAGCAGGTGGATTTGAAAGCAAAGCTTTGTTTGCAAACCTTCACACTTCCATAATTGTGTGGCAATGCACTGACATGTTGTGGAATAGCTCAGACTTCCTCGGTCCTGCACCAAGGAAGCCCAATGCTCTATTTGAAGTTGGATCACACAACAATTTGACGGCACACAAAGAAGAGTAACACATACAGCAGAGCGTTCTGCTATGTGTATTTCTCTTCTTTGTGTCCCATCGAATTGTTGTGCAATTCAACTTCAAGCTTCTATACCACTACAACCAGTCTTCAACCTTATCAATTCTCTAGTTATTAAGCCACAATGGCGCACATCTTTGAAATGTCCCAACACGAATTAGCTCTCCAACAAATCACCACAAGCGTAAAATTTTGCGGCACAGGTGTATGCACGTGCTATATTCAGTACCACTAAACTCGCAGGAATCAAAGGGGCAAGCATTAACCAGCCTTACTGCTGCCGCTACCATCATCATCAAGACACCAATAGAAAGACAGCGCTGCGTTTCAGTAAAGGGAGTGCCGGAGGGAAAGGCGTGACAGCGAGGCTTACAATAAAAATAGCAGTTACAATACATGTTCAATGCCAAAATATGCTGCATATCGCTCATCCTACTTTGGCATAGCGACAAGCTTTTACACGTTTGAGCGTGTCACAGTTTGTGTAATCATTGCTCTAAAGCTGTACAAAAGGTCGATTCGCTCTGCAATCTTTATTTTTATCATGGCGGGTTAAAGATACACTTTTCATTTGCATCTGCACCACATTTCTCCCGATATGTAATTTTGCCTTGGTGGTTCACGACATCATCACAAACACCGAGTTCTGCAGAGCATTGGATCTGCATTGTTCTACTTTTGAAGTATTCGAGCCCCATTATGAGACGAAAATATACGATTTGTCCATACACAATAACGCTGCACCCCCCCTTCCAAAAGAAAGTACACTGAACCACTGGCACATGCACCAACAGCGAACACAGCAAAAACTCTGAAGTATTTTCTTCATGCAAGCCAGCAAACTAAGATTCTCAATGCATTTTCATGTCGCCATAAATGCATAGGCACAACCGGCTTGGCGCGACATCCGCATCTCGCACTGCAAGAAATTGTGCAATGCCTTGCTGTTTCATAGTGCGGCCGATAGATGACGCATGACCAAAGTGCAGCATTATGCAAACTAAGTAACTTGTACTAAGTACTAAGTAATCTCATAAAAACCCCAAGTTCTTTATGAGAGTAGCATTCACAGAGTACTTCAGACAATTTGTGATATCCATTTATCTATTTATACTTCATTAACCTCTTTCCGCAAAAAGTGAGCCATTTGGAAGGCACCCTGATAGACAAGTAGAACAATCGATAAAAAGTCAGCAACCAGCGAAAAAGTCAGTATCATAGGCTGCCGCATGAGTGATGTCGGTAACACAAAATTCATGTCAGCTACACAGAAGTGACAAATTTTGCAATATGGCGCGTCTAGACATTGCTTCAATGCTAATCACAGTAACGCTGACATTGAAGATGAATGGTTGTGTAAATACAATTCACTCCAGCGCTAGAATAACAGAAAATATGGAAACTACGTTTGACTTATAACGAATTACTCTCCTCTTCATTTCACAAGTGCTGTTTTGAGTAGTGCTATAAGAGACCATATGCCCATTTGCATGTTTGTCAAAACTTGAATAGCTAGTACCTCGTACAGAGACACAAAAGGATCTTTCCAGAAAGTAACCGAGGATACCATTATATCTTTTCAAACAGAGTTGATGCAAATGAACTGGGATGATGCTTTACAGGAATATGATGCTGAATCAGCTTACAATAAATTTCTTAGCAGGTTTGGCGCCATGTATAAAAAAATCTCGTTTACAAAATCAACGCGAGAAAAAAATGCCTTAGCAGATCATGTTTAACGAAGGCTATTTGTAAAATATTGAAGAAGCGTGACAAATTATGTGCCAAATTTATCAAAACTCGAGAGCCTCTGGATTTAAAGACATTTAAAATGTTTAGTAAGAAATTAATCAAGGAGTTACGGAAAGAACGTGATGCTTGTTTTCTGGAGATATTTTGATCTTGTAAGAATGACTCAAAGAAACTACCAAAAAGACTAACCGCTCTCATGAATAGAAATCAGTGGAGTGATCCAATTGAACAATTTAGTTTAAACGGTAGGTTGTTTGTAAAGGAGGATTTGTCAAACCCCATCAATGATTATTTAGTGCACAGAGACACTGACCTCAATCATTCCAAGCCGCATTATGTGCACATTACTGCAAACGCAAACACAATATTTTTTTCAGCCGCTCATGCCTTCGGATGTATGTTTTGTACATGTAAGACTCAAAACATCTCGCAACTGCGATGCCGAAGGTGTACAGATTCAACCTATGAAATTGTTGTATATGATATAGCCCCTAATTTGACACATTATAGTTTGTGCATTCCTACAGGCTTATTTCCAGAAAATTTGAAGGTTGCTATGGTTCTAGATGTTCATTGATAGGCATCAATTCACAACCTGGCTGCTTCCATGTATACGTCTGCCTCGCTGACGGTGCCGAGAAGAGCGCTTTCATTTTCGCTGTGTTGATCGGCAGGTTCAACAGGTGCGCGCGATAATGTGTCAGCATCGTCGTGTGTGCGGCCTGACTTGTACACCATGGTTATGTCGTATTCCTGCAGCTGCAGGCTCCACCTTGGCAGTCGTCCAGAAGCAGCCCTGAATGGGCGGCCATAGAGATCAGGTCGAAACTTTGCAAGTGCGCATACGACGGCAAGACAGTCTTTCTCTGTGCTAGGGTAATTGGACTCAGGTCATGATAGGTTGCGAATGGCGTAAGCTATAACCTCGTTCCCCATTTTCGTGCATCTGTACGGGCACCACACGCCAGCCGTACTTCCTGGGGTATGTATAAGTGTCCATTTCGGCTTCCTCGTCGAAATACGCAGGAACATAGGTGATGCCAGGCAATGTCGAAGCTCTGTTAAAGCCGCTTCCTGACGAGTAAGTGGTTCGGCAATATTAGAAAAAAATGCGTAAAAGTGCCTGTAGTATGCGCACAGTCCCAGGAAACGTCGAGCGCTTTTGTGGTCAGTGGGAGTCAGAAAAGCGGCGACAGCGGCAGTTTTTTCGGGATCGGGACTGATGCCTTACGTGCTCATAACATGACCAAGGAGGTTCAATTCTTCCTAACTGAAGTGGCATTTTTAGGGTTTAAGGAGACGTTGGCTGATCGGATTGCCTCGACCACTTGCCGCAGTCTCTTAAGATAACCGGAGAATCAGCCTGAAAATAAGACTACACCATCCAGGTAAACGAGACACGTTTGCCAGTTTATGATGGCTAGCGCAGTGTCCTTCATGCGTTGGAACGTTCTCGTAGCAGACCACAGCCCGAACTCATAGACTTCATCCTGTATGGCAAAGGCTGTTTTCTCCCGGTTACGCTCGTCTACCTCAATCTGCCACTACCCATTTTTCGAGCCAAGGGGGAAAACTACTTGGCTCGCCATAGCCTGTCGATAGAGTCAACTATGTGCTGCAACGGATAGACTTCTTTGCTTTGTGAGAATGTTGAATTTTCTGGAATCAACATCGAAGGCGATAGTTCCGTCCTTCTTGACCACGACGAGCGGTGACGACCACGCTGTGTTTGAAGGCAGGATGATGCCATCGCCAGTCCAGATGCTATCCAGTCATCTCCTTGACTTGTTAAATTGCTTCGCGTTCTTTCTGCGAAACAGCTTACGGCTTCAGTTGAATAAGACGTGCACAGTCGTAAGTAACTATTCTGTGCAGTGCAATTGGCGTCTGACTGATTTTAGACGATCGAGCGAAGCAGTCCTTGAATTCAGCCAACGGTCCTTGCAGTGCCTTCCTATAGTCCTGCGACAGCTCGTTGTTGATGTCGAAGTTTGTAACGCATTCTTCATCACTGCCGCTTTCTCCTCAAGAGAGAGAGAGAGACAACTTCATGCAGTCGCCTGCAGAACGACACCATGACTAAATGGCGCCGTGACGCGGGCGATGACGTCTTCTCAGCGGGTGGTCTCTACTCAACTCCAGCGCGTGTTACTCCCGCGGTCGGTCGCCCTGAGGGGCAACGTTCCGTCGGTTTCGCTCGGCCTTTGTCTTTCACGAGCCGCCAAGACTTGCTGGACGGCCCAGGTTTGGCTTTCGTGGTCGTAGCATTCCGCCGCAGCCGCGAGTCGCGGCGGAATCGGTGTACTTGTCGAAGCCTCATTGGGAAACTTGGTGCAATCCCATAGGATGTGCGTCAGGGTGGCCCTCTCCCGCTGGCACACGCGGCACACATCACTCGCATATAATTTAGGGTATAGATGAGTCATTAACACTGGGGTGGGTAAAGAACCAGTTTGCAATTGTCTGAACAGCACCGCCTCTGCTCGGCTCAGCCCCGGGTGCGGGGGTGGGAAAGTCCTTCGAGCCAGGCGGTGGAACTGTGTAAGTTCGTTGAACGTCGTCATGCGATCCTTGGCACTACCCCACGTTGGACGGTCGGTTGCAGCGGCGCGGTTGGTTAGCGCTCGCGCCACTGCGTGTGCCGTCTCGTTGTGGTTATCGTGTTTCTAAGACGCATCGTTGCCCGCGTGCGCCGGAAACCACTTGATTCTGTCGTTGCAGGACAGCCGAGCACAGAACGCGCACAGCCTCACCACACACTTTGCCCTTTGCATAATTCCGCACTGCACTTCGCGAATCGCACAACACCGTCTGGCACCCGGGGTCGGCAATGGCCAGGGCAATGGCCACCTCCTCCGCCTGACACGCCTCGCGGACACGTAAGCTCGCCGCTGCCCTCGTCGCGCCGGACGACGCCTCGATGACGGTAGCTACGAACGCCGCGCAGTCTCCCTGGTATTCTGCCGCATCCACAAACCTTGCGTGCTTGTCCTTGGCGTGAAGTACTCGCAAAACCGAAACACTCAAGCGTGCGCCACCATCGATCCCGAGACAACCTCAAGCTAAACACTCGATGATATCCTCCAAGTCTTCAGCGTAAGCGACGGCAGTGCCAAAGAAGAGGTGGCGGTGATCATTCTTGAAGTTGGGATCGAGACGTAAGCGCGGTCATCCCGAACGTGAATGATGATCCACGCTAATTTCGAGAGAAAGTTGAGTACTTCGTCAGCACACATGCCCTCGGACATCACCGCAATCATTATACTAGCACGAGGTGTTATTGTGACGCTGTCATTGGAAATTTGAAGAATGACTCTGTGGCGGGACACGTCTCGTGTTGTCGCTTTCTTTGTAGAGAATGAAATACAGTGTCGGCGCAGGTCGATGATGGCGCCATACTTTCGCAGATAGTCTATTGCAAGTATTAATTCACGGGAGCATTTTCGGAGAACAGGGGAACTGATCGGAAACGTAAAATTTTAAAGTTACATTAGAGAAGTGCACGCACTTATCAGATGCGTTGAGATGCGTTGAAATGCCTTGGTCTTACTGGTTTGACGATACGCCCGCCAGCTCTCCGCACGTGCGTCCGTTCCCAAGGCGTAACAGCTTTCTCTAAACTGCTTGCCAGTTTGCTGCTGATAATCGAGTAGTCAGCGCCAGTGTCTAATAAAACAGTAACATGTCGACCGCCGATCAGCACAGGTATGTTCGTTGAAAAGCTGTCTCCAGCCCGAGACAACGGTGTCGTCGAGTCTCCGTTCATCTGATGTGGCGTCGATTGGAGGTCTTCTCCACGTCGAGTGTCAGTGGCCTCGCCTCGAAAGGTCACCGACGTTAGTTTTCTAGGCGAGAGCTACAAGATTGTCCTTGAAACATCCGACTTGTACCTGTCAATTAGGGTGGTTGTGGTGACGGCCATCGTGACTGGCGCACCGATGACGGTGGCGCACGCTTTTGACGGTAAAATCATGAATCTCAGGCGGCTGTTGTCGGAAACTTGGTCGGGGTAAATTAAAAGAAGACGCCTGCAGTCCAAGGCGGCGGTACTGGCACTCTCGGTAAACATGACCCATCTCCCCACACTGTTAATAGAGTGGTCGTCCGTTGGGCATGCGCCAACGGTTCGAGTTAGGTATGGCTGGCGGAGCGTCTTCAAAATAAGGAACTGCGTGCGCTGACTGAACAATGACATACGGGGTGACGGCAGACAGGGGCGTTGGCGCAGGGATATAGTGCTGGAATGTGTCGGCGTAAGACACGCTGGTATTCGCTCACGGTAGGAGGTGCCGCTGTCGACGGGACGGTGGCTCCTAAAGCTACAGCGTAAACTGTGCTTCGAGGTTCACTTGAAGTCGTGAGCGCCTGATGCGGTGGACTGGCCGGAACTGCTGCTTCTTAACGTGGTGGGCCGAGCGCATGCTGAACTGCGTTACACACGACGCTATCTACGAAGTTGTATGAAGGCTGCTGTATCTGGTGTATGTGTCGTAGCTGGTTACGGAGTACCGATCGCACATTCTCACGGAGTGCCTAGACGTCTGTCGTGAGAGAACCTAGGCCTCTGGAAGCCATGGAGAGGTTCGCTTGCCGATCGTACTGGCGCGAGCGCTGGTGCAGGGTCTTCTCTATGGTGACGGCGTCAGTGATAAACTCCACAACCGTTTTGGGTGGACTACGAACTTGTCCACCAAGAATCTGCTCTTTCAGGCCTTGCATCAAGTTGTGCAGCTTCTTGTATTCCGACACGGTAGGGTCAGCTCACCTGAAGAGACGCACCATGTCATCCATGTAGATAGCCACACTCTCATTAGGTTTCCGAAAGCGAGACTGGAGGGCCCATTCTGCTCGTTCCCACCTATCGAAGCTGGCGTAGGTGTCCAAGAGGCAGAGACAGAACTCATGCCATGATGAAGGGACATCTTCGCGGTTCTGCACCACGTTCGACCACCTTCCAAAAGGCCGGCGTAGATGTTTAAAAGCTTGCATTCATTGTCTCATTCACTGAACTCCGCTACGCGCTCGAAGTCCGCCAGCCAGTCTTCCATGTCTTCAAGAAGGGCGCCATGGATGGGACTAAGCACGCGAAGTTTTTGCTGCGTGTAATGAGGAGGTACAAGCTCAGCTGTCGCAGGGTTAGTTGTGGTAATCTCGGATGTTGCATCCATATCTGCCGACGTTGTTAGTGTCCTCTCAAGTAAAGGCTTCAACTCAGAGGCCAATCACTGGATTCTCTGGTGGACGTGGTGTACTGTCGTGAGGTAGGGTATCGGTCTAGCGTTCCTGCTGATGCAAGGGGTCTGTTGCATGGAACGAGGATACCCCCACCTCCATCAGAAAAATGTCATGCTTACTTGATAGGCGACCCCTAAAGGAGGCCGTTAACCTCCGAGTCGTCGAAGGGGGTGACGCAGCCCCGACAAAAGGCCAAGGCGTGAGCTCGTGGTCTAGCACGTCCTCGCCTTCTTGGAGTAAGTGGCCCAAGCGCGTGGCACAAATGCATGCAGTATTATGAATTCCTTACGTAGATTGCACTATCTTGGTGCTTTACTGTATAACCTGCATCGTATGATGAGTGGAAATATGACTTCAGAACCGTGCATTCCAGATGAAGCAGCCAGCTGAAATCACAGGACTCTGTCACCAAAACAGCCCACTCTACCAATTCTGTTGTGAGTACAGAGTGCAATACACCTGTCTAGAAAACACAAGCCGTGTGTTGAGTGCACTGGTGACATATTCTGAAATAGTTGGACGGGAACGTGCATGTTTATTTTCCCAGATATAGTGCATGATGTCACTTTGCCGACGACGAAGTAGTCAGGCAATAATATCGTTACGAAAGATGTTTATTTACATAGGGAAACGAGGTCCAGGGTGAAACCACAAGGATGAACCAGCCGGCGCGGAGTAGAGCAAAGCCAACCCGTGAACACTGTACTTCTGTCTCTGCCTCAGTCGCGCCGGGCTGTAACATTTTCGCTGGGGCGGTCGAAGCTCGCTGAGCAAGCTAAAGGAACCCGTTATGGTACTGCTTGAATCTGGCCACACAGACAACTTTCGTCCCATGTGAACGCACGTTACTTTCCATCACTTTGGCGACGACATAGTTCATGTCACTCAAGGTAGTGAGTAAAAGAATTGTATAGTTTAGGTGGCGAGAAACGTGCCGTACAATCCCTTTTTGGGAACACGAATCCATAGCCAAACATATTCACTGGGAGTAAAGCTGACGGAGATATGCCGGCGTCTTGTGTTCTTGTATTTAGGATGAAAGAACTTAGCGACGCTAACCAGCTTCTCAGGCTCCTGCCGAAGGCCCTGAGCGTTGAGCACGTGTCCATGAAATTTGAGTTCCTGGATGATGAAGTGACTCTTCAAGCTTGAAGTTGACATTTACTTGATAGATACCTTCTAGGGCGCTATGCGACAATTCCAGATGTTCATAAACGCGTTTTAAAACGCTACAACGTCCTTCAGTGTGATCAATCACGCTTGCCACTTCAGTTCTGCGAGAACAATATCTATCATTCGCAGAAATGCGTCAGGAGCTGAGCAGATGCGGAATGAGAGCGATTTTCATTCGTATACTGCGTCTGTAGTCACGGCGGTAGCTTTGCTGCGGTCGCGCAAGCCTGTCACCGCCAATCCTATGTAGACATATTGATATCAAATGTAATAAACAATATGGGTAGCAAATGGTGTTGCTCAAATTTTCCTGCAGGTGGCAGATCAACGGGGACTCTGCTTTGTTTCCATTCCCATGTCCTTAATAAACGAGATCATCAATGAAACTGGAGCATCAATATTTTTCTCTCTGACCGTTCTCTGTAAAGGATACTGACTGGTGCCAGTTCAAGAATACTACAAGCAGCATATTGTTTTTGTAACACGTTTCGAAGTGTACTGGTACCACCGCTTGCAATTTAGTTCGAGGAATTCTGGTGCTTCGTGTCAGAAAATGCTAAACGGCATTGTCGTTGAGTTCCCAGGAAAGTTTTCTATCCTATACATTGACATAATCATATACGAACGTACGTGAGAAGAAATTGAAAAACGCCTGTCGGGTGTGTTAGAAGGCCTTTTCGAGTCGAACGCAGAAATTAAAGAAAAAAATACGCAATCTTTTCAGAAGAATGTTGTTTCTGGATAAGAGTGCTTTAACATAAAACCAAAACAACAAAAGAAGAATCTCTACAAAGGATGAAGACGCTTGCTTATCCATAGAACCTACGCTTACTCCGTGTTTTCATTTGTCCCGTCAGTCATTTCCTTGCGTTGATTAAGGATTACGCTGTAAAGACACGACGCTTCACTAAGCTAACGCAAAAGGATGTGCCCTTTGGGTCCCGCGAAGTGCTCAAAAAAGCGTATGAGTACCTCGTTGAGAATATATCATTGGGTGATGTTGGCTGTGCCAAATATAACGTACAGGTTACAATACCCTCATTTGTTTCAGGGATCCCCCATCTTCACCGCTCCCTTGTATTTTTTCTCTTCCGGTTCTGCTTGCCTTTTCAGTCTTCTTCTTCCCCGCAACTTCACTATGCTTACTACTAGAATACAAATACAATAATATTAAACTTGAAGCGGTATGAGCCTTCGAATAGAAGATGAAGAAGCGCAAGAACCTGGGTTCAGGAGAAGAGAAGGAGGAAGTTAGAATAAAATGGTAGACAAGATGGACGCCAGTTCCATAGCAATACTTTTTGTCTATTGTGTCTTTTAACTAGGAACGCTACATTATTTTGGCGCAGCCGACAGGATTCTCCAACATGTGGGTGACATTTTTCCTTGAGACCTCCGCAGAGAAGATCATTTTTTTCGAGATACCAAGCTGAAGATGAACCAGCGGTGGAACTACCTCGCGAACTCACCTCGGCAGAACTCGTGAACCTGGTTTTAGAGAAGGCTTCAATGGACACTGCTGAACTACGTCGGAAGGGTGCTCTGAAGGTGAACTTGCGTCTGGCGATCTTCGACGAATTAGTTCTTCAACCGATGCGTCGGAAGGACCCGGGATCACATTCGTCGACGGAAGCAGTGAGCCTCGTTTTCAAAAGATCTTCGGCTACAACAAGAACAGATTTCGCAACAAAACCAACTGGTGACATCGCTTATCAGCTGTTTAAACGCTGAGAATCCAGTGACTAAATTTGTAGAAACCGATGCGTTAGACGGCTTGTTTTCAAGTCCAGAAGGTTGGCTTGAATTCTATGAATATGCCGCTGGGAAGAACAACTGGCACTCTAATGAGGACAAGGTTACTAACATGCGTAGTTACTTAAGCGGTGTTGCACGGAAGTGGTATGATTTGCACATTATTGAAGAGGCTTGCAACTCTTGGAATCAGTGGAAAGAAAAATTCTTGACGACATTGCAAAGCAACCCAGTGCAAAGATGGGACGCCGCGCCTAATTTCAAATTCAAGCAAGGCTCCCTCGTCGAGTATTTCTATCGCAAACGCTGCCTTTTAAAGCTCGCCGAGCCTATGCTTCCTCCTTCTGCCATAGTAGCACTAATAATGCACGGACTACACGCGCAAGTCCTGAAGCAATTGCAAATACGGTCCCCTAAAACTATGGATGGGCTCCTGGAGTGCCTTCCCGACATACCATCTACTTCAGAAGAAAATATAAGCGCTACCTCAGGCACTCACTTCACACGGTCCGGCGCGGATTGGTCAAGCCGTAATCGGCGAGAACCGCGCCACCTTGCAGGCGGCACAGAGAACTTGAGTTGGCGCGCTCCCAGAGGTCGGGCTAATAACGTCGACCGCGACCCTGTCCCTCTACTTTCGGACGCTGAAGAGGCTCCGACGACAAAAAACTGATAAACAAGGGTGATCAGTCCGACCCGATGACCACAACTGAGACTGTTTATTTAACTTGCTCTAGCCTACTTCACATTCCTGTCAAAGTGGGAAACAGACATATGATGGATTTGGTTGACAGCGGTGCTTCTGTGTCTATAATAAATGCCAAGCTGGTAGATGCAAGTCACCTGCATAGTGGAAGAGTACTACGGGTGCAAGGCTACGATGGAAAAGTGACAATGCGTAATCAATGGGCATCAGTAAACATCGAGTTCCAAGGTCATGAAATAGAGAGTGAAGTACTGGTGATTGAGGGGGTGACGTACGACTTTCTGCTATCCAGACCAGATATAAAGAAACTGAAAATCAACGTATACTGGGACGATGTGGTTTTAGTGGAAGGACTATCAAGGCAAGAGACACAGCCGGATCGAAAAGACAACCTGCGAGTTGTCACGTGCGCGGAGGATATTGCAACGACCTATCCTGAACTGGTATGCATAGGAAGCTATCCACAAGCGATGACGTCACACAAGGTGCCTTTCGAACTAACTGACAAGACCGTCATCCAAAAATCACCTTATAACATGTCGAGAGAGCACAAAATATGTTTGAAGAAGGAATTGCAGGAGATGCTAGACGCCAATATAATCCGGCCTTCGGTGTCACCCTTCGCCTCTCCCATAACTCAATCGACAGACAGAACTTATACCATTTCCCATGCAGAAGATAGACACGATTATATATGAGACAGGTGGCTGCCGAAGTTTTTCACGTATTGACTTGTGCAAAGGTTTCTAGGAGATCCCGCTAACCGAAGAAACAAAATATGTACACTGCTTTTATCACGCCCTACGACCCGTACTCGCCAGCATGGTTCAAATGATTATGAACGAAGTCCTGAAGCCTTTCCTAGGTGTATTTTGTAACGTATACATCGACGATGTTATCGTCTTTTCCAAAACAGAGGCGGAGCATCAGGAACACCTGTCCCAGGTATTAAATGCCTTGAGCTTGGCACACCTCAACGTTAATTTTAAGAAAAGTGCGTTCTTTCAAAGAAAAGTTGTGTTTCTTGGAAGAGTATTTGATGGGACTACCAAAAGCACGAAACAGGAGTCCGTCGAGAGGATATCCCAACTGGTAAAACCATATGGCGTCCACTCGTTCCGTGTGTTTTTGGGATTAGCAGGACATTTCAGACCCTTCATAAAAGACTTTGCCATAAAAAGATGCCTCACGCGCCTAACGCAGAAAGAAGTTCCATTTGAGTGGGATGAGGAATGTGAGAGAGCCTACCGGGATCAGGTGCACAGAATCTCTGCTGACCCTATTCTACGCCTACCAGATTTCACTTTACCCTTTGAACTGAATACCGACGCCTCACACTATGGGACAGGTGCAGTCCTGTACCAGAAATGTCCAGAAGCATCCGGCCGAGAAAAGCGACACGTAGTAGGTTACTACAGCTACAGCCTCAAGCCACCTGAAGTCAACTACACCACTACTGAAAAGGAAGCTCTTGCAGTCCTTAAAGCAATTCAGTACTTCCGTACCTACCTAGAAGGTGCGAAGTTTACTTTGTTCACCGATCACCAGGCCCTCACTCATCTCTTGAATATGACCCAACCTAAGGGACGTATCGCCAGATGGGTGAACTACTTGCAGCAGTTCGATTTCACCATCTCGCAAAGACCTGGACCCCTTTTGACTGATGCAGATGCATTGTCTAGACTGATAATACAGGCCAACAACGAACAATCGGAAGAAATCAATGAAATTAAATTGTGGGAAGGCACTGAACAATGGATTTTTATGGAAGGTCGCTATCACGTCCCGCCAACGCTGGTTTCCAGGGTGCTTTATTTGTACCACGATAACCCTGAATCTGGAGGACAGGACGGATTTTGGCGCAGCTACAACAAGCTAGTCAAGAGATTTACGTGGCCTCACATGAAAGAAGACGTCAATCAATACGTTCGTTCATGCCACATTTGTCAAGTCAACAAAGTGAAATATAAGCAGCCTACGGACACCATGATAATACCTTGCCACTCGAACGTGCCTTTTGAAGTTATACACCTGGATTTTGCAGAGCTAAATAAGAAACGAGAAGGAGTCCGAAAAACGTAAGCTTTTCTTCTGGCCATAGATGAATGCACCAGGGTGGTCGCGGCACGGGCAGGAAAAGAAGATGCGAATAGTGTCATCACCCTTCTCGAACGGGATATGTTTAGGACAACCAGGACGATTGTATGTGACAACGGTCCAGCGTTCAAGAGTGAAAAACTAGCTAGTCTATTGTGTCCTTTAACTAGGAACGCTACAGAAGTATTCGTGTATGATTCAAATTGCCCGTTTTCACAGGATGGACCAAAGTCAATATTTTCTGATATCTGCACAATGATAAACGCCATCACACAGCATGAAATCATAAAATCGCTACGCTACCTGGGACTGAAAGGAAAAGCTGAAGTAGCAGAAGGGAAAGACGTCGTACCCTAACACCTCAGGGGGGATGAAAACCGAAGTCCGCGAAGATGTAATGTTTAGGCGAAGAAGAAGAGGGCCATAGAGACGAGGCGAACAAGAAGAGGAAGAGAAGGATGCGGTCAAGATGGATATCTGTAAATAAGTTAATGCATTTGAATTCGGTCTTTATAGGCATCACTGCATGAAGAACTGGGCGTCTGATAGACTTGTATGGTACGTGACATAACACATTGCATTATTGTGCTGGCGTCAATCTTTCAGATATGCGTGGTTAGCCGCTGATGTCACAATCCACATGGAACTACATATGGGAGGATGGGATATCGCTTCCAGTTTTTCGTTCGTACCATCAAGGAAACCTTCTGAAGAACTAGCAGTTCAGTTGTGCATTCTATTATTAATACTTTTCACAAATTGTTTGCTTGCGTATTCCATTTCCCTGCGTTTGACGAGCGCGAAAAAAAAAATGTATGAATAGTTTTTGCGCATTATGTTTCCACAGGGGGCGTAGTGAACGAGAACAAGAAAATTGGCCTACAGGAATAGACTTCAAAGCATCATACTAATCAAACTAAATCAGAGTTCATTTCAGCTTTTCTTTTAGATCAGAAACAATCGACTGAGTGATCAGCATTATATAATTGTGGTCGTCACCATCTTGTTTTCTTGTTTGTACTTCGAATATTTACTGATAAATATAGTCCAGCTACGAAGAAGGCGATGGTTATGAGGTGACTCGAACATGAGGGGATATATGAAGTGCTACACGATTACAGCAACTAAACATACTGAAATATAATTCCTTTCAGTATCGTGAAAATCTATAATTTTCATAACAATATCATTCCATTAAAGCGTAAGTTTTGTAGTTTGTTTTATGACGCGCTGCCACGTTCCCTTCTGTATGAAAGAATATTCAGCAAGTAACTAAATGGGGCATTATGCTATAGGATGAGACATGTCATTATCAAAGAACAGATACTTATACATGCATAGGACGCAGTTTAAAGCCTCACTGAGCTGGTACTAAGAACTGCTTGGTTTGCCTAATGGGGATTCGCTGACTTGAAGAAGGTACTTAAGAAATATAGCCGCACTCATCAACTCGATTTTTTGTAGAGAAAAATTTTCTTGCTATGCATTCACAGTGCTGATCTAAAGGCCACTTTACTGCTGTGAAACGTGCAAGCTACAAAGTAGAAGCTAGGAAATGAAGCGACAAAATCGTACAATGTTCCTGCGCTATTTATTATTTGGCGTTCCTAGAAGAAACGATTGACAAGAAAATATCGCATTTGAGTAGCCTTCTGCTCTTCATTCAGTTTATCAAGGTAAGCAAGCAGACTATTCGTTGATAACCCACAAAGTCTCACGTAGAAAAACAACAAAATCATTGAAACAGAACAAAGACCGCTTTCATTACTGCTAATCGAAAGTTTAGAGCTGTGACTCTCTTATGGCAATCTTGATTGTGCTTTTTGTGGCATCAGATATCCACAGCCATATTTATCCACAAACAGTAAATATATAGAACAAATCTGAAATGCCTGCTAATGCTACTTGCGACATAAAGAAATCAACCCGCAAGCAGAACCCCCAAAGACTGACAGAGATTCGGTTTTATTCTGACCTATTTTTTTAATTCCTGGATGTTCTCCAAAATTTAAGTAAAATTCGAACTTGTTAGTTCCACTTTCGCACATGTATTAAAAGAAATAGAGACACTTTATTGCTAATATAGGTAGGCCACTAATTTTCAGGGCTGTATAATTTGCCTTTCTCGGATATGCTAAAAATCCGAGCAGCTGGGTAGGCATCAACTATGAATTATGACGCGTTCTTTGTTTCTAGAATACGTTGAATTCTTCCTTTCTGGCCAAACTGGCGGTTCAAGTTAAAGAAATTCATTCTGCTTTAGGTTATAACTTAAAAAAAGTATTGTTTATCGCAGTTCCGCTCTTTGCATCTCTGCCTCGTTTCTTTTACAAAAGCTCAGCAACCCGTGCCTCGTCCTTACACCAGCAGGTGAAGCTGTGTTGAGGGACCCCTATTCTCGGCCTCTAGGGATATCGCAAAGGAGAATCACACCCTGCCCTCTTGCTTTGGAGCAGTGGGACGTAGCTTGCTGTAGAGCGCATGACTTCTAGAAAGAGTGACTGAATTACACAGATGAGGTCTATGCACTCTTTCTCTGGTAGATCCTCGCTGCTCTAGCACAAAACCTATTTTATACTGAATCCCTTCGCCTGCTCTATGTTCTACATTTATTTGTTTACAGACCACGAGATCTCAGGAAACTTTAAATTCGCGAGCAGCCTATAGAAGAAGCCAGTAAAGATGTATGCGAAGATTTCGCTAACATATTGCAGTCAAGACAAGAAATGCAAATACCAGGCTGCGTAATGACTTTGCTGAAATATTCAGCTTCTGTTCAGATTTCATGCTCGGTAAGATATTGTGGACGGGTGTATTTGGTGTTTCCTCGATAAAAAAATCAGAAGGTCACACATCCCATTGCTCGCGTATTTTATCCAAGAATGATCCGCATCTCGCAAAGGCTGAATTCAAAGCACCAATAATTTAATTAATATCTATTTTACCATACGACATTTTTCCGGATACATTTCGGCAGGTTGAAATTAACGTAACATATTGCTTTTGCAAGTTATCTGCTGCTGGTTATGATAGGCAGCTAAATACATTTATCTACTATTGTTCCTTTCAAGAAGACGCATTAGATAGGAAGAATGTGCGCTCGACGTCAGCGAATTTCTATTCACATGGACGACAGCAGCAGTGACAAAATTCCTATGCGTCTTTGTACATCGCTCTCCTTCTGCGAAGAATTCAGCGCCACAATTTTAATGAGCTTCACGCGTACGCATCCTTTGACAAGCTCGCCAAATCTAGCACACGAAAGCTGTAAGGCCTTGTATCTAGAGAATAAACCTCGCAGTCTCGCGCGACAGACGGAGCACCCATTGTGATAGCAAATTATTAGATAGCTATACGAAGTAACCATATTAGTTTTATCGGCCATATACGCTGGTAAACATTTCCTAACTAACTAACAGTATTATAATGCCTGAACGCTACTGAACAAAGACGTAGAAAGAAAGAGACATACAGAGATTGCGATGTCTCCGTGTGTCTGTTTCTAGGTTCTCAGTCAGTCTCGGGCACATATTCTAGAATGATTTCAAACCAACTAGCCCGCCAACGTGTTTTATCTGAATTAACAAGCACGGTGTCGTGCGCACCCAGGTAAACAAAAACACAACTCGCTCGATGAGCGCGGAAACTCGCTGTCGAAATGTTGGAGTCACGGCAGCAGTAGCAATCGCGGCAGCAGTAGCAATCGAATTGACCTTCGTGCATCTCTGGCTTCAACGCGAACGAAATGTCGAGAGCACTACGCATACGAAGCTCCCCCTGGCAACCTTTCACTCGCACATACAGCATGCAGCGTGCGGTGACGAGTTAACCGCCCTTGGACTTTATACGGAACCTCAGGGCGCCGGTAACGCAGCTGGTAGAAATCAACTTGGATAGTCCATATAATTGCTTTCGCAATAAAATGATATGATAGTGAACATATAGATGATTCGAAGACTTTAAGCAACAAGGAACAATCTGAAGCAAAAATAAAACAGAGAGAACGGGCATACACATACATAAGGATCCTTATAAAAATCAAGGCGAAGCTTTTCATAGGACTGGGCCAATTTGAAATTTCGGGTTCGCAAACCTAAATTTTGGGATGTGAGAAGTGGAAATCTTGTAGTGGGCCAGCTTAATTTTTGACCGGACCAACCTAAATGTGGAGTTGGGCAAACTTCAATATGGGAATCGGCCAACTTGATATTCGGGGTAAACGTACACAATTTGGAGCTGGGCCAACTTGAGCAATCGGTGTGGTCAAGTGTTTACTTTTACGTAGCGGAGTGTCCTTCGCATTATGAAGACCTCGCGGGAATGGGAGCACTATGACACACTGGACGCGTTTTCATTGGGCCTAAGTGAGGAAGAATAAAAATTTGCCTTCATGAATAGAGCTGAAAGCATCATATCAATAAAACTAAAAGAAACAGCCGATTTCAGCTTTTTCTTTAGATCTGAAGTAATCCACGGCGTTGTCAGCATTATATAATTGTTGTCGTCACCATCTTCTTTCCTTGCCGGTACATCGAATATTTACTGTCAAATATAGTCCAACCGCGAAGAAAACAACGGTTATAGGCAGCTGAATATGAGGGGATCTACGAAGAGCTACAAGATCCCAGCAAGTAAAGATAAAAAAAATATTATTCCGTCCAGTATTGCGAAAGCCTATACCTTTGATAGCAATATATTTGCTTTAAAACATACGTGCTGCCTTTCCTTTATTACGCGCTTGCGCGTTTGCTTGTGCACGAAAGAGTATCCACCATTTAAATAAGTGTGACCTCATGATATAGGATGATATATAGGATTATGACAGAAAAGATAATTATACATGCAATAAGGCGCAGTTTAAAGCCTCGCTAACTGCCACGAAGAACTCCGTGCTTTAACATATTGGGAATGCGCCGACTTGTACAAGGTAGTGAAGTTATGTTGCTTCACGCATCAAGTGGATTTCCTCCAAAGAAAAATTTCCTTTGTGTGCATATACAGTCGCGATCTGAAGGACACTTGAGCGCTATGATCGTGCAAGCTACAAAGTTCAAGTAAGAAAATCAAGCTACAAAATCGTACAAGCTACAGGTGATTCTTATCATTGGGTGTTCCCTGAAGAAACGATTATTCAGAACGTATAGCACCTAAATTGAGTAGCATTCAGCTAGCTCTTCATTCCGTTTAGAAAAGTAAGCAAATAGACTATATGTTGATAACTTACAATGTCTTACAGAGAAAAAAAGTAAGTGAAACAGAACCAATCTCGCTTTCATTAGTGCCCATCCAAAGTTTAGAGCTGTGACTCTCTTATGGCAATCTTGATTGTGCTTTTTCTGGCATCGGATATCCACTGCCATATTTATCCACAAGCAGCAAATATATAGAACAAATGCGAGGTTCTAGGTGATACTACTTGCGATATACAAAAATGAACCCGTGAGCCCAACCCCCAAGAGTGACAGGGATTCGGTTTTATTCTTACCTATGCCTTTAATGCGAGAGGTTCTCCGAACTTCAAGTAAAATTGAAAACTGTTATTTTGACTTTCGGACGTTTCATGAAACTTGGAGACGCTATTGCTCATATTGGTACGCCACTAATTCTCAGCGCTGTACATGTTGTCTTTCTTGGTTATGCTGAAAATTCAAGCAGCTGGGTAGGCCTCAACTATCGTCTTCTGAAGCACTCTTTGTTTCAACAATACTTTGAATTCTTTCTTCCTAGCCAAATTTGTGGCTCAACTTAAAAAAATCCTTCTTCTTTAAAATACAACTTAAAATATTGTTCACCACAGTTCTGCTTTTTGCATTTCTGCCTCGTTTCTTTTACGAAAAGTCAGCAGCCCGTGCTCTCGTCCTTACACCCGCAGGTGAAGCTGCGTTCAAGGACCCCTATTCTCTGCCACTAGAAATATGTTAAGGAACAGTGAATCCCGTCCTTTTTGCTTCCGAGCAGTGTGAGGTAGCTTGTTGTGGAACACGTAGCTCTCTAAAGAGCGTCCCTGAAATATACAGTCGAGGTCTACGGCCTCTCTCTCGTTGATCCTCGCTGCTGTGGCACAGCCTATTTAATGGAGTAGCTTTCGTCTGGTCCCTCTTCTATTTTTCTGTGTTTACAGAACAAGGTATCTCAGCAAACTTTCAATTCACGAGCAGCCTCTGGAAGCCAGTAAAAATGTATGCGACAATGTTGCAAGCATATCGTAGTCAAGGAGCGAAATGCAAATACCAGGCTGCGTGTTGACCTTACTGAGATATTCAGCTTTTGCTCAAATTTCATGCTCCATAATGTTCTGTGGATGGGTGTACGCTGCGTTTTCTTGATAAAGACGTCAGAACGTCACACATTCCAGTGCTCGAGTACTTCATCCATAAAAGAGTAAAGGCAAAATCCATGAATGATCCGCATCCCGCCAAGGCTGAGTTCAAAGCCCAAATCATTTATTATAGCTTTTACAATAGGACATTGTTCAGGATACATTTTCGGAGGGTGAAATTACAGCAGATTTGGTTTTAAAGGTTATCTGCTGCAGGTTTTTAAGGGCAGTTTATTACATTAATCTGCTATTCTACCTTTCAACAAGATGCATTACACAGCCAAGATGTGTGCTTGACGTCAACGAACTTCTCTACACGTGGACGACATCAGCAGTCACAAAATTCCTATGCGTGTTTGTACATCGACTCATATTGCAAAGAATTGAGTGCCAGCATTTTCAAGAGCGTAATGCGTAAGCATCCTTTGACAAGCTCCCCTTCTCTAGCACGCGACAGCTGTAAGGCCTTGTATCTAGACAATAAACCTCGCAGATTCGCGCGAAAGGTGAAGAAGCGATTGTGATAGAAAATTATTAGATAGCTATACGAAGTAAGGATATTAGTTTTATCGGCTATATACACTGGCAAACATTTGCTTCCTAACGAAGAATGATATAATGCATGAGCGCGACCGAACAAAGACGTAGACATATAAAGACGCACAGAGACTGCGATGTCTCTGTGGCAGCTTCTACGTCCTCGGACTGTGCTGCACACGTTTTAAAAATGATTTGAAACAAACTAGCACGCCAATGCGTTTGATCTAAATTATCTTATGCGCACGCCCAGGTAGAGAAACACATATCTCGCCCGATAAGCGTGGAAACTCGCTGTCGAAATGCTGGAGTGAGGAATCGCGGCAGCGGTAGCAATCGAACTGACCTTCGTGCATCTCTTGCTTCAACGCGAACGAAATCTCAAACGCACTACGCATAAGAAACTCGCCCTGGCACGCTTTCACTGGCACATGCAGCATGCAGCGTGCGGGGAGGATTTAATCGCCCATTGACTTCATACGGAACCTCCCGGAGATGCTAACTCCGCGGTGGAAATGAGCTTAGATTGTCCATATAATTTCTATCGCAATAAAGTGTTATGATAGTGTAGATGCAGATGATTGCAAGATTTTAGGCCACAAGGAACAATCTCAACCAAAAATAAAACAAAGAGAATACCCATACACATACATAAGGCTCCTCATCAAATTCAAGACGAAGCTAATAATAGGAGTGGGCCAATTTGATATTTCGGGTGCGCATACTTAAATACGGTGATTGGTGAAGTTGAAATCTTGTAGAGGGCCTGTTTAATTTGTGAGTGAACCAGCTTAAATGCGGAGAGTGAAAAACTTCAATGTGGGAGTCGGCCAACATTAAATTTGGGGTGAGTCCACATAAATTTGGAGATGGCCCAACTTGAAATTTGGGTGTGGGCCAAGTTTAGATTTCGGTGGCCCAATGTTTAATATTGCATTCCTGAGTGCCCTTCGAATTCTTAAAACCTCGCGGGAAATTGAGCACGTTGACACACTTGACGCCGTTTCATTGGGCCATACCAAGGCGCAGTGCGAGCGCATTCGAAAGCTTGTGTGGACAAGGAACACGCACGTACCACAGGCTTACGAACCCAAGAGGGGGATGACGTAGCATAGCGGCAATGTGCTGTCCCCTCACGCAACGCCCCATGTGTTGCAGGGCAGCTGGTGTTGCCTTTCGACGGCTGAGCTCCGCCATGGCGCACTTGCAATCAACGTTCAAGCTCAATTGGTATGTTTGCATTGAAGCGGCCATATGTAGCAAGAAAATCTGACTATTCCCTACTAAACCTCAACCATTCTTTGCCGCCTGAACGGCCATGGGTAGGAGTGCATATGTGAGGCAATATAAGTAAGCAAAAGTAAGGAAAAACGAAGTCACAGCTGAGCCAAAGAATGCTGACGGCATAGCAGGCAATTCTCAGAATTTCTGTAGTTTTCTGTTGTGGAAGGCACTTCGCATTTATCACAGCTTTCTAACTCTCACATTTTGAGCCAGTCGAAGTAGCACAGCCAGTCAGCAATCGAGATGCACACGCGTACTTAAAGCAACCGAGGCGCACAAACGAATGCCTCATGCTAAGATAATCTTTCAACAACTGAGCTATAATGAAATGAAAATGAAAATTCCTCAATGCACACACATAAAATTTCTTTGCAGCTGTATGAATCAGTTAGGGATAACATGACAAATATGCTACGAACTATTGAGGTTAGACTAATTCAATCGGATACCTCTAGGAGGCACAAAATACATGGCCAGGATGACCTGGTGGTGGCGGCCTGCTAATTGTATGTATTGAGCGGTGAAAAGTAACGCCTAAGTAAACACTTCGACTAACAGTGGTAACGTTGTGCTGTCACTCTTTGTAGAGCAGCTCAGGCTACCTAGATCCTTGTGCATACAAAACCCATTCATTGTGTCACAAGAGGGATGGTGTCGGAGTGTTGAGCACCGAGCTCACCGCAACTCTCTCGGAAAGCGGAAACATCACTCTCCTATGCCCTTCACTCTCGAAGAGCCGAGGTAGGGGCCAGCAAGCTACGCAAATTGTGGGACTATAGGTTTGCATAGGGCTTTACCGCAGCTTACGAAGATACCATGGTCTGCACGCTCCCGTATTACATGAATACTCATGTGCGGGTCATTTTGCTTCCCTCATGACGGACACCGACGCCCGCTACTCCTTCGAAGCAGTCAAAGAGGCGCTCACGGGGCGCTTCATCATGCATCCGGTCAACTAAGTGTACCAGTCTAGCCGGTCCCAGCGCGATACGCATAATGGCCAATGAAACGCTGCTCTAACCTTCCGCAAATCACTACAAAATATAGCGAAATAGTGCAAATAATGGTCAGTAGCAGTCGTTTCACATCTCATACGTGACCAGATGATTACGGGTTTGCTGGACGCACGCTCGTCGGACCAGCTTTGTCGCAACCCAAAACTGACGCTTCTGGTGGTGCTGACTCATAGTATACAGTACGAGGCCGCAGAAAATGAGTAAAAAATGCAGAATGGAAACTCGCAGCCGGGCTTCCTCAAAATCTACGCCGTGGCGTGTAAAACGAAAATGATAGCGGCCTTGCTGTTTCAGGAAGCTTCTCGATACAGGGAGAAAAAGCAGTGGGAGCAGCCATGAAACGGACTGCAAGGTTCGTGCGGTTACTACTGTTACGAACATTACTCACGCTGTATGTGTTCCGATTGAAGAGCGACCTCTAACCTATGTGTAAAGCGGTAACATGACGCATCATCGGTCAATTTCTTGGTAGTTGTCGTGAACTCCATGGCATCGCATCTGACACTGTCAAGGTCACTGCTATCGCAAATATAGGACCTCCTGGAGATGCTACAGGTGTGAGAGGTTTCTTGTGGAACCTTAACAATGCTGGACGGTTTTTACCAAGTTGTTCAGCCACCTCGGTGCATGTATGATTCTTTTGAACGGGGATACCGTTTGACATGAAATACTGCTCGAGCAAGGGTTTTCTCTCAGAACGAAGTGGTTGCCGGAAGCTCATGCATGGCCAGGTACAACCGAGAATTCCAGCCATCAGTGTCCGCCAATGTCAGCTCCAATGCGCGGGGTTTGGTCCTTTAGCTGAACCAACCAACTACGGAACGAGGAACAGAAGCTTCAGCCCGCTATCATTGACTTATGCCAAATCGAAGAAGAGGCGCTGGTCGTTTCATGGGCTGGCCAGAGGTTTGATAAGTTCTAGGTTTAGACCGACCTCCTGCCATTAGCCAAGCTGCATGCCTCAACTGACCTAGACCTTATGCCTCCTCGAGTGGAAAAAATTCGCGTCGGGCTCTGGCGCTATCAGTTCACGGTCAAATGTGCCCGCACAAACTCCTAGTCAACGTCAAAACTCTGCCAAGAGATCCCGAGCGTTCCACCTATCGAGCCTGTGTGGAGAGCGCTGTGCGTTTTTGTCGCTAGGGATCAAGTCTCATTATTAATCTTTGGCAGTACGCCTTCAAGCCTTCCGCGCTCACCAGAAATTTCATCGGGAACGCTCAGTGATAAGGAAATGCTACGAAGGTTGGCCTAGGCGTGACTGGTTGTCGCTAAACATGACTCGCTATTGCGAACACGAAGGCAACTTCTCCGTTTTCTAGTGCTACCTCTACTGCGCCACGTATACCGGAATCAATGTTGCCTTTGTCGAACCTTAGCTTCCTGCTTGCCGACACGTTTTAAGGCAAATTGTTTATATTGTTACGTAGGAAGACGCAGACGAAAAGCTATGTACAAGTATATTTACAAGAAAATACGCTGCGCTTGGCCAAGAGGCAACAGCCCGCGCTAGCCTCTAATTGTCGTCGTCGTCTTCTTACTGCTCGGCTCTTCGTCATTGGAAATACTATCCCGTAGCACTACCACCGGTGGCAAAAGCGCCGTCCCGGAGCGACTAAAGGCTGGAGTCTCAAGCAGTGTAGTAGGTCTTGAGCCTACTGACGTGCACGGCGTCACTAGATGCCAGAGTAGATGACGAGGTTGAGCTCACAGGAGCAATTTCGTACGTCACAGGCGTCACCTGGCGCAGCACGCGGTTGGGCCCTGTGTATTGCAAAATGAGCTTTTCTGAAAGTCCGACGTGACGAGAGGGTGACCACAGGAGCACGAGTGCACCAGGCGAAAACTGTAAATCACGGTGGCGGGCGTTGTACTGACGCGGCTGCGTGGTTTGCGAGTCCGTCAGTCGAGCACGGGCAAGCTGGCGTGCATGGTCGTCGAGGGCGATGGCGTCGCGCGCATACTCGGTTGTTGAGATCGCAACAGGAGGAAGTACCGTGTCAAGGGGCAAGGTCGGTTCGCGACCGTAGAGTAGATAAAATGGAGAAACTCCGGCGGTGTCGTGTCGGGAAGAATTATAAGCAAATGTGACGTAAGGAAGGGCAACGTCCCAGTCGTGGTGGTCCTTCGAAACGTTCTTGGACAGCATGTCGGTAAGAGTACGGTTTAACCGCTCTGTCAGGCCATTGGTTTGAGGATGCTATGAGGTAGTCAGCTTGTGTTGAATAGAGCAGGAACGCCTAATATCGGCGATAACTTTCGAGAGGAAGTTACTACCTCGGTCAGTAAGCAGCTGTCGCGGGGCGCCATGCACTAAGATAATGTCACGCAAGAGAAAGTCCGCGACGTCAGTGACGCAACTGGTAGCGAGAGCCCGCGTGATAGCGTATCGGGTGGCGTAATCAGTTGCGACGGCTACCGATTTGTTCCCAGAGGATGACGTGGGAAAGGGACCGAGGAGGTCTAATCTAACACGAAAGAATGGTTCCACAGGGACGGTGATCGGCTGGAGATGACCGGAAGGTAGCACCCGAGGTGTTTTCCGAAGCTGGCAGGTATCACAGGCAGCAACATAGCGTCGGACGGAGCGAACGAGACCAGGCCAATGAAAGCGGCGGCGGACGCGGTCGTACGTGCGGGTTACCCCAAGATCTCCTGCAGTGGGTGCGTCATGCATCTCAAAGAGCACAGTCTGTCGTAGATGTTTTGGCACGACAACAAGAAGATCAGGGCCATCAGGGAGGAAGTTCCTTTGGTACAGAATGCCGCCCTGGAGGACATATAGGCGAACGGATGCATCGGTAGGTGTAGAGCGCAGACGCTCGATGAGTACTCGCAGCGATAGGTCTCAGTACTGCTCATCGGCGATGGTAGCGAAGGCAGACACAGAGAAAATGCCATCAGTGGTACTACTGTCGGCGTCGTCAGGCTCGTCTACCGGGTAGCGAGAGAGGCAGTCAGTGTCCTTGTGTAGCCAGCCAGATTTGTAGGTGACAGAGAACAAATATTCTTGGAGGCGTAAGGCCCAGCGACCAAGTCTTCCTGTAGGGTATTTCAATGAGTATAACCAGCGAAGCACGTGATGGTCTGTGACAACGGAAAAGGGTCGGCGATATTAGTATGGGCGGAACTTCGCAACTGCCCAAACTAGGGCCAGACACTCACGCTCAGTGACGGAATAGTTGCGCTCCGCGGGCGAGAGGAGCCTGCTGGCGTAAGGGATAACATGGTAGTGGCCACCCTGGCGTTGTGCCAGTACTGCGCCAATTCCGTGACTGCTGGCATTAGTACGGACTTCGGAAGGCGCAGAAGGATCGAATTGGGCCAGAACGGGAGGCGTTGTGAGAAGGTCGATTAGAAGCGAGAATGCAGAGGCCTCATTATCGCCCCACTGGGAAGGGGCGTCTTTTTTCAAAAGCTCGGTTAGTGGTCGTGCTATGGCCGCGAAATTTTTCACAAAATGGCGGAAGTACGGGCAAGGACCGATGAAGCTGCGCACATCCTTGACACACTTTGGAACAGGGAAGTGCGTAACAGCATGAATCTTGCATGGGTCCGGTTGCACTCTGTTCGCGTCAACGAGATGTCCAAGGACGGTAATCTGGCAACGGCCGATTGGCACTTCGATGCGTTGAGTTGCAGACCAGCTCGCCGAAAAACGTGCAGGACTGTTGAGAGGTGCTCGAGGTGCGTAGCGAATGTTGGGGAGAGTACTATAACGTCGTCCAAGTAGTACAGGCACGTGGACCATATGAAACGTGAAGAAGGGAGTCCATCATGCGCTCAAAAGTGGCAGGAGCGTTACATAGACCGAACGGCATCACTTTGAATTGATAAAGACCATCGGGTGTTACAAAGGCAGTCTTCTCGCGGTCGAGATCGTCCACGGCAATCTGCCAATACCCGGAGCGAAGGTCAATAGAGGAGAAATAGCGAGCACAGTGGAGGCAGTCAAGGGCGTCATCAGTCCGAGGTAGGGGATACACGTCCTTTTTGGTAATCCTATTAAGGTGCCGATAATCCACACAAAAGCGCCATGAGCCATCCTTCTTTTTTACCAGCACAACAGGTGACGCCCATAGACGACATGACGGTTCAATAATGTTCTTGGCAGGCATTTTGCGAACGTCGATGTGAATAACTTGACGCTCA
Source organism: Dermacentor andersoni (assembly GCF_023375885.2). NCBI lineage: Eukaryota > Metazoa > Arthropoda > Arachnida > Ixodida > Ixodidae > Dermacentor > Dermacentor andersoni. The sequence continues at coordinate 115,513,038 of NC_092820.1, forward strand.
GCCTGTTATACTCGATACGGGCGGCGATGAATAGGAGGGGCATCGCCGGTATTAATGCGATGCTTGGCAGCTGTTGTTTGGGCCAAAGGACGATCTTTAAAGTCAAAAATATCTTGGTAGGAAATCAGAACGCGGTAGAGCGCACGAGCGTGCTCGGAAGGCATGTCGGGTGCAATCATTTTTTGTAAGTTGGCGATGGTACAAGTTGCCGACTGCGACGGTGGAGGAGGATCGGCTGAATTGTCGTGTACTGAAATCGATGCTACAGAGTGATCCTCGAATGAGGAAAGTTGGGCCAGAGACATCCCGCGTGGCAGCACTTGTGTCGTCACGCCAAAATCGACCACGGGCAGGCAGACGCAATTCGCCGTAATAGATAAAACTGTCTGAGGTACTGTGATCCCGTGTGTATGGATGACGTCTTGCATAGGAGCCGCGATGTAGTGACCATCGGGGACTGGTGGGGAGGACACGAAGTCAACGTAAGTCAGTGCCAAAGGTGGCAAGCGAACGAAGTCGACTGAACTGAGGCGAGTAGGGTGTTGTTCAGCGGGATCCAGAACAGGCAGGTCGAGGCGGAGAGTACTGGTGGAGCAATCGATGAGAGCAGAATGTGCGGAGAGAACGTCTAAGCCGAGGATGATGTCGTGGGGACAGTGAGCGATGACTGTGAATAGCCCGATTGTTGAGCGACCGGCGAAGGAGACGCGGGCGGTACAGATACCAATTACGGGGGCTGTTCCGCCATCGGCTACACGGACAACAGGCGTCGTGGTGGGCGTGCCCCAGTGTCTATGAGTGCAGACACAGAAACACCGTCGACTTGCACGTCAAGAAGGTTCTGATGAGTGGGCAACGTCAGTAGAGGATTTGGCGGCGTAGGGAGCAATGCAGCGTCACCTCGAGGCGCTGCACCGTCTAGTTTTCCGGCTGGGAGCGGCGTCCGAAGGGAGTCGGCGAATAGGAGCGACGGGGCTGCTCGGCTACTCAGCTATGAAAATGTTTATTTTCTACCGCTGCAAGCATGAGAATTTAAAACAGACTACACCGTTGTGACATTGCCATCATGGTCAGACTCGCGTGATTGAGGCGTGCGAATTAACTTTGTGTTGGCAGCCGTTGCGTCTGATGTCAGTGGCAGAAAAAAAAAATAAGCGCAGCTCCTGCTCTGAAGGTAGCTCACCGCAGAGCGTAACAAAAGCTAAGCGTCTGAGCTATGTCTATGCAGGTCTGCACAATATGGCAGATTCGACAGTTTTAAAGCAATTTCATGCCATAACAGTGTGTATAATAATTTAATCTTTTCGATGCGCAAATACAAATTCATGGTGCTACTGGAAGCTTCTGCGACCTAACGCACCGCTTGCTGGAATGGAGGTTTGAGGAAGAATTAGTGAGTCGAACCCCCTGAAACGTATTACCAGTGGACCAGAAGGCATCGCTTGCCGTAACTTCACTTGAGAAAGAGTACCACACCAGCTGAATTGAATTCATAACCAAACGGTTCTTTTGCTGATGCAAGGTATGTGTTAATTTGAAAATCAAAGCTTAATGGTCCAAGCTTAATGTCTATATTCATCACAGGATTTCTAGAGTACGTTATAAATCTTAGGGTACTTCGCGCACATTCCTTGATCCAAGCATCTATCTGCCTAAGTATTTCTGTTTCTGTTTTCCCGTCCAACTGGGCCTTTGCGTTCCTCGTTTTTGTGGTAGAGAATCTGGCCGCTGTGCTGAGGGAAGAAGATTTTAAATCAAGCGTCCACCACTACAAATCTAAACGACTCTGGAAAATATTGCCACGTGGTGGTAACGTAGAAGAACACAGTAGCAATACTGTGAACGACAAAACTAACTTTATTCGGCGAACCTGTGCCCACAAGACAGGCTTTACTTAAAGCACAACGATAGCGGCGAACACGGTCGGCGATGGCCGAAAATCTGATCAGCGGGTCAAGCGCGTCGGCTTTTATACAGCAGTCGTCGAATGTTCCAGACTAATCGTTCGGGCCCGCGTGCCTTCCACAAAGTTCTACATTATTCGCGTCGTGCACACATGCAATCAGATTACACAAGTTTCGGTCACAGGCAGTGGACGGAACCATCGATCACATTCCAGAAACTTCCCACACATGCAAGCGCGTCCTGCGCTGTGCCATAGCATTTGTTCGGTGGTGAAACATGTCGCCCGATAAAGACAAGTACACGTGTCAATACCCCCCTCTTAAAAAGCATCGACCCGATGCTGCAAACAAACGAAAGTAATAAAGAACAGCACTCGTAGCAAAGAAAACAGCAAAAATAGGAAGTTCGTCAGCGTCCATAAAAGGGTTTAAGGCGCACCACGTGGACCACTTCAGATCGTGCGTGGCGCCGCTGTGAATGCGAAATGCCGTCTGGCACGACCTCATAGTCCAGAGCGCCAATACGTCGGATGACCTTGTAGGGTCAGAAATAGCGTCGGAGTGGTTTCACACTGAGTCCTCGTCGCGTATCGGGGTCCATACCCAAACACGGTCGCCGGGCTGGTACTCGAAGAAGCGTCGTCGGAGGTTGTAGTGTCGGCTGTCGGCCTTCTGCTTGTTCTTGATCCGCAGGCGGGCGAGCTGGCGGGCTTCTTCGGCGCGCTGGAGATAGATAGCGACGTCAAGATTGTCCTCGTCAGTGACGCGCGGCAGCATGGCGTCGAGCGTCGTCGTCGGGTTCCAGCCGTAGACCAGCTTAAATGGCGTGATCTGTGTTGTTTCCTGCACCGCCGTGTTGTAAGCGAATGTTACGTACGGCAGGACCGCATCCCACGTCTTGTGCTCGACGTCGACGTACATTGCTAGCATGTAGGCGAGGGTCTTGTTCAGGCGCTCCGTGAGACCATTCGTCTGCGGATGGTAGGCCGTTGTCCTCCTGTGACTTGTCTGGCTGTATTGCAGGATGGCTTGCGTGAGCTCTGCTATAAAAGCCGTTCCTCTGTCGGTGATGAGGACTTCTGGAGCACCATGTCGCAGCAGGATGTTCTCGACGAAAAATTTCGCCACTTCGGCTGCGCTGCCTTTCGGTAGAGCTTTAGTTTCAGCGAAGCGGATGAGATAGTCCGTCGCCACTACAATCGACTTATTTCCGGAAGTTGATGTCGGAAACGATCCCAACAAGTCCATGCCGATCTGCTGAAAAGGTTGTTAAGGAGGCCTGATTGGCTGTAGTAATCCCGCTGGCCTTGTCGGGGGTGTCTTGCGTCGCTGATAGTCTCGGCATGTCCTGACCTAACGGGCGACATCGGCGGTTAGATGCGGCCAGTAATGCCTTTCTTGTACCCTCGATAGCGACCGGGAGAAACCGAGATGCGCAGCGGTCGGATCGTCACATAGGGCGTCCAGTGCTTCTGGACGCAGCGCCGACGGAACAACAAGAAGGTAGTTGGCGCGGACTGGTGAGAAGTTCTTCTTCACGAGTAGGTTGTTTTGAAGCGTGAACGAAGACAATCCACGCTTGAATGCCCTAGGGACAACGTCGGTCTTCCTTTCCATATACTCGACGAGGCCTTTTAGCTCCGGGTCTGCTCGTTGCTGTTTAGTGAAGTCTTCTGGGCTTATTATTCCGAAGAAGACGTCGTCATCCTCGTCGTCTTCCGGCGGGGGATCGATGATGGGGGCGCGTGATAGGCAGTCGGCGTCAGAGTGTTTTCGTCCGGACTTGTAGATTACTGTGACGTCATATTCTTGCAGTCTGAGGCTCCACGTCGCCAGACGTCCAGAAGGGTCCTTTAAGTTAGCTAGCCAACACAACGCGTGATGGTCGCTGACAACTTTGAATGGCCTGCCATATAGGTAAGGGCGGAATTTTGCTGTAGCCCAAATGATGGCGAGGCATTCCTTTTCAGTCGTAGAATAATTGCCGTCCGCTTTTGACAGCGACCGGCTAGCATAAGATATCACATGTTCATGCCCATCTTTTCTCTGGCCTAGGACGGCACCGAGGCCTAGGCTACTGGCGTCAGTGTGGATTTCGGTATCGGCGTCCTCGTCGAAGTGTGCAAGTACCGGCGGCGACTGCATGCGTCGTTTGAGTTCTTGAAATGCGTCGGCCTGCGGCGTTTCCCACTTGAACTGGGGGTCACATTTAGTTAGCTGTGTCAGCGGCTCAGTGATGCGTGAAAAGCCCTTGACAAATCGCCTGTAGTAGGCACACATGCCAAGAAATCTACGCACTGCCTTCTTGTCGATGGGCTGCGGGAACTTTGCGATGGCAGCTGTCTTCTGCGGGTCGGGGCGGACCTAGACTTGCTGATGACGTGGCCTAGGAACAGAAGCTCATCGTAAGCGAAGCGGCACTTTTCTGGCTTTAGAGTGAGCCCTGATGACTTCATGGCCTCGAGTACTGTTGCAAGCCGCCTGCTAAAACCGTGTCCATCACGCGCAGGAACGTTGCAGGCGCTGAGCACAGTCCAAATGGCATAACCTTGAACTCGTAGAGGCCGTCTGGGGTGATGAAGGCGGTCTTCTCGCGATTTCTTTCGTCGACTTCTATTTGCCAATAGCGAGACTTGAGGTCCATCGACGAGAAGTATTTAGCGTTGCAGAGCCGATCCAATGCGTCGTCTATCCGTGGGAGGGGGTACACGTCCTTCTTCGTGATCTTGTTCAGTCGACGATAATCGACGCAGAAACGTAGGGTTCCTCCTTTTTCTTTACCAGGACAACCGGGGATGCCCACGGGCTTTTCGACGGCTGGATGATGTCGTCGCGCAGCATTTCGTCGACTTGTTCTCTAATAGCTTCACGTCGGAGTGGTCGAGCGCACTCCTAGGTGCTTATGCGATGCTTGGCGACTGGTGTTTGTCGAATCTTCGATGACGTTGAAAAACAGCCTTTGTATCGTCGGAGCAGGCTTCTGAGCTGCTGTTGCTTAATCATGGGGAATCTTGTATTAATGTCGTAGTCTGGTTCGGGAACTATGGTCCTCGGCGTAGATGCGGTGGAATGCGAGAAGACAAATGCATTACTGGTTTCCAGATTTTCTTGGATGTACGCGATCGTCGTGCCCTTGTTGATGTGCTTGAACTCCTGGCTGAAGTTTGTCAGCAACACTTCAGTTTTGCCTCCATGCAGTCGAGCGATCCCTTTTGCGACGCAAATTTCGCGGTCTAGCAGTAGACATTGGTAGCCTTCGGTGGAGCCTTCTACATCAGCGGGTGTTTTGGTGCCGACCGAAATAACAATGCTGGAGCGAGGCGGGATGCTCACTTGACCTCCATGCTCACCTCCAAAAATGAATGTGACGAGAGATTGAAATGATGTAACCAACTTGCGGGCATATGTACTTTAGAGAACGTACTTGAAGTTATGTCATGTAGAGCGAAATTGCGTGCCAACAGAACGTTTTTCGGAAATGCAGACACTAAATGTGCTATTAAAAATTGGTAGGTGAAGTTTTCGTTTGTCAAGTCTTGTTATTTATCATATTTTTTCTCCAGGCAAAAGCGACGAAAATGGACCCTGATATCACGAAGGTAAGTCAATTCAAGCTAAAAATTTAGTGGTATCAGTTCATACTTATTTAGATGATGTAGGCGATGTCTTGGTATATGTGCTCCATAGTAGCCCGATGGCGGACAACCACAATGACCATTTATACCATGCAGTAAATTATGTATAAACTGCCAATAATGCCATAGATATAATTTCATTTCCTTAATCGCTCGAATATTGCGTTTTCTTGGCGTTATTTCTTAATAAAGCCTCTCGTGCGCATATTGTAAGTTACGTTGCCGTCACTCATTTGGAAGCTAGTTGATAACGGGCACAGGTGAAATGCCATTATGTGCTGTCATAACTACATATGGGGTGTTTGTGAACTGAGGTTAATATTCCTGTACGTCACACATTTCTGCCCCATCAATATGGGGCCCCGAAACCGGAATCGAACTCGCGACCTCACGCTTAGCAGCGCAGTGCCATAGCGAGTAGGCTACCGCATCGGGTGGTGATATAGGGGATACTTTAAATATACAAGCGAGCGTTGTCTTGCTCATGACACATCTCGACGGTGGTGAAATGCGAAAACGGCCGTGTCCTGTGCACTGGAAGACACATTAAAGGTCCCCTGTGGGTCAAAACTCATCCTGAGTCCTCCACTACGGCGTGCCTAATGATCAAAAGGTGCTTTTGGCACGTAAGAACCCAGTATTATCGTATTCAATTATTTTCCTAATGCTGTCATTGATAGAACCCAAATTAGAATAAAAATATAGACAGTGATTAAAAGTGACGTGTTACGCGCGACGCAGTCAGCAAATGAGAAGAAGCCTGAAAATGAAGCTCTGCTTCAGACGGAGCATAGCAGACGACAGAGGCGGCTCTCGCGGCTGACGTCATCGGAGCGCCGCTGGCAGCGCCGCGATTGCTAGCGCACGAGGCTAATAACGTATGATAAATAATATTCGTTAATTTCTTAAAGACTTAATAGACTTGAGACCGGTCACCTTTGAATAGATAAACGATATGTGTTATAAAGAGACAACAGGATAATTAAAGAGCTCACAATGTACTAGAGAATCCCCATACGGTACAGTTAAGCAAGAAATAACAAAAATGGCAAAAGTGAAAGGTCAAGTCGAACTAAAATATACAAGAAATCGCAATATGCACAGGGGAAAAAAGGTTGCGGGTTTAGGATTTTAAGCCGCATGCTGTTTCCTGCAGAGCAGAGGAATGTCAAATTGGCTGGGATGTTTGGGTGAAACCCACACCTTCGCTAAATGGCCGCGGAAACTTCATGTAATAATAGATGCTCGGAAGCTACAGGTTCGGTGGAGTCGACATGCACTCCATCGCTATGTCATATACACACTGCGAACCTGCGCGAAAGGTTTGCCACGTCTTTAGTGGACTCAGGGAGAAACGCCCATCAACGACTAGGGCGCTATAGTATGCCTTTAGGTGCGAGGGCATTTAAAGCCTCCGGCTTCGGCTGGCGTGGGGAGCAATACAGGGGAAGTGCTGGGCTCTCCATCGCTCGGGACTCGAAAAAACAGTCGGCAATCGCTCTACACAGCCGCGCAGTCACTGCTTGTGCTCCTCCATTCTAGTACGATTTCACAAATTTCGCGCCACTCCTGTCAAACTGGAAAGCCATTAATGCAATATGTCTTATCGAGTAAGTCTATTTAATGAAATGTGGCGGTCGATGACGAATCATCTTGTTGCGGGAACGTTTTTTCAAATAATTCATTATTCGTTCATTGTTGTTACCAACCCTGTTGTATTCAGTAAATAACTGCGACAACGCAGGCAACATAAGCGCTCTTCGCCACTGTCAGAGACACTGACCTTGAGTCGGCACTTTAATTACTTGTTAATGCGTTGGCATATTATCGCGGCGTCACACAACTCGAGGGACAGACGAACTGGTACGCAGGGACAGTAACAAGAGAGTACTGTTTTAATACCGCGCTCCAGACACTGCTTCTTCTTATTGCTCTTATCTTTTTTTTTTCACAAGTGCCGATATGTCTTCTTATCGTCGTCGTCTTTGCCGCACTATAGAAGCCACAATATCTTACTGTACGCGGCTTTTTGTATGCTATCCACGCCGTGTGTAGTAGTACTCTGGGCGTTAGGGCCAATGCAGAAATCTGGCATCAATTAAATAAAGTTTGTTTTTCGCACACGCACTCACTAAAATGCGCAGATGTATAAAACTAGCTAGGAACAAATCACCCGGAGGAATTTAGCATTGAATTGCGTTGAAAATGTTTCGGTTGTGCACCATATGCCGGATATATCGAACCGCGAAAAAACAGGGCCGAAATGGCAGCGAGCTTTATTGCTTCCTTTGGGAGGTGATATCTTCGACACTTTTATTTTTTCGCAGATGTACTACAAAAATGCATGCGCGCGTCCCCTTGCAACTACCTCCACTAATACGTATTCAGTGGATTATTATCACCACGAAGAAAGGTGTTATCCTGACCTTGTGGAGCAAGCAACATCTGACGGTTGCTCATTTACCAGACCGTAAGGCTGTTGAACATCGTTATATTGTGTTTTCATTATGAAGAAATAATGTGTTTATTACTTTAGGTTATTTTGGAACAAATGCAATGCCACGTTTACCCGTGGTGTAAATAGTATCCCCTACGACGGAATGAATGTCACCTACGTAGGTAAGTAAATGGCCGGTGGCAAATATTTTTACTGCATGGGAACAAACGCTATAACAGCTGAAGAGAAAGCAAATTATTTCCTTTTATAACTTGTTGAACGAGAAAATACACATGGTGTGGCAAACTTTATAAAAGAAGGTTGCGAATTCCGATTCATGTAGACAGTATGAGAAACCTATAACGCAGATTGCATATTTGGATGGCATTGTAGCTGAAATACGTCATTTTAGGAATTGCGGCCCCAAAATATATGCCTGAAATTTTCTGTGCTAATTACAGTTTAGGAATACGGAGTCGTCAAAATGAACCGAAATAATTTATAGCGTTTAAATTTGTACGCGTAATTGCTGAAAACGGGCAACCACTGTGCATCTGTTCACTTTTTTCACGATATGCTCCACAAGAAAATGTTTAATTCCATCTACAGGTCGTCTATATAGACTCCTAATTCTCGTTATTCATTATGCATCCTCATATTTTAATCATAAATATTATATACGCCAGAATTTCGTAAAGCAATTCTGAATCAGTCGCTAACACAAGTTCTTGTTTTAAGAACTAAAGTGCGGTTACGTCATTCATTGTTTCATATGCTGCAGTCAAGTTGGTGCCGCCGCAGCAGCTTGCGCCACAGTAACGTTTACCAGCAAGCGTATGCTGGGAGCGCTGAGTGCTTCGCATTGCATTACTGCATTGTCATCAATTATGTGGTTTGCATGTTTGTTTTGAACTTGTTCTTTATTGAAAGGTGTCCTGTCCTTTATGTTGTATGCGTGATTCCAAAGAATGTATGCACTGTTCGATTCACTTTCCTGAGTGCTTGCAGTCACTGCTTTACAGGGGCATGAGACATTGATGATTATAGTTTTCTGTCGACGTTACGCCACTACGAAATCCCGGGATCTTGGCTGTAGTCAGCTTAACTGTAATATTGCACTGGTATTTTACATTTTCTTAGAGCCCCTGCGAGTGGGAAAACCACTTCTGGCATGAGTGATAGTCGTGTAAGAGGGTCACAGAAATGTTCCACTCTTTAAGGCCTCGCCTTAACGTCAGCATGTAAGAGAACCGTATGCAGAACGGATGCACCTGTTGGCAATGATGGGAAAATCAGTCGGTAGTCCTGGCCTGGTTTTTCAGTTTGAAGTTTCAATTTTATTGCTTCATTCATTAGTGGTACATATATGCAGTTATACATAGAGTTATACAGTTATACAGTTACATATATGTGCTGTTATACGGAAAGAAGTCCCACAGTTGTAAACTGCAGCGGGACCTCTTGTTCTCAGTTGCATAATAATATATAAATAAAGAGACGTCAATTGCGGTTATAAACAAAGAACGGATTACACAATTTCTACAGTGTTCAAGTAATAAAAGCTATGGCAACACATTACAACATTAAAAAATGTACATCATAAGCAACATGAAAATTTTTCAAAGAAGTCATGCAGTTTAAAAGGTATTATTATAAGCTCTCAGTGAACGTTGGTATGACGATAATGTAGGTGAGGATTTCACGTGAGCATGTAAATTATTCCACCTGCTACCGCAGCCGAAGTGGGTCACCGAGGCGGCTTGTGAAGAGCCCGACATTCCGAGTCCGCTCACCTCGGTGGCTGAAAGGGAAGTGCTTCGCCACCAGGGCAAGCTTGCACGGTGCAAATATAAGAGGGGTTTATATGTATGCCGTGCGGTCTTACAACTGAAGCAGTATTTGACGATTGTTGGCTCTGAGTGTCGGCATGTTGTCGCCATATAACAAAAAAAGAACAGCGATCTGCTGTTCCCGAGCATAAAGCTGTATTTGACTATGGATGGAAGGATGTTATGAGCGTCCCCTTTGGAACCGCGCGGTGGGTTGTGCCACCAAGCTCTTGCTATTAAACTGCCTAATGTGCTAACTAGGTTAAACAATAAAAAAAGAAAAAAGCTCTTTTTTGACCCCACCCAAATTTTCTGATCCCGTATTTCGAACTGCGCTTTTGTACGTTTCCGTTCTTTTTTTTGTCGCTTCCCTACTTACACCAATCCTCCGATCGCCTTTTACTACTCCCTATTGTGGACATGTTTACTTTTCCACTGCTCTCTCTGAACCCAAGTGATTCAAGGAGGCCAGTGGCGCCTAAATCGACCGCTGGGTAGACATCTTCACATTCTAATAAAGCATACTCCATAGTCTCCCTAGCTTTACCGCAGCAAGCACATGCTTCTTATTCCGTCTTATATCTCTATTTATAGGTGCTTGTTCTAAGGCATCCCGATCTCGCTTCGAATAGTAATGAGCTTCCCTTTGAGTTATCACATATTGTTTCTTTCCTGATTTCGTTTTTTCCTCTTATGAAGTTACTCATGGCAGGTTTCTTTTCCATTGCCGCCACCCATGAGATTATTTCAGCTTCTCTGACTTTCCGCTTGACCTTCCTTGTTGCGGTCTTGCCAACCCTACAGGTCGCATACTTGCTGGTAAGCTTCCTAGTTCTTTTCCTCCACTGTGAATCTATGTTTTTCCTGTACGGATACCTGAACACTCTCCCAGCCCATTTACTTCCTTCCATATTCCTCAACCGTACTTCATACTTAATTTTACTGCGAGCTTCTCTCATTTCAAAACTAGTCCAGCCATGTCACCCTGCACAGCTTCATTTGTAGTTTTCCTGTGAGCGCCCAATGCGAGGTTCCCGTCGAGTCCTGATTGTACCCCTGATTTAAAGCAAACAACCGCATTTCCAAAATAAGTCTTGGAACAATTACACCTTTCCACATATATACCTCGGAGGACCTCGTACCTATTGTATCCCCCTAGCACTCTGTGTTTCATTATGGCTGCAGTTCTCTTCCCCTTCACTGTTATTGTTTTTTCCTGTGTTTCCATATATCTAATGCCTTCGTTTATCCATATGCGAAGGTCTTTATATTTTGTTACCCGAGGTATTTCCTGGCCTTGTATCGCCACTGTCTGTTCGCTGTTCTCATTGAATGCCATAACAGCTGATTTTCTAACACTAAATTTCAAACCTAAATTGTTTCCTTCCTGTCCACAGATATTAGCCAGACGTTGCAAATCACATTGCTCGTTAGCTAGCAACACAATATCGTCCGCATAAAGCAAACCTGGAAGCTGCTGCTCTACTACTGTACCCGCCCGGTATTAAACCCGGTATTACTTCCTTCTAGCGCCTTCTCCATCCTCACCATGTACATCATAAACAGCAGCGGGGATAAAAGGCACCCCTGCCTCAGTGCCTTGTTGATATGAACTTTTTCCTCGCTCCTCATCCCTTCCCATCCAACGCAAACGGCATTTTCTAGGTAAATCTCTCTCAAAAACTGCAGACAATTGTGACCTAAGCCTTCCCCTTCCAGAATATCCCACAAAATGTTGCGGTCTACGTTGTCATAGGCTCCTGTAATGTCTAAAAAGGCCACATATAACGGTCTGCTTTCTACTTCTGATATTTCAATACCCTGAGTAAGAACAAATAAGTTATCATCTAAACGCCTACCTATTCCGAAGCCATTCTGCATTTGGCGGCTGTTGAGTGCCACCATGCGGTTTCTGCTGCCTCCCCGGGCTCTCATTATGCCGCTGTGCAACAAATGGCGCGCGAGCTCAAGCAAGCTTCGTTCCTCATTTCTGTCTTCAGCCTCCAGCGTGCTGTATTCACTTGTGCAATGAATAATGTGTCCCGCTGGTCTTTTCCGTCGTGTGCTGGGTCGTCGTCGGTACCTTATGCTGGGCCGTCTTCTCAAGCGTGTGCTGGCCTATGTGTACCACCTCCTTGGCGTCCAGGGAGATCGCGGAACACAGGTGTGGGGAAAGTGCATACTAATGCTGATCGCACGGAACGCCAGCGTTGTAGGCTACGCGCAGACGCCAAATTCCGTGCGCATGCGTGCGCGGGAAGGTGCGGCGAAACGCCAAAAGCGAAGCGTCGCATCGCAAACCGCGGATTTGGATCGCGACCTACAGGAGCTCAATAGTGAACGCGAGGCGCGTCTGGCGCGACAAGCGGAGGATAAGTGACTGACGCGTCTAGAAGACGCTGCACTGCGAGAGCGTGAGGAAGCGGCTTAGGCGTCAAGAGGACCCTGCGTTGCAAGAACAAGCGGAGGCAAAGCGGGTGAAGCGGTAGGGTGACGCTGAACAACAAGGCGGCGTGCAGCCGCAAACATGTTCGATAAACGCTTCGTCAATAACCCGGTCCGCTTTTCGTGCTCTGTGTGGGACCGTTTGTGGCACAAGAATGACGTAAAGCCTCTTGCGGAAACGCACTATCGTGTCGTGACAGAAGCGTTTCAAGCAGACGTGTCTGCATTCGTCGTGTGTCAGATTTGTTTGCAGTCTATGCGGCGGGATCGCATCCCAAACTTCGCAAGCACGAATGCCTGTCCGCCTAAACGTCCACACTGACCTAAGCTTGATCTGGTCGCTTAGCGGCTAGTGTCACCTGGGCTACCCTTCATGCAGATACGTCGCCTCCTCTACTTCGACACTGGACAGTTTGGCATCAAAAGTTTTATCGTGAACGTGCCAACTGATGTGGACACTACCGAGCAGATGTTGCATTGCGATGCGGAAGATGACCATGACCTCTGTGTACACATGAAACACAAGTTAATTTACAGAAGTGTATACATTACCGGCATGGTCAATAAATCGGACTGAAACATTTCTCGAAACGTGCGATTTGGCGGAATCAAAACCACTGAAAGGAACAAATAAAATTATCGCATCATACCCTTAAAGTGGCAGGTTAATTGTCCTCCTATCCTATTTCGCCCTCTTATAGATTAGCACTTATCGATCACGAACATGAAATCAAGGAAGAAGCATGCCACACTGATAAATAACGACAATCCATGTTTTTCGTCTAAATGTATCCGGCAATGCCATTGCTTGCCTGCACCTGTAGTGGCCCGTTCTCCTAATGACGCGAATTTAGTCTGCCTGAAAAAATACAATGAATACAGAATTGTCACACTTCAAAGGGAATGAACGTCCGGCAGCGTAAGGTTGGTTAAAGTGTTTCGTCTTGCGTGTAAGTACCTCTGCGATCATTTATCGCCTCTCAAAAATGAATAAATGTATGCCACGTTATTCGAATGAGACGCTGCAAACAGCGTCTCATTCGCCGCGCCATCTTTTGCGAGCCGTTCTTCTTATTCTGAACGCGCCGGCGAGCGATCTCATCGCATTGTCAATATTTCTCTGGGCTCCTGTTTCTTTTTGTTCTTTTTCCAGGTAACTAGATGTTCTACATTCTAGTTTTAATTGTTACTTCAGTTCACGTATTGTTATTTTTTTTCTGGTTTCTGCGCATGTAACGGTGCCTAGGCTCGTAAGGGTAGGGTCTCTTTTTTACGAAATTGCAGAAATGCTTCTTTTTGTAGTGTGAGTTGGGAAGATATCTTAGTTATTGATATGTTGAATTGATATCGATATTGGATCTACGTATATAACGGCATTGAATTCTCGATTCTATACAAACCCACAAATTTCACAATTTTATATTTGTGCGAACTCACCCCATTGTAATTCGTTGTGGCGCTGTGGATATGTAATAAATAAGTATGCATATATTTAAAACATTTCTGTGATGTCACGTGCTAGGACCACAATTTAATTACGAGTCACAACGTGATGGGGGACTCCGCAATATTGGGCTCACCTGCCAAAATAAGCAACATCTCGGTCCAATTTTGTCATTTTCATCTAGACAATGATACTGACGCTACCTATCCGCATATCTCTCTTTAGTGTTAAGGATTAACTGACATTTCTTTATTCATTCCTTCGTCTCTTCAAAACTTACGAATTTTTGTTCCATTAGATGAAGAAAAAGAAGAGTCACCCGTAACTAGGAAAACGCACGAGCAAATCGTTTTTCAAGCCCTCGAAACAAAGCGACCAGTCCGCCATCCTAGAAATGATCCTCTCACATGTGCTGTCTTCAAAGTTACCTACTTGCAAGGTAAGTGTATTGGACCTTTCATATTCCATACTCGAGACGCCCGTTTTATTGCCATGTGACTATCTGGTTGCGCGCCTCATTTTGATAGTGCACCGAGCGATTCAGCATGGTGGTGTCTGTGACAGCTTAACGGATCTTCGCGCCATGTTATGGGTCTCAAGCGCACGACAAGCTGTGAACGAGTGCTACATTAATGCGTGATTCGTGGATGGTTCAGCTCAAGGCTTCGGCTTCTGAGGTAGCCGCACTGCGGGCAAGCACCACCTTTTGCATGTTATGGGGTTGATTTTGTCTAACCATGTTTTGCGAAAACATCGAGGAGCATTATAGCGCACGGGGTGCTGCTTGCTAGTTAGAGCAATTCTTCTTGAACACGTGGCTGGCATTATTTCACAAGCTTTCGATTAGGACCATTAGGGGATTTTGTGCAAGATGTGCAGCATCACGATTCGTATGCTCAGGCACTGCTACTACCTTTAGAAAAGCTGCACGTGAGAAGGCTTGCAGGCTCCAGTAGCTAGGGAAGGATGAAGAGAACCACTACTGAAATAAAATTAATTTTATTGTCAAAATACAATGAACAAAATATACAATTGCAATAATGTATCGGAATCCCTAGCCTGAGGTTAGTTGGGATTAATTGAACCATAATTATGGAAAAGAGCATGTCACATAGGAAAACAATAATGATAGAATCAAAAATATTTTTACTAACAATATAAGATTTTAAAACGAATTATAACACGATTACTGCGCTGCAATGCTATTTCAAACGTGGCGCTATTGCACAGGTGAGGTTCACAACATTAGCAAAATATTGTTACAATTGTACAAGCAACACATTCATCTATATACCGAGCATAACGTACAACATGATAATACGTGGTAGTCTATTCAAAATGGCTACATGTATTTATAAAATGCTTTTTGGGAGGTAATATATTAAGTTCCTATATATTAGTTAGAAAATCTTTCTAATGCTAACGAGGAATTCGTACACTTTTTTTAGTTCTTGTGGAAGGTTGTTCCATAGGGCGAATGCATTACCTGTGAGATTTCTTGCCATTGATATTTTTTTTGTTGAGTGAGATAGTTTTGCTTTGGTACGGCTTTCATAGCGTGAAAATAAAAAAAAAGTGTGATAAGCAACCTGAATAGTTTGTGCTAATACAGGAATGGATCAATAATGCAGTCTTATAATGAATTAGAGCAGTGAACGGCATGGTATTTAGGCTTCACAAGAGTGATATAGTATTGGCACTGTAGCTTGAATTTTTCGTAAAGCCTATTGCTTTTTTCTCCAGTGTTATAAACGGTTCAAGGTATGTGCGGTATATGTAACCCTAGGTAAGAAAACAGTATTTTAAGTGGATATGAAATATAGTGAAATAAATATTCCTAATACCGGTATGTCAAACATGTCTCGGCACTTGTATACAAGAAAAGCTTTATTAGGTTAATTCCAGACTTCGTCGATATGAGGTTTCCACTTAAAAGAATCGCCAAGTAGAACATCTAGCTATTTCATAAGATTACCTCAATCTAGCGCTTCAATATTTATCGTAAATCTACATCAGTGTTCATCCAGAATTTCGCGCGGTGAATTAAAAACAACGTACTTGGTTTTCTGCGTGTCTAACGTTAGTTTCGTTGAAGAAAAGCAGTTCTGGATACCTTCAAGCTATGCATCCGCACAACTAAAGCAATGGTCTGGAGAGTGTTGGGTACATAGGAGAGCTGTGTCTTCAGCATACATAAATACTGAGAAGTTTTTGACGACTCAAGGAAGGTCGTTAACGTATAATGAAAAAATATCGCTGCAAGAACTGAGCCTTGGTGTAAACCTATAGTCCTTTCCAGAAAATCGGACCGGGTGCTAGCGATTTGCACTGTCTGCTTCGGCTTTTCTAAATTATATTTAAAAAATTCTAGGCACATTCCATGAAAACCATACCATTTCGGTTGGTTTACAATATGCTGTGACTGACAGCATCGAAGGCTTTTTGATATAAATAAATATACATACGAGAGTTCTATTGTCATTTATGTGGTGGTTATGTTCAGATAAGGACAAGACGGCTGTGTCAGTTAACCTACCCTTACTAAACCCATGCTCACAGGGTCTAAGAATAGTTTGGTGTTCTAAGCAAGACATAATTTATTTGACTCTTAGTTTTTCGAACACAGTATTTATAGTACTTGCGATAGAGACAAAACGGCAGTTTTCTAGGATGTTTCCATCACCAGCCTTCTGAACCGTGATTATGTTGCATAATTTAAGAAAATCCGGATATGTAGATATGGTAAATGATTTTTAAATTTTTTTTCTAAAGGTGCACGAAGCGATCATTATGCCAACGGGACCGCCGAAGAAGGTATGTTATCACAGCCGACTGAACATTTGACAGGTATAGCGCTATCTAGAGTAAGAGTTCCACCAGCTGGTATATCAGTAAATGTAAATGCACTAGGATTGTTAGCGATTGCTAGATTGATAGCGATTGCTAGATTGATAGCGATTGCTATCGTAGCTATCAATCTGTTTGTTCACCACTGCTTGAGCCACGGTTAAACTTGGTGGTTTATTTTCGAGAGATATTCATAGTGATGCGGCCTTTGGGAGCGGCTACTTAAGATTGCGAAGATGTAGTTTGGGTAATTGTTGGGAAAGGCGTTTTTGAGTGGCAGCAACTAAGCCATTTTCTTACTGAAATGTGCGCGCTAGTAAATTGCAGGCAAACCTGTCATTAACTCTCCTTCTCAACTCAACTCTCCTTCTCAAGCGGCGTAAATTCTAACACCGTCTTATCATTTGTCAGTGTCTTATCGATTGTCGTCTCCTCTCTACAACTGAGGTGGTATAAGAAAAGAGCAGAAAAAAACTGAGCTTCTCAGTATTTGGTTCCAAAGGGAACTATAACTGAACTGTCATGAAAGCTATGGCTTCGTAAATATCTCCTGAAACTTGGAAGTACTCACTCACAAGAACCATTAGAAAAATCTTTGAAGAAGCAAACGCCACGTTGTGATTATTCAAGAAGATAAGACTGCCAAAATATTATAGAAGACTGGTGTTGGGGGCAAGCGCATAAAATATACAGATAACATCGTACCTGCATATAAAGTTCGAATATTCAGTGACTTAGAACTGGTTTGCCCTTTGCACGAACTGTATCCTTTACAGCACTCCTAACTGGCCCCGTAGTGTGTCAAATACCAGATGGGGAAGACAACGTCGGAACTAGGGCTTGGCCACAACGACCCGCTTATGCCATGAGATGGATGACTACTTTTAACGGCCAGTGTGGACTAGAAATGAAATCGACTTCATACTCTGCGCGAACCCTGGCATCATACAAGATGTAGACGGGCTCGGCAAGGTGCGCTGCAGTGACCATAGGATGGTAAGAACTCGAATTAGCCTTGACTTGAGGAGGGAACGGAAGAAACTGGTACATAAGAAGCCAATCAATGAGTTAGCGGTAAGAGGGAAACTAGAGGAATTCCGGATCAAGCTGCAGAACAGGTATTCGGCTTTAACCCAGGAAGAGGACCATAGTGTTGAAGCAATGAACGACAATCTTATGGGCATCATTAAGGAGTGCGCAATAGAAGTCGGTGGTAACGCCGTTAAGCAGGAAACCAGTAAGCTATCGCAGGAGACGAAAGATCTGATCAAGAAACGCCAATGTATGAAAGCCTCTTACCCTACAGCTAGAATAGAGCTGACAGAATCAACAAGCGTAAGACAGCGGATATAAGGAACTGTAATATGGATAAAATTGAACAGGCTCTCAGGAACGGAGGAAGCCTAAAAGCAGTGAAGAAGAAACTAGGAATAGGCAAGAATCAAATGTGTGCTTTAAGAGACAAAGCCAGCAATATCGTTATTGATATGGATGAGATAGTTCAAGTGGCTGAAGAGTTTTATAGAGATTTATACAGTACCAGTAACACCCACGACGATAAGGTGAGAGAGAATAGGCTAGAGGAACTTGAAATCCCACAAGTAACACTGCAATAGGTAAAGAACGCCTTGGGAGCTATGCAAAGGGGGAAGGCAGCTGGGGAGGATCAGGTAACAGCAAATTTGTTGAAGGATGGTGGGAACACTGTCCTAGTAAGATTGGCCGCCCTATATACACAATGCCTCGTGACCTCGAACGTACCGGAATCTTGGAAGAACGCTAACATAATCCTAATCCATAAGAAAGGGGACGCCAACGACTTGAAAAATTATAGAGCGAACAGCTTACTGTCCATTGCCTACAAAGAATTTACTAAGGTAATCGCAAATAGAATCAGGAATACCTTAGACTTCTGTCAAACAAAGGACCAGGCAGGATTTCATAAAGGCTACTCAACAATAGACAATATTCACACTATCTATCAGGCGATAGAGAAATGTGCGGAATATAACCAACCCTTATATATAGCCTTTATTGATTACGAAAAAGCGTTTGATTCAGTCGAAACCTCAGCAGTCATGAAGGCATTGCGGAATCAGGGTGTAGATGAGCCATATGTAAAGATGCTGGAAGAAATCTGTAGCGGCTCCACAGCCACCATAGTCCTCCACAAAGAAAGCAACAAAATCCGAATAAAGAGAGGCGTCAGACAGGGAGATACGATATCTCTAATGCTATTCACGGCATGTTTACAGGAGGTATTCAGAGACCTGGAGTTGGAAGAATTGGGGATAAAAGTTGATGGAGAATACCTTAGGAACTTGCGATTCGCTGATGATATTGCCTTGCTTAGTAACTCAGGAGACCAATTGCAATGCATGCTCACTGACCTGGAGAGGCAAAGCAGAAGGGTGGGTCTGAAAATTAATCTACAGAAAACTAAAGTAATGTTTAACAGTCTCGGGAGAGAACAGCAGTTTACGATAGGTAGCGAGGCACTGGAAGTGGTAAGGGAATACATCTACTTAGGGCAGGTAGTGACCACGGATCCGGATCATGAGACTGAAATAACCAGAAGAATAAGAATGGGCTGGGGTACGTTTGGCAGGCATTCTCAAATCATGAACAGCAGGTTGCCACTATCCCTCAAGAGGAAAGTGTATAACAGCTGTGTCTTACCAGTACTCACCTACGGGGCAGAAACCTGGAGGCTTACGAAAAGGGTTCTGCTGAAATTTAGGACGGCGCAGCGAGCTATGGAAAGAAGAATGATAGGTGTAACGTTAAGGGATAAGAAAAGAGCAGATTGGGTGAGGGAACAAACGCGGGTAAATGACATCTTAGTTGAAATCAAGAAAAACAATTAGGCATGGGCCGGACATGTAATGAGGAGGGAAGATAACCGATGGTCATTAAGGGTTACGGACTGGATTCCAAGTGAAGGGAAGCGTAGTAGGGGGCGGCAGAAAGTTAGGTGGGCGGATGACATTAAGACGTTTGCAGGGACAACATGGCCACAATTAGTACATGACCGGGGTAGTTGGAGAAGTATGGGAGAGGCCTTTGCCCTGCAGTGGGCGTAACTAGGCTGATGATGATGATGATGGTGGACGATTCTGCAATATTCTCTGGACAATAAATCCCGTTTTGCGCCCTTCTAACCCGAAGCTGTGCGAGGTTTAGCAGACTTCAAATTTGAAGCAGATTGGGCCAGACGCAAAAATCAGGACATGCTGCGGTAATTTTGTGACGCGCTTTGCCCGTGCGAATGTCTCAGCAATCAAGGTGGCGTTAGGTGATCATTCAATTGCAGCTGCAGCGTCACTTCCAGAAAACCAGTCAATGCCGGGTGTCCGAAAACGACCTTACACGTTATCCTCTCATTCTCTTTCTGAACGCAGGAGATGTGCGTGTTTTATCGCAGTGCGCCTGTGCGGGAGGAGGGGTTCTGTAGTTCTGACTGAGCTGACTTGCGATGCACTTTACTCACGAAGAGCAGCGCTATTCTCCCACACAAGTAAATGGGAATGTCACAGCCGCAAGTGCAAAGTATGTTTTCGGCTTCTCACACAACATGCTTCATCTTGGATTTGATGGTGACTTAGAGATCTCGGCAAGGGTAAAGTATCTACAGTAGAATGCAAAATTCTAGAGCCGACGGGAGCAGCGACTAAGCTAAAACCCCTGAATAAAAAAGTATCGACTTCCTCTGAGCTTTGCCGCTTTCTTTCTCGCCTGCCACACCTCCAGAGAGTCGACCCTCCGACTGGTCGCAGCGCCGTGGTCATGTGCTAGAACGCGCTTTTTCGGTCTGTAGCAGACGCCAGCGCCATTCCCTGGTGTCACAATTGCGCTTCGGTTGTTTTTTGGCGGCGGAGTATTGGCGCACAGCGTTTTGCTAGCACTGGCGCCGTTCAAGCATTGAGGCATTGCCTAGCGTATGTTGTGCTTATGGCTGCAACAACCGAGCAGGCTAGAGGAAAATACTTTTTGTTATTGCATCCGCAAGAAGCAACGCGCCTCGCCGAAAGATATGGCTGCACAGGATCGGCGAGGCGAATTGAATATGTGCGGGACCCACGCCTGAAAGTGCCCGTTCATCAGAAGTCATTGGTATTTTTTTACGACTTGGGGAGAAGAGTGAGCGTCTGCAGTCTTTCTTCTCACTAAATACCGTTCGGCACGGTTGTAGTTGTAAACGTTCACTCGCTGCTACGAAAGTCGTGCTTCATGTTGTCTGAGCCTCGCCGTTCACGCTTATGGTTCGGCAGGCTACATTATGATGTTGCGCACATAGCTTGGCGCACTCGTTTCCTTGTAGTTTAAACCGTTGCTACGCTTAGAAACAAAAATTGCGCTTCATATGTTAGTTCGACCAGCCGTTCAGTGACGCGTATTGCATAATGTAGTGACGCGCTTTGCAAGACGTATATTTTTTTTTATAGTTGGATTCGCTGGCGAATTCGAGACTAATACGGCGGTTTTGACAGTTTGAGACCCCGCCGTTCATGCTACTCGTGATGCAGGTCTAGCTTTTATGTAGCGCGCGTCCGTATTGGCGGGGTTGTTGCCAAAGACTGAAGCTACTGTGCTTAGGCACAGCAACGGCAGCTATATCTCGAGTACGCCATATCTGCGCCCATAGTAAATCAGAATGCAGACATCTGCTCAAAACAGCCGAAATTATATTGGGTTCAAAGATGTCGTGCAAACCTAAGCTGGTTCAAACATTTTTAACGCGGATAGGTCGGGTAAAAAAAACCTCTAACGAAGGGGCGCGCAATGACCCAGACCATTTTTAGCGTGGGACGTTTACGAAATTGTTCATTCATTTCATTCAGGGGTTTTAGACTAAACTGCATCGCTGCGCCTTCTGACGGCGGGGCAACTAAGTTGGAGAGCACGTACTGCGCATGCGCGTCCCATTTTACCTGCCAGCCTGCTCGTTCGATCGCTTCAACCGCGCGTGCACCGCAACGCGGGGGAGAGGGCAAGGCGCCACTTCTACAGTCGCCGTGCAAGCTCCCCAGCGATGTTGTTCTGACGAAAATACTGCACGTGTACTGGCAGGGCTCAGAGCGCATTGCTCGCTTCGCGTTGCTTCTTGACGCTTCGCTGCGCGGAACCGATGCTTTGCGTCACTTTTTCTGAAATTCCCTAACGTCATTAACCACTGTGTGTAAACGACGTTACACGTTATCGTCTGATTGTCTCCAAACACGCCTGATGGTGCGCATATTTTACCGCAGTACGTTTGTATGTGTTGGGGGCCAGGGTAGGGAGTTCTACTTGTAATTTTCGAAGTGATTTCTCGAAGCCTTTATTTCTGTGAAAAATAAACATCGGAGCGATGTTCCTTTCACTCTTGCCGTGACTAATGTGTAAACAGCACACGCAATTCAAATGTCCAATTCAACAGTAAGGCAAAAACCACACGACATAACTAGACAGATGGGTCTTTCGCACACAGTGATGACGTGTGGTTCTTAAATACAGTCTAGTCGTGCAACCGGATAAGGGAATCTGTTCGGCCTGAAGTATTCACATTTGTGCTTCTCACATAGAGGAATGTGAACTTGTGAGAGCTGCATTTCACGCATATTCGACGTCCGATTTCGTGTGATGGTAGCATTCCAACGAATGACACTACCGAATGAACGAAATATGAACGTCAACTTGTCACAACGGTATTCCTGGCGCAACGGGTGTCCAAAGAGGCGGGATCCTAAAATACATACAGGGATGCACCAGAAAGGGATTAACTGGGCAACGTTCTTTATCTCAATATTGTTCTTCGGAAATTTTTAGTTCAATCAGAGGTAATCAGAGCATATAAACAAGTAGCACAATTGGGTGACAAAACAAATAACGAGAGAATAATTCATACATATTCAACCACGTTTATTTATTTTTCTACCACGTGAAATACAGCTTATTTCCAACTACTTTTTTGAAGTAAAGCCAGCCGCTGCGTCGTATTCACGAAATTCCTAAACACCAGACAGTTCAGAATCTGAGAAATGCGCGTGCGAAAATTGGTCACGCTGAATTTCTTTGCGTTCAGAGAATGCAACGCCCAACCAAGAGTACCTCATAGGAAAGCATTTGGTGCTTAAAATTTACGGCACTAGGCGTATCTCTGCATTTCATACCAAAGCAATAAATCGTACAATGTCACAAAATGGCTGAATAAAACGTTCGGCGTATTGAGATCTCTAAAGCACGCTTGTCCTTTTACATAAGTAAAACATGTTTTGCGTTTTTTGATGCGAACTTCACAAGCTCCTAAAGATATTCACCTAATTAATTGCGCGTTAGAACATGTTTACACGCACAAGATATCTGCAATAACAGTGCTTTACAAATGGACAGACAATCCAAAGCCTAGCAATTCTTGCTTTCGAGAATTTTTAAACATTACGCGGCAACAAATGATCACTGCCTTATGGCTCTTATAGTTCACTTGTAACGGCTTTTGCTTCAATCGCACAGAAAATAAAGCGCATGAGAACAACTTAGCTCCCACCCTGAGAGGCAAGTTTCCCTAATTTATCTCACTTTTAGGCTCGGAATTACCTAGTGCACCAAATGAACCCGTGAGCAAGAAGAAAAGGTCTTCATATATTAAGAATGGCTTGAATAGTTTGAATGAGTGATCAATATAGTTTTTCACGTGTGTTGCACAACAAATACCTAGTTCATCCTGAAATGTGTTTATCTTGAATATATTAAAGTTTTTTTACATGTGATACAAATTATTACATTGATGTAAATGAAAATTGATTGCCACTATCAACTGATAGGAATTCGAGACAGCGTAATCTTTAAAATGTTGTGAGAATAATTTCCGCTGTACTGTACTTTCTTCGCAGATAGACCTGGAACTTCCCCAGATTACGTGCTCCGGCTGGGGACTTGCCTTGACCACAATAGTACAGCTTGTTGGGAGGTAATGGTTAACAAAAGCAGGGAAGTAGGGAAGAATATAACAATGTGTCCCCTCTATGGTGCTAACCCGTGAAAGAATAACCAAAAATTTCAAAGCATTGCAAATAAACTGAATTCCAACGACAACTTTGTTATGGTCTTCCGTCTCTGCAAAACATTTTAGCGTGCTTGTCGTGGCCTTTTTTGGGGGGAATTATTGAAAATTACTCAATCAATATTCATGAGTCCATAGCAAATATGAAAGTACTTTCGTAATATGGACACTAAACGAAAACGAATCTCGAACAGTATTAAGCAAGCAAAAAAGTCATCCTGTTCTCTTGTTGAAATGCCAACTTTCTTAAATGTCAGCCAAGAAACCTTTAGGGAACGCGCCGTGCACAAATCGCATCGTTTAGGGAGAAAAATATATATCTATTAGACAACCTAGCTTTATGAATGATATACATTATGGTGATTACAATTCATCTACCATGTTCTAATATATCCTCAGGATTCTAGGCGATCATTGAAGCTTTTATACGGGTGACTTTAAAACACAAAAAGTACCCCTAATTTTTCAACCGTCCTTGAAATTGGAACCTAGTCTGATTGCAGTCATGGCTGATTGTTGCTTGTAAGGTGACAGTAATTGGCAGAAGAGGTCACGCTGAAATCCAATCAATAATATTCGTCGGATGTTGTATCCCCCTCTTCCTTCAATATTTTTTCTTTCCCATTTACCGCAAAATGTCGGGGTGAGAGCTCTTCGCCAGGCGTCGAACTCCTGACTAGACTTCTTCGGTTGTCTATAAAGTTTTTCCTCGTATTTGATTGGCCAAAACAATGAAGCCGTTCCATGAACGAGTAAACTATTCTATTTCTGAAGATTTTCTGTAGGCTCTATAAAATTCTTTAGAATCAGCGCACACAGAATAGGGTGAAGCAGCGTGTGTGTTTATTTGTGTGTGTGTATTGCTGTGTCGCCGTTTTATCGTATTTATCGCGTTTATCGTGCGTCACCGTTACACTAATCCTATATCTTTAAGTAGAATAAATTATAAAACAACAAAAAGTCAAAACTTTTTGGTTGAAATACAAAAACAACACATTTGTTATATGCATCGCCTTCGATCCGTTGATCAAAATTTAACTTCGCCAATGCCTCATTTTTGCCAGACTCTTTGAACACTCTGACGGCTGAACATGCAGTCACTTCCGTCGTGTTGGCGAAATATTTACGATACCACCCGATGTCTACTCAGAAAAGAACATTTTGGAGAACATAATATCCCGCACCTAAATTTCACAGTACATCGTGTGTGAATTTGGTATGGTTTAGGGTGATCTAATTAGCCTCAATGATATTTTATGATTTGCGCGTCACACACACACACACACACACACACACACACACACACACACACACACACACACACACACACACACACACATATATATATATATATATATATATATATATATATACAGAGAGAAAGAGGCAGAGACCTTTTAGATAACTTGAACCAAGTATTAAAACAAGACACTTAGGCGTTAAGCGTGTCGAATTGATGCAGTATGGTTATGAGCCACATGGAGCACGTCATGTTCTTTTTTTCAAAAAAAGTCAAAATAGGTAATTAAAAATGCTCGCCTAATTACCGTCTTAAATAACTCTAACGAATGATCTTCACTACAGAAGCTGTAGAGCTTGTTCTGTCAAATCGGATTATTTGGTCTATGCCAAGAGATAACTGCCCTGCTTAATATTTTAAAGCCTTTATTTAAACTTTGAGCCCAATTAAAAACAAGAACATGTGACTGTCGGCTGACGCGCCGCACTTTTAATGTCGTCAAATGTATGTTGAACGAATGAGAAAATATCTGGTCCGCGCACAGAGGGCTATTGAACAGGCTGCATGTGACTGCGATGTACTGTGATGGACCGGAGGCCGCATTGTTTTTATCTCCGTCCTCCATCACACTATCAGCATCGCTTCCTCCATGACGTTTCTTCATTGATCCGGAAAAAAAAAGAAAAAAAAATGGCTGCTCTGCATGAAATGCTGCCTAGAGTCCAATATCACATTCACACGTGGCGGCCTCATTTTCGTTGAAGAATTTCTTTCTTAAAACGGTACGCCCCTTTTGTGACTTCACGTCCGTCGCAGTCGTCGAGAGCCTGTTCGATCGAACTCTCTGCGCCGAGCAGCCTTCGCTAATTCGTGCACCTTAAATTTCAGGGTGGTGCGGCACATTAGGCGGCAGTCACGTGCTATGTTTAAAAAGTTTGTGCACTTTAATTAAAGGCTGAAAGAAAACTAAACAGTTATCTTAATATGGATGAAACAATGCGATCTTCCCGAACAAGCGCTACAGAGCAAAAAGACTTCACAGTTATCTTTGCTAAATCAACCAAAGATAGCCGTGTAGTCGTGCATCTCATCGTTACATATATGTGTGTGCGTGCGTGCGTGTGTGAGTATGTGCGTGCGTGCGTGCGTGCGTGCGTGCGTGCGTGCGTGCGTGCGTGCGTGCGTGCGTGCGTGCGTGCGTGTGTGTGCGTGCGTGCGTGTGTGTGCGTGTGTGTGTGTGTGTGTGTGTGTGTGTGTGTGTGTGTGTGTGTGTGTGTGTGTGTGTGTGTGTGTGTGTGTGTGTGTGTGTGTGTGTGTGTGTGTGTGTGTGTGTGTGTGTGTGTGTGTGTGTGTGTGTGTGTGTGTGTGTGTGTGTGTGTGTGTGTGTGTGTGTGTGTGTGTGTGTGTGTGTGTGTGTGTGTGTGTGTGTGTGTGTGTGTGTGTGTGTGTGTGTGTGTGTGTGTGTGACTCAGGCTGTGACCACTAGCCGAAACGTTGGATGGCACTTTTGATCTTTTTGCCCGTCTTTTCATTTGCATATCATCATCATCATCATTAGCCTAGCTCTGCCGACTTCAAGGCAGAGGCCTCTCCCATACTTCTCCAACTACCCCACTCATCTGCTAATTGTGGCTATGTTGTCCCTCAAACTTCTTAATCTCATCCGCTCACCTCACTTTCTGCAGCCCCCTGCTACGCTTCCCTTTTCTTGTAAACCAGTCCGTAACCCTTAATGATCATTGGTTATCTTCCCTGCCCACTACATGCCCTGCCAAAGCCCCTTTCTTTTTCTTCATTCCAAGTAAGATGTCATTAACTCGCATTTGTTCCCTCACCCAATCTGCTCTCTTCTTATACCCTCCTTAACGTTACACCCAACATTATTGTTTCCATAGCTCGTTGTGCCATCCTCAATTTAAGTAGAACGCTTTTAGTAAGCCTCCAGGTTTCGGTCCCGTAGGTGATTGCTGTTAAGACACGGCTGTCATACACTTTTCTCTTGTGGGATAATGGCAACCTGCTGTTCATGATCTGAAAATGCCTGCCGAACGCACCCTAGCCCATCCTTATTCTTCTGATTATTTCAGTCTCATGATCCGGATCCGCGGTCACTATCTGCCCTAAGTAGATGTATTCTCTTACTACTTCCAGTGCCTCCCTACCTATCGTAAACTGCTGTTCTCTTCCGAGACTGTTAAACATTAGTTTTCTGCAGATAAATTTTTAGACCTACACCCTTCTGCTTTGCTTGTCCAGGTCAGTGAGCATGCATTGCAATTGGTCCCCTGAGTTACTAAGCAAGGGAATATCATCAGCGAATCGCAAGTTACTAAAGCTTCTGCGCACGTCGCCCTCCTATTTGTTATTATCGTTTTGGTCCCCCTCCCCCTCTCTTTTCCTTTTTTTTATATATTTTTTGAGACACCCTCGCCAACACATTCCGAAGTCAATATGCCTTTTTCGGCGCCCCAACCCAGGCTGTCGCCATTTCTGGATGCCGCCTTAACGACACCTATGTTGAGAAAGCGGGGCATTGCCCCTTGAAAGACCATGCCACTGCCTTTCAGTCACCCAGTACATTGCACCGCAGACTCCTCGTCACCATCTTAACTACTTCAAGATTACTCAATGTATTCCTGCTATGCTACTCAAGTCACTCTTTCAACTCATGCTTTTTTTTACTTTTGTGTTACTCGCGCACTGACCGCCTGACCGGCTCTTCTAATGCCACAAAAACATGCCGCCAACGAAACCCCTGAATGCTCCCTAACCTTTCGCTTCCCCAACGCTCTACCATGCACCCGTCTTTCTTTATTTTTTTCTTTCTTGTTCCGTCTCTCTTTCTTTTTTTTCATCTTGTTGTCGCCCGTTTTTTTTTTCTGCTTTTCTTCCTTTTGTCCCCGCCTTTCCACTCTCCCGCTCTTGTCCCATCGTCTTGGGAAGTAAGCTCACAGACGTCGGATGACAGCGCTCATTACCTTTGAAGTCTTTCCGTTTTTACCCAGCCGCCAGCGACAACACCCGCACGTGACGTCACTTCACTAACCCTTTAAAACTAACATGCCGAGGATGACAAGGCCGCCTTTGACGAAGATAGGTCCTCCTATCGAAACGTTGGCCAGCCTTTCTGAGGCACCTTATCCCTGTTTACAAACTTTATACCAAGTATTCTCTATTTACTCTTATCCCGAATTCTTCGTAATCTAGGTCTCTGAATACCTCCCGTAAAGACGCTATGAATAGCATTGGAGAGCGTCGCATCTATTTGCCCGACGCCGTTTTTTATTGGGATTTTGTTGCTCTCTTTATGGAGGACTACGGTGGCTGTGGAGCCACTATAGATTGAAAGCAGCGGTTAAGCCGCAGTTCTTCCCTTTGATTTAGGCGAGCGCACCACTTACCATTAAGGCGCTGAGAGGGTGAGGATGAGCACGTACATTAAAGAAAGATAAAATCCAGACGCAGTGCTTACGATATATATATATATATATATATATATATATATATATATATATATATATATATTGTTACAAGCACGGAGAAAAGGGGTTTATTTCGGCCTGCGACAGCAGGAACGGCAGGCTACGAACAAACGGAGTGGCCGCTGCACAGTCTTGGTTTTTCTCTTCGCTTCTCTTCTTCATCCCCGTGTCCCTTTTACGCGCTGTAACGTAACAATATATATATATATATTTACAGTTGATTTGGTAGCACAACACCGTTTCAAGCACTGAAGCACACAAGTAACTCGAACGCCAATGCATTTCACCGCAAAGTTCGGGAATTAAAATGTCGAAACTGGGAAACTGGTGTCGTCCTGAGAATTCGTACCAAGTGGATCTGCCTTGCGAAGTCCACAGATGGAATTTGTAACTTTCAATATGGATCATAAGAGACTTAGCTAAAAAGTTAATTAGTGAATTGTTGTTAATAAGCTATGTTGCATTCAAATTTTTTCTGCAAGTAGTGTGCGCCGCTTCGAGTAGACCGGCTCATAAACTAGAATTGAGCTACTTGCCACGGGCAGCCTTTAAAAATTTTAAACGTGTTCGCTGAAACACCCTGTGTATACACACATGGCAGCGCTTTCTTTGTCTAGCAGATAGGATAAGGTCGCCGTAAATAAACCACCCCTATACCGATAACAAATATTTCTCGTTTACGCTTATTTCATCGCTTAGAATATAACGCTACTCTTCCTATAGCGCTCGAAGGTACATCACCCTGTATTTAGCAGCGCGCAACTCAACGGGGGCACGCTTAGGAGAGACATATGCGATAGAGAACAGGCTGTCAAACCGAAGAGAAATGGCGGTGCGGTTGCAAATGGGTGCACATAGGTTTTGTTTCAGTTTAATTCTACCTCTAATCAATGAAGCAATAAAATTGTTCGCGATATGGTTTGGCAGATTTCAATTTATGGTAGGCGTTCTCTTCACTGCAAAAATGACAGATTCGAAGCAGGCAAACAACACACGAACGGGCACAATATCTCTTGGTAAGAGGCAGATATGATTTCCATGGCACGTCGAAGAATGCAGTTAATTACTCTGTCAGTGTAGTGCAAATTCATTCAACACCTAGGCATGCCTCAAGCATGAACATATACTGGGCGGATTTCAATGTGGCACCAATGAATAGGGCTGCAGCCGGCGTGTCACTTTGACGCGTGTGCTTTAGCGCTCACTTTTCGCAAGTCGTGTTCTCCCATCATACATACTGTAGGTACATACAAACTTTAGAAGGTGATCTTTAGTCTAAACTAACACGTTTGAGCTCATGAAGTTATGCAATTCAAAATATTGACATTTTCAGGAGGGTCAATGTACAGTCACTTTTATTTTCTACATGAACAGGACATACAGATTTATCACAAAAACACAGAGACATTGAACCATGTTTCTTGCAACTGTGTGAAAAGAGTTATAAAAAAAAGGATTTACCATATGAGGAATCACCGCATTTTTATGCGTCACACTGTCTGACAGCAACTAATTATTCTGCAGCGCGATCACCCGTAACAGAGCTACGTATTGTTCAGTAAACATATATTGCCTCAATATCTAACACAAAAGGGCAAAGCAGTCTCGTGACTCGGCATGTTGGTAGTCACTGGTTCTGTATATATATAACCCCATCTTTGCCGTCATGACGCGTGTACCGGCACACAAAGACTACGTCCTATGACGACTGCCTCTCATACACATGAAGGCAGCCTTTTTCAGAAAGGAAGAATGAACGTCTGCAGAACAAGGCAGAAGCCTTACTATTTATTGTATATATTGTGGCATTGTATAACGAAGTTTTCAATAAACTGTATTGCACAACAATTCAAGCTTGTTGTGACCTTGCATACTTTTGGTTAATGCCATCACGACCTGTTGAAGACAATAACAGTTCAAGATCTTAAAAGCTGTAAAGGCGGCTTTTAACTTCATTGAAAAAGGATCAGATACGCTAGGCACGTTTATGTTTCATCAAGACATCCGGCCAAACAGCAAAAAGATCCAAAAGACTGGAAGTGCAGGTTCGCCTTATGCGCCCTCACCTGTGTGTATCACTACTGGTGACGTTTAGTCGCTTTTTGGTAACCTCAGTCACTTGCCTTTCCTGATTTCTTGTGTTCATTAAGAGGAAGCTGTAGCTCGGGTGCTCCTATCTAAATAAATGTAAAAGGAGAATTCGTTTTTCTCGGCAAACACGGCACCAAAGTTGAAAAGATTAGTTGCAGTTAAAAGAAAAACTCAAATTCTAGTGACTGTTTATTATGAAGTCTTTATTTACGGCGTGAATTTTTTATAAGATGTTGGTGAAATTGAAAATTTTCAGAAAACGAAACTATCAAGTTTACAACTCTGTAACTCAGCAAGGAAAATCGATAATACAATTCTGTGAACTGAACCTAATAGTACATCTAAAGCGGACAAAATTTATATGTTACAAATGAATGCAAAAAAGTTTGGAAATATGGAAATACAGCTTTTGCAGAACCCTTCTAAACAACGTAACAAAATCGCGTCATAAAATGGCATGAGTAATTTGTCCGCTTTCAGCGATCTAATGGATGCCGTTTACAGCACCGCGATACCTGTTATTGCTGCAGGGATATCAATATGTAAACTTCGGGCTTCTATTTTTTCAGACTTCTGAATCTCTGAAAAGCTTTTTAACAATATTTAAGCCATAAATCGAAATTACGCTTCCGACAGTCACAAGAATTTCTCTTCCCTCTGAAATGCAACAAATTTTATTAAGATCGGTCCAGGGGTTATCCCAGAAAAACGTTTTTGCATTTTACATGTATTTGAATGGCCCGCGTCGGAGTTGGTCCCAAGCTAAAGCTTCCTCTTAAGGTGCCGTTGTGGCTGGCGCCGCACTGCCCAAAAGAAAAATGAGCTAGTGGCTACCCAATGTTTGTCCAACTACGAAGACTCAACGAGATTCTCTGAACGATGTCACAGCGTAGCGTACGTATGTAGCAAACGACAGCTCATATTGCTGGCGAGGTACCTGTCCAGATCACGTGAGCAGTGGGATCGGGTGAGGGTTAGGCTCGGGTTTACTCGGGTGACATCACCTAACAGCAGCTAGTCCGAGACCTGTCCACGTTAGAAAACGCTACCACATTTACAGCATTCATGTCTCGGCGTGCATTTTTTTAGGCCGGAAGCTATGACAGATGGATTCACGGTCGCGAACACGACTATAGAGGCTGCTTAGCGACATCAAAGTGCCCGTACGAAAATGACTGTTAATTAAGCATTGATATATTGTTGGGGAATTGTTGAAACAACGGACTTCAACAAATTTTCAAAAGCAATTGAGTTCGCTCAACACTGGCACAACAATATTACCGTTGAGTGTTCTCAATAAACAATTTATTGGGTAATTTGTGTTGATTTTTCTAGTTGTTCTTTTGTTATGTAGCAGTTGAGTCCAGTATCAATAATTAGGACTCGCATATGAAGACATTCCAAAAATTTAATGCCAAGCGTTCCAACCTCATTGCTGTCACTTTGCGGCAGGTAGGTTCTTCTTTCGCCTCGTTTTCACAAAAAGAAAATAATGTGTGACCGATGGGGTGATATTGAAGGGCGGCCCGGTGCTCTAACCATTAGGCCACGAACGCGCGCATGCTCCTCTCGTTCGACAGCCAGTAACTTCTGAAATGCTTGGCGCGTGCGCAGCGTGCCACTTCCTCGTACTGTCGCTAAAGCTGGCACTCTCAAGCGCCTATCTCCGGGACCGCCCCACTTTCGTAGCCGGTTTCTCTCTCTAAAAACTGCAGCGTTAGACTAGCTTCATGACCGCCCAAATTCATAACGACTTATTTCTTCGCCGGTGTACAAATGCCATCGTAGTTTTAACATACACTAGATGACATAGCAATTGGTACGATCCAAAATGAGCACGTTTCGGGGAGCAGAAGAATGCGAAATTCACTTGCAAACACAGTGACTACGCGCATGTGGAGTTCCCCAAAAGTAGACACGGCGGCAGCGCGGCCGGCGATAAGACAGGCGCCGACACGCGACGACGCTGCCTTCGAGCATCCGACGCGCTGTGGGAACCGTAGGATGCAAGCAGCGCACACGCTGCAAACATACACGTGAGAGATCTTCGAATTTCCTGCGACGCACCCTCTGTCCTGAAAGTAAATATAGCTATTTTTATTCAACGGTCGTGGTACTAGAGATAAAACAACGAACACGCTTTGAGATCGCAGCCGCTGTAAACATTGACTTGAAAGAGCTTCTGATTCAGAAACAGCCGCAACAGTATCACAGCTAATCGCTGTATCTGCGGCTGCTCCCGACTCTCGCCTTGCAAGAAGCATGCGATTTATTTGAGCCTCGCCGAAGTGTCGTGCTCTCCCAAGCCTGCAGGACTGGTCCCGTATGTTCAGTTGAATAGAAGAACACCAAAGGGAAATGAAAGAAATACAGGTAACGGACTCTTATCACACCTTACTTGTCACCTCGTCATCTGCAAAGGTGCTAAAAACTATTCCAGTAGCGTTACTTTTGTGAAAAATAATAAAATTAGTAGTAATTTTTATTTCCAGGTGGCGCTACCAACGTCAAGGCAGTAAAGTTCCTCAATCATTTAAAAGTACCGACAGGCTTTGATCCAGCCGACAACGCCTGCGATAGGCTGATCGGTGACATGTGACCTTGCTCCGCCCCTTGGCCGCCATGAAAGTTCCTGCGCGCCGGGCGAAGTGCGCGCGTTTCGCCTGTTGTGCTATGCACATCGCTGCGATAATTTCGTTCCGGGAGGGCCGAAATGCCTTGTCGCTGTGTGGTTGGGTGCCGAAACCGGACGAAGGATGGCAAGAAGTTGTTTTGCATCGCGCGCGGCAACCAGAACCTAACCAGACGAAAGTATGGTTACACAGAATTGCACGGACGGACTTTGAACCGTCGGTAACAGCACGACTATGCGAGGCAAGTAACATACAACGATACAAAGGTGCGATAGAAAGTGTACACGTGCGTGTAGCGAGCGGTGATAGTATTTCACTCGCTTGCATGAATGTTGAGGGCCGAAGTTTGTGGAGATTATTTATTTTAGTTCGCTGTGAGCCCGCTGAATAGATCGTTATGACCTAGGATGGGAAGGACCGAAATGCCTTGTTGCTGTGCGGATGGGTGCCGAAATCAGACGGAGGACGACAAGAAGTTATTTTGCATCCCGCGCAGCAAACAAAACCTAACCAGAAGGTAATTCTGGTTGCATAGAAATGGACGGAACGACTGAACCGTCGGTAACTGCACGACTATGCGAGGAAAGTAACGTAGAGCGATACGAACGTGCGAGGGAAAGTATACCCCTGTGTGTGCAGAGCTGCAGTATTATTTCATTCGCGCGCATGAATGTTGACGGCCGAAGTTTGTGGAGATTACTGATTTTAGTGCATTACGAGCCCGTTGACTTAGCAAGTGCAGTATGACCTAGCATGCAAGTAAATAGTGGGGCAGAAACGCATTAACTCGCTGACAAATATCCGCATTGCGTTACGTGCGATAAAAAATAAAATTCAGCAGCGAATTCTACTTTTACACTTTCCTGTGTTTGTGCGCGCGTTGTTAACTGCGCTTTACAACATGTCCAAAAGGTAATTTCCGATATCCTAATCGTATTTTGTGCATTGCATATGTGAATAAATATATTGCTAAGTGCCTGCATTACTCTCTTTTTAAAAACGAATACCGCATAGCCACAGCTACTGGCCGTCAAATAATAAAGCGTAATACAGTATATCAAAGTACAATACATACAGCTGCGAGCTCGTTCCTTCCAAGTTTCCCCTACACTCGAAGATGTTTCAGTAATCGGCAATGCCATTTTACTGATGAAAAACACACAACTGCAAATGACACACGGATGACACGCGCAAATGACACGCGCAACTGCACAAGCGTTACACGGATTGCCAGCAAAACACAGTGCAGTAATAGCTGGGCCAATCCGCGTGCGTTTCGTATAAGGGCCCTCTAATTCTTACGGGGCTTTAGCGGTGCACGGAGGCGAAAAGGGATAAACACAACAATGCGCGTCATGATTCGAGTTTACGCGGCGACGTCGCACGGTTCACGAGAACAGTCAACCGCATTCACGCACGCGCACACACTACGCTTGATATTGGTGTGCCGCGAGATCAGATCGCGCTGGCAGCCCGAACACGATCGAGGAGACACGCTGGCACGATCCATACCGCCTCTTCATCATGTCACGACAGTTGCACTGGCTCGTAGCATTGAACCACAAGACACAGCAGTCGTCGTGCAATCGCTACACGACAGACACACTCAGCGGCAAGAAGACTGTTGGCGCACTCGTTTCCACACACACACAGCATGTTGTTTAGTTGCCGTGAGGGTCGCGCGCTTTGAGAATCGCATGTTTGAGCGACGTTATGTCGAAAGTTTTTCGGTCCAAGCGACTGTCAGCCTTCATTTTTACACTTCTTCGTTCAATACAACCGCTATGTGTACGCAGCACACTTACATGCAAAAGA
Organism: Dermacentor andersoni; assembly: GCF_023375885.2. NCBI lineage: Eukaryota > Metazoa > Arthropoda > Arachnida > Ixodida > Ixodidae > Dermacentor > Dermacentor andersoni. The sequence continues at coordinate 115,547,882 of NC_092820.1, forward strand.
TTTCACAGGGCATACAGGATTAAGCGCAAGCAATCACCAAGGCTCGCGCGGTGATTGAGCGCAAACGAACGAAATGTAAACATGCGGAATCAAGGCGATCAAGCCCTCGTTACGCTCTCTTAAGCTATTTTCTTGGAGCGCTTATTTGAAATTCAAGGACTAAATTTTGCAGATCGTGTCCTTCTTTCGTTTTTCGCCACAGTCAGGCACCAGTAGGTTTTTTTTCCGCGCGTATGCAAATATTTTTTCACCTCACGAATGCCGCGGCGCCGCGGTTTAGCGTGGGCGCCGTCTGCTACAGGAACTAGGTGGCGCGCGCGGCAGATGTCGCTACCTTGAAAATTATAGAGGGACCTTACAAGGCAGCGTTCGGGTGTGTGCGTGTGCGCACGCGGTTGCAACCGTTGTAGCTTCGTTTTGAGCCCACTTTTGCAACAGTCCACATCGTTACCGCTAGTTTCGTAGCCGCATATTTTGGTCGTACTTCTTGTTGTTTACGCTACAAATTAGGTTGTTCTTGAAACTTTGTGAAGGTTAGTGGATGAAAAATTATTACTAAATAATTAGTTGTTTTTCCGTGCGGTTATTTTGTGTTTGAAATGTTTTTATAACTCCATACGATAGTGAAGGTGTGAACGGCTTTCGGACTCAGTTAGTTGGTTGCCTTGTGTGGTGGTTCACGTTTCGTGCTTTTGGATGAAAGTATTTTTTTCTTTTCGGACATCATGACGCACATTTTAGTGAAATGCTTTAACGACTATATATGGGACGTTTATCCGTTGAAGTCGTTGGCTGACTCAGCTACTAGTCTTCGACTAATGTGCGAGCCTGGCTGTTTTGATGAGTTGCGCGGCAAAGGTCATGATGCCTGTTGGAGAGAAGGCTCCTCGAAAGAGTCGCAGCCGAGCTTCTGCAGATAGGTAAGTAATCTCGTTTTCATGGGCACGTAGCTTTTTTTCTATTTTGACATTGACAAGCGTGAGATGTTAAGCACACCGTTCACTTTCTTCAACCACACTCGTACCGGAAGGCGGTGTTGCACGTCACGCTTACGCATTTCGTAACTATGGCAACCGCCGTGGCAATTTGGGGCTCGAGGTCGTGGATACGATCCCTGCAGCGGCCGCATTCCAAAGAAGCAGAATGCAAAAACGCTCGTGCATTGTGCATTGTATGCACGTAAAGATTTCCAGGAAGTCAAAATTAATACGGAGTCCCCAACTACGACCTGCCTCATAATCAGAGCGTTAGTCTCGCACGTAAGACATCATAATGATTTTTTTAATCCGTAGTGGCTCATCGTATACCATACGGTTAGTGTGATCACCTTTTGTGCCGTAGCGTAAGCGCGCCTAGATTTAGGTTGCGCCTAATGATGGGGTGCACTGCAAAATATATTTTGCCTCTTTGGGATTTGAGGAGAACGGCCAACCGATAAGTCGCAGCTTCCGCGCGGTGACTGTACACGGATACACAGCGCAAATGAACAGAGGTGTGGTGACGACTTCGCCAAAGAACACAGACGCCGACGGGCTCGCCTTATCGCCTATCACCGCCAAAACTACCGCAGAAAGCATCTTTATCCAGCGTGGCGCGTTTCCGTTGAAGGCGTACTGTACTATTTTAATTGGCGATAACCGAAACATGCCACCGTTCTCTGCTGCCTCTTTGAGCTGGGCCGATACGAATGTGCGTTGCTTGCAGAAGCGAAAGGAGCGCCACTCGGCGCGTTGTCGCCTCGAGCACCGTTTACGCGGTGAACAATGACGCGTGCATGAAGCTAGCTCACTGCGCAGACGCTACCGCGCAAAACGCGCAAGGACGAGTACGCGACGTTCTGCCCACAAATCGCGTGGGATGATCGGAGACACGCCGCAGCGGCTAGCTTCAAAGAAGCAGTGCATGTTCTCACTCGTACAGGCACGCTCACGCTCGCATCGCTCTCGGCGTATCTTTAGGCCATTCCTGCTGCTGGACTTCTACCCAAAGATTCGATATCTGCTTGGTGTTGGCTATGCACTGTCGCGTGGTCTTTGGTTCTGCGAGAGAGCCGGGAATATTTCTCCCCGCTGTGAAACGTTGCTGTGCGTGTCTTACCTAACATTTACCGTAGTGACCCATTTCTTCCTTTTCTAGACAGCACTCGTCAAGAGTCGCAAATTTTTACTTGCCAGTATAGTGTGTACTTCTATTTTGTGCGTAGTTATGTGCAGTGTGTGACAGATTCTGTCCGCATTCCCTTCTCGCAGGTTACACATGTAGCAAATGCCCAGATGCTAAAGTGTTCTACGTCAAGAGCAGCTTGGCGTCGTGCAAGAGACACCCGTTGATATATGGCTGATTCACTAGCAAACTCGCATCTATGTTGCCACTCTCCATCAAGTGGGATTTTTAACTATTTTTTGTGCTGCTCTGTGGTGTACTAGCTGCCGCATGGACGCTGTGAAGGCTTACTTTCTATTTACTCTGGCTTTTAGTAGTGAAGGACGGGCTACCTTTTGAGTGAGGTATTTCCTTTTGCTTGTGAGAATGTTTACCAGCCTAACCAAGTGATACGTGCGTACTGGAAACAGCAACGCAAACAGAGGCGGACGATGAAATAGGTAGGAGCACACACGAGCGCAAGTTCAGCTAAGTTTATTTTTGAAGACAGGGGTATTAAAGACGCTGGCCAACTTGACAAAGGTAAAGAGCCGTGCATGCTTGGCAGAAACAGCCACGAGCGACAAGAAAAAAAAATATGAAAAAGCCATGTCATGTAGAATAAACGTGCGTGAAAAACGAGAACTATCGGACAAATCTTTCGAAAAAGCGAAATATTTGTCCGATGAGTGATACTACCCAACGAGAAATACTCTTCAGAACTGCAAGTCTTTTCCACTAAGGGCAACAGATAACCTGGTTATGCATTTGTTTCGTTTGTGATCAATAAATATTGCTTCTGGAACTCCTCTGGTGTTGAGGTATAGAGCAGAAAGAACGGTTCTTTCATCACAAAGACCAGAACACAAGAGATTTATGGAAGAAATGTTTATTGATCACGAAGCAAAATTCATAAGCAAGATTTGTGACGCATGGTGGAAAAGAGTTGCTGCAGTATTTCACGTTTATATCACTTACATGACAAACCTTTCAGTTTTCATGTGTGTTTTTTGTTTTTGACGCACATGTTTGTTCTACAGGACACGTCTTTCGGTCCTTTTTTGTTCTGCCGGGCTGTTTCTGCGGCGCATCCATGGCTTTTTTTGTGAAGTTGGCCAATGTGTTTAAAATCTTTGTCTTCACGAATAAACTTCTAGTGGAGTCAGCGTTCACGTGTGTTCCTACCCTAATTCATCCTTCTCGTCTCTGTTTGGGTGGTTGTCAAGTATAAATGTGCACCGAATTGGCGAAGTGTCCATAGAATTGATACATGAAATATTTGCGCTGTTTATTTCAGGAAGAACGCTATAGGGTCTTATCTTCTCTGTTTTTAACACTGATGTACATTTTTCTAGTTCGACTTTCTAGTTCGAGGAAGCCAATAAGAGTGATGGTAACTTCATTTGTGTGAGATTTATGAATTTCATCCATTCAAGGCATGACATGTCACAAGCCTGTAGGTATGCAAGTATTCGTACGTTTTAAACATACTAAGCTCTAGTTTTCGGTTCTCATGACGCTGCTTTGTACTGTGCTGCATTCTCCAGGCGCAGGAACCTTCTTTAATGCCGTCAGTACATGGGATCTTTTTGTAAATATTGGAGAAAAAATTGTCTTGAGCTTAAATATGCATGTATATCACTTGAAATTTCTTTTCAACGCGGGTGCTGTATCTCCCTCCATCTTTGTTACTGCATTGTCCCAATTTTCTTGCAACTTTTATGTATATTATGCAATAAAATACTGGTAGCATTTTAATGACATTTTACCTGCGCAATTGAGGTCATTGGTTTTTCGTATACGCATTTATTTGCGTTTTTCACTGTCTCACCAATCTGGCTGTCCAGTCATTGAAACCTTTTCCGATCCTTTATGACGATTTCTGGGGTACTTGATATTGCACGTGCAGGTGACCATCTATTTGGCTCTTTGGAATTGTGTTAGCCGTGTGTTACTACCAATTTTCTGGGCTAAATAATTGTTTTCTCTTATCGTTCAAGGTATTAGCCTTGCCTTATCTCTTTATTGACTGAGGTACCACTCAGTTGCTGGGTATAGTGAGAAAGCCCCCCAAGAGTGCTCTAATTAGCTTTGTGCAAGTCCAGAAAAATTAACTGAAAATGAGCTCACTAAATTGAGGAAATTGAGAAAATACCACCAACAAAGTCTTCTGTGCGTCAATTTAAAATATGCAAATGGTGTACTCTTTTTGCAAACCTGGCTTGTCAGAAACACGATTCAGGTGTTCACCATGCCAGACAACTTTCTAAATGATGTCTCATCAATAATTAGCTAAGTTGAGTGATGTTATTTTATAAAATCATTGGGCAACCTGAAAATATATACATCTCGAAGACAAAAAGCTCAGACAAGTCTATTTTGGTACTTCATTAAATTTTAATCGTGGTGAAAGACGTGTGCTAAAGCTTGTATATATTTACGTGAAGTCATTTGTTTCAAGTCTGTTATTTTGCCTTCTCACAATCAGCCGTAACTGTTCCTGTGATGGGTTAGTGTGCGAAACATTTTAATGTAACGTATTCACACGTCTTGTGTGCACACGCAAGCAGCTTCAAGTGTTCATGTGTTCAAAGTTGGTTGTTAAAAGGGTATGCTTAAGCCCTGCCTTTTAAGTCGCTTTGCCTTCTAGTCATGAACTTAATTCGCAAGGGAACACCACAATGATCGTTTTGATTTAATTCTTAGGTATAGGTTTTTTCAGATGTATTTACACGGTTAAGAGTGCTGTAGGTACTAGCCTATGTCTCCAGGTTCGATGTAGTGGTGCCTTATGTACTGTAACAATGTTTCATGGGCACGCATCTTTAGTGTAAATAAAGGTACATCAAATTGATCAGTCTCTCTTTTGCTTTTGTTTGTGAAAGTTATGAGCAGGCACCGGGGCATGCAAGTGTGAATAGCAAAGCAAGTTCAATATATGAATAAAAATCCACTAGCCCAACGAAATGTCAATCATATTTCAATGGCCACTTCTGAAATCTCAATGCCATTTAACTGGGCCACAACGTACTTTTCAGTGCTGTGACAACAATAACTCAACAGGTCAACAGAACTACCACAACGTCAGTTCAATGCATTATCAATGGTAACCCAACAACCATTCAACAAAATGAACACAAGCCGTCCAAGCGCAATGGAATTTCAATGGTAACTTAACATTGAGACACCCAATGGTGTTCCAATTAAATTTCAGTGGCCAATATTGAAGACCACTCAACAATCCGCCCAACAATTCTCCAACAAAATTTCCACAATTCCTCAATGAAAAACTCAACATTGACCAATAATAATTCAATGCCTTCTCAATTATATATTTTGTATGGGTGGAGAGTACACAATTTCGCGGGAGCTTTAATTTTTTGCCGGAGTTAGGTTTGTAAGGCATTACAACCGAAGATGTTCAAGTAGTGCCAATGCGAAGCTTTCTTTGCCACTTCCCCTCGCTTTGGTATTGGTGATTCTTTGCTTGCCGGAATATTTGTGGCTATACATCAACATGGTCATCCACTGGGTCCCTCAAAGATAAAACAATTCCACTTTGTTTTTATTCTATTCTTCTGGCGTGAAATGTATGTAAACCACGACGCACGCATTGGGCGGTTCCCCGCAGCGTTGTTTGAGCAGCCCAAGCGAACGCCGTTCTCGTTCGTAGGAGTTATTCTCTGTTCGCTTGTAAAACGACAAACATTGCCTACATTAAGCAGTTTTAATTAATTGTCCGACAATAGGCGAGGAGCACACTAAAGTGGAGAGGGTCTCGATGGGGCTGAGCCGCGCAGTGAATGTAGTCAACCGGCTGAAGAGGCTGGTTCACGCCTCTGCGATTGGTGCACTTACCCTTGCTTGCGCCGGCTGGTCGAAAATCTCGGCGGTGTGCAATGAAGGTTAATAATGCGGCTAAAGCGAATCCTCAGCCAGGAAGACATGGCAGAGCGATGCTGTATACATGCCGGTGGGCTCTATAACGGTTTACTAGCACGAAAAATCTTTATTATCCGGAAATAAATTCATGCTCACCGGAAGGTGCGAGCAGCGAGTGCCTGAGAGATCGCCGGGCAGCCATTTTGTATTCATTTAGCAACGGGGCAGTCTATGGCTATTCAGAAAAAATAATTGTTCGCCATAACAGTGCATCGTCTACGTGTACACGTCAATTGGACGCGGTGAGATTTCGCGGTTTAGTGACGTCGCGTGACAGAAAGGCGAAGTGGGCGCAGCCCGCAAACTTTTAATCAATAGTAGAGCGCTAATGACGAAAAGGCATCTAATCATGAATAAATATTTTTGTTCGCTTTAATCATGCATAATCAGTGTGTAGGCGTCACATCAGATGGGGAGCTATCGCTGTTTTCGGGACGTCGCGTGACAGAGAGTGGAAGTGGTGGGTGGCACGAAATTTTTTTTAGCGATCGTGAAGTCGTGATTGCAGAATTGGAATCGAATAGTTTAGAAAAGTTTTAGGTTATAGCGCCCTGGGTGTGTACTGACCGCTGTGTTGTCGAGTAAAGCATTTCAACCACAGGCTATGCACCCAACGGACACTTTCGAGCTACTGCTGACTGGCCCTGTATTTAATTTGTGTCACGGGATGCATGCCCGAGAAGAGAACTTTGCCACAGGGCATGAGCTATTAGGTACGTTCTTACTCTTACCGAATCCCCCACATTGAATGTTCCGCTGTGATGCAATGACGAGGCGTGGCAAAGCCTCGTCGTTAGCAACCGGGTAGCGAAATTAAGGAATAGCAATAGACGCTTCGGGCTTAATGCAACAGTTCATCTGGATTCACAGAAATCAACGATTAGCGCAGTGCTTTTAATATTCTTGTAACCTCAACGGTCTTCCGCCCGACACACCCTACCAAAAGAATAGTTAGAACTGCCAACCTTGCAGGAGCTTCTTGAGATTCTATGACAGAAGTGCCGTTTTCAGATGGTGTCACCGAGGCAGCAGTTGGGGCAAAGTTTAACTGATGGGGCACCGTGGTAGCTCAGTGCGCAGTGACTAAACGTCCCTCTGAGAGGAGATGAAACGATCCAGTTGGCAACAAAGTCTTTGGGCGCTGTCAGGCCTGATGTGCATATTTTTCTCAGCCAAGTGGGCGCAGGAGGAGGTTATGCAGAGCATCAATTGGCAGACAGTCACCCGGAAGTTGATAATGGCGCAGGGGCTGGGGTGAGCGAGGATTGAAGCAGGATGGTGGTGTGGAGAACGCCGCTGTATCATTGGCACAAGGCCTAACGTGACACTGTGATACCTCACATACATTGCAGAAAAAAGGTCTCGATTCAGACATTAGACTGTGCAAATGGTCATCGGGCTAGGATGACCATGCTTAAATTTGTGAAAGCTATTGCATTGGCAATAATGCTGCATCCTGAAAAAAAAAGGCAGAGACCAATCCTCACTCAGCATCAGGCTGTAGGACTTTATTATTAGTAGTACAGTAGTAATTAAATTTATGTCAACATCAAGTACGAATAATATATACGACATGACTGTCCAACCCAAAGCAGGAGCGCGTCGTGCACCCGGCAGAAGGTAGCAAAAGGACGCTGATAATACAATGCCATATGAAATGAAAAGATCAATCTCGCAATATCTTTCTCTACGCCAACGCAAACATGGAAAAAATGACGAAGCAAAGATTTTGTCCATTGCCACGCATATTAAAGTAATAGCTAGTGGTCTGCTTGCCAACATTCAGACATATTTTCATAGAAAATAGTTGCAACAGCCTTTCCAGTGAGCGCTTAGATCCAACTTATGCCATGATACAAGGGAGGGAGTTGAAAGCATGAGAGACAGAAAAATTTCTCCTGAAGCAACCGAACGATGAAGCACAAAAAGGTAAGAAAACGGATGGTTATGTCTGTATTTCAGCACTGGAATATAACGCAGAAGAACATTATTACATTAGAAGTGTCTGCAGAAACTGCGTGACTAAATAACGCGTAAAATGAAGACAAAGTGAGAAAGAATTATTCTGGTTTTCTGACATACAACGCCACAGGCAACCTTCCTAATAATTAGTATCACGTTCACGTTTACTTTTGAAAGAAGGTAAAAGCAGCGCGATGAAAAATACGAAAACAGAGACGACGTACAGAGCGCTACGTACACAACCAAGCTGAGTGCACAAGTACGCACGTGATCAAAAACAATAAAAAATTATAGGAAAATGCATGAATATCCATACACAACTGCCACTGAGTCATTCTATGAACCCTAATCAGTTGCAACTATCAATGAATATAAACTGGAGTCAGCTCATCCGTACCCTTCTTGCGTGCGAGGTAAGCATAGAACGAACTAGCGAAAATTGAAGCTGAAGCGACTTGGCAGACGAGAAAGATATTTAGAGTGTTATATATAGTGTAAGAAAAAAATAAAGGGAGAAGCCATCTCACGATAACTGTCGACATTAATGTGATTGGCTGTAAAGCAACTAAGTGGCACAGCATATTGCTGTTGTTTAGTGGTCATTGTAAGACTTCATTTACTTCTTCTATGTGCGACATTCACTCTATCCCGCACCGGCTTACAGTGGTATGGCACTCGTTTACTAAGGTCACCCATAAGATGGAGAGATTACAAAGAAATAATGGCGTCGATCGAACGACAAAAGTGGTATAACGACAGTGCCATGACGACATTGAGATAACACTTCTGAAATGATGTGGATGCTACAATGGCGAAATCGTGACAATGATTTGATGAGAACAATAGGATGGCGAGCACTGCATGTCAGCAAGCATGTGACGAAGCTAGCTGAAATGAGAACGACGTCGCCGCCAAGACAGGATCGATAGTTACTGCCTGATTATGTCATAATAATGGTAACAGTATGACTACGATCACCCCATCGCGGTGTAATAACGACAGTTTATTTTAGCTAGAATGAGAAATAAAGAATAACGTCGATAAAGCGCGAAAGTTACCTTGATGGTGATGGCGTGAAGCTAACTGAGGAGGAAAACGACAGCGCGGAAAACGGAGGAAAACGAAAGTATGATGCAATCTTCTTGAAGACAATGGCATGGCGGCAACTATGTTACGACGATGGCGTGACGACATCGAAATGAGGACTGTTGGATGACGAAATGAGAAAGATGGTCGTTGAGCCACAGGAACCGCACAATTACGACACCATTACCACGAATGCATCAGGACGATGGTACGACAATGACGCACTTTTTAAATCAGTTGTAATCAAGTGTCAGCCGAAGGGCGCTGTTGTACACGATGTTGCTTTTAGTCATCCTTTTCCCCGTTTTGGTGATTCCGCGTTGCATATATTGTCTACGTGTTTCAATAAAAGCTTGCTTTGATAGACAGCGCCTGCGATCGTATCTTCTTTCTTCCTCATTTGTTTGCGCTGTAGGCTGACAATTGGTACGAGGACAATCGGCTGGCGACGAGTGTAATGCGTCAATTGCGTGACCACCATTGTCTCGCGAAAACTATATGACGATGATGTGACGACAGTGTTTCGGCGATAACCACCTGCCGAGTGTCGGATGACGTAACCGAAATCACGGGGTATAGAATGGCCAAGATGAAGTTAAGGAGACAGTAAAACATTCAATATCGCAGGATATAATACGACGACAATGACGCGCATGACACCATGACAGCGATGCAATAACGACGGTAACATGGCGACAGCATCAAAGTCACGATTGAATTACGATGGCGTGATTACGGTATGATAACGGAGGAGAAAGGACATCGATGGGACCTAGCATGCAGTACGGCGATGACTGCATGACGACAATGGGATGACATTTCTGATGCGGAGATGATAAAACGGCAGCGGCATGGTGTCAGTAGTACGAAAGCGACAGTATGACGATGACGGCATGACAATAGCTGGATAACGAAGTTTTTTATGACAATAGATGAGCCGTGACCCCGCCAAGTCAATATTATGAGAACAGATGCATGATGACGATGCTATCAAGACGAAGCCATCGTGACTATGTCATGACAATCGTAAGACAATAGGGTTACCGAAGCGTGTACTACGAGCATGGCGTGACAACGGTGGCATGAAGAGAGTCAGATGGCGAAGATGGAGTGACAACGAAGGCGTCACGACGATCGCAAGACAAGGAATATTTTCTAAGTCGATGATGATTATTGAGCCACGACGGCGGCATGTCGAAAGTAGGAAAACGAAGCTGGTATGACGATGTCGCTACGCCCACGAAGGCATCACGACCACGAGCAGAAACTCATTGGACCTAGCTATTAGACAACTTACATTACCTGGTTGGGATTGAAGCATACGATCACGCCGTGATAAGAGTCCGATACCCAAGCTGGAACGAAGTTGATGGAACTGACAAAACGGCATGACAATCATGTTGCACTTACCTAGTGACTAAAACTGGTAGACAACTGGGGCTAGATTGAAGGCTATAGATTTGGCTTATTGTTGAAATATGCTCGCAAATTTGAATAAATGCACAAGGACAGCAGAGGGGACCTAACAAGGAAGAGAGCGCTGAGTTCCAACGGTAAAACTGTTAAAAGTCAGAGCTATGTTCTCCCTCTTGTCCCCACTGCTTGCCTTGCGCAGTTATTAAAACTTTAAGAATAGATAGATAGATAGATAGATAGATAGATAGATAGATAGATAGATAGATAGATAGATAGATAGATAGATAGATAGATAGATTCTAAATACCTGTTGTAAGGAAAGAATGCTAATCACACTAGAACGTTTAAATTATACTACTTCGACTGCTTCTTGGTGCTTCACGGTGGCGAACTCCGCCACCGTGAGTAAAAGCCATGTCTTGGAAATAAGAAGCCGAAGAACGCTCAATATTTGAATTCAATATTGGAATATTGAAAACTGAACTACTGAATCTCGGAAATTGTGATTGTAATGGATTCTTTAGGTTCAGCTCTCACTGCAAATAATAACTCATCTATACCTCGTGTATTTAATTGTCTAATACCCTCTCACTTAAAAAAAACTTACATTGGTATAGTTGTCTAGCCTCAAATAAATTATTTAATAATGAGTGAGAAGACAGTTCGTCCAGAGCACCTCTAATTGATCAAATTATTCCGAATCGCCCTGTATCAGCTTTCATAACTGCCATTAGCTTCAGACATGCAGTTATGCAAGACTGACGTCAGATTCATTAACAAATGAATCATAATTAACTAATTAAAGAGATTACCGACACCTTATATTTCCTTGGAGCAGGAACTTCTGCCAAAATAGAAAAATTGAAGTCCTGTTTACAAGATTTCGATGTCTCATATCTATAATAAACTTTTATCTGCATCTATCTTGTCTGGCAGCCTTCTCCTGGTCTGTGGTGAGGATGAGACAATGGAACATTTATTCCGGTCAAGTCGCCGTATTTATTCTTTGCGGAAGCATACATTAGAAGGGCAATTTCATGGTGCTGGATTGAATATAACGATTTCTAATATTCTATCTTTTGGAGCCTCTCCTCTGGGCCATCATCACAAGGATTTTGGTTAAGCTATTGTGAGGTAAATAATTGAATCACGACGATTTCCTTGATAAAATTTGAAACTTTATCTGACTTCATTCTTCCAGCTATTCAAAATTTTTGGATAGTGCGTCTTTCAAGATTCGTTTAATCTTTTTGCTAAAGTCACTCGACCTTTACCAATCTCTCAAAGTGGTTATGAGCGTCTCTTATAGGTAAAAAAATAAACAAACAAGCAAGCAAGCAAACAAACAAACAAACAAAAAAACAAACAAACAAACAATTGGTATATAGATGTGTATCGTTCTCAGGCGGCCCTGCTTATAAACCTAAGGCTCTGGTACTTTCGGAACATGAAGTTCTGCGCCTGTGTCTGAGACTTTGTAGCTTTGTGCAGATCTTCGATAGGGATGCACACTAGAACCTAATTGAATTATTTATTACAATTTTGAAAGGTAGAGAGCTGCAATATCCTACGAGCGTCGGGCCCAGTGAAACGAGCGTTCTAACTACGCAGCAGCTCAAACCTCTCTAACTCTCGAGCCACTTGAGCCCCCTGCGTCGCCCTCTACGTCTACCGAAGCCAATGACGCATGATATCTGCATGGCATCTAGGAGGCCGGACGCCCTACCTTGTCTCCGGGCAGAAAGGGTGCCTGTTAACACTTAAGCGCCGTGACATGTGACTCCAGAGTCCCAGTACTACAGCAGACAATGTTCTTTACGAGGAAGTGCGACTTGCAACATTGCCGTGTAGTTTCTGTATCTAAAGGACGCACACATTTCTCAAACTTGGCAGCTATCCACTTAGAACATCTGAATATGTCATGTTTTGTCTCTCAAACACTGGCGCATACCCACTATGGGGAATTGCCCATGAAGCAGACGGTTTCCCGCATTTTTAGCATTAAAGCCAAACTAGATTTGAATAGTAATCCTTCAGTAATCGTAAACTTCTTTCTTTCTCGTTGGCAACTTTTCACATTCCACAGATTTTTTTTTGTAATAAAGCAATCGGAGAGTCCAAGCGTTAACATTCGCGACGTAATTCCTTCATGTGACCCAAATTAGGATATAAAAATTGAATTTGATGACATTTTCTTCCAAAACGCCGTTTCATTCAGCTACCTTTTTAAATACCTGGTTACAAGACTACCTTGCGCACGTACAAAAAAAAAAAAATAGCCACAGACGCTTCTGCGAAGGACGAGGGCGGGCCTAGGCTGGTCTCGCTTTCGCTTGGCTGGCCATTCTCTTTGACATTGCCACATTTCACTGCTGTCTTTCAAGCTGGGTTCTTGGAAATAATCTAGCGCCAGAGAAAGTCTCTTCGAATGCAATCGTTGTGTTCATTATCAGAGATTTCCTCTCGGTCTGTAGTTTGCTTACGGGTTCAACCACTTCAGCAGCGATAAAAATGTGCCTAACATTCGTTGCGCCACGGCTGAATCTTGTCAAACTCTAATGGCTGGCAGGTCATTGTGGATTACATTGAAATGAAATTACCAATTCAATAGACCGAGTATCCCTGATTGAACGGGTAATATCGGTTCGCCCAATACTGATACACATAACAGCGATTAGATATCGAAACTTTTCATTTCGTTCTCATTTCATTGAAACAATAACAACGTACAAAACATTTCAGCACCTAAAACTTCCGTGGAAAATTTGTTGCTGTCCATCAAGAAAAGCGGAAGTAGTGATCACCAGATTACGCTGCCATGCACCTCTTCCACCCCTCATAAGAGTTGCGCTGCTTATATCGCCCCTCTCTCAATACTGCCAAGAAATGGAATCCATAGAACACTATCTTTTAATACGTCCTCGTCGCTACATATACCTAAGAAAAAGACATTTTAATATCGCCTCTTGTAAACTAGGGGTAAACTTGACATCAGAAATAGTACTAGCTTTCTCTGTCTCAATACTGGGTTTTGGCCAAAGCGATGTCTTTGATGCTGTTTGAGGTTTCATTCATCAACGAAAGGAATCAGGTTCTAACTTTCTGCTTTTAATATTTCTCATAGAGATAACTTGGGGCTAAATCCTGGCATTACTCTTACAGATTGTTCTGTTCAGTAAAATTGTTCATCACTCTTCTTTGATTGCTGAATTGCACATTACTTGTAGTTTCTTGAAAATATTACATAAAGGTTCAGTTACCCAATTCTTGGCTAATCCACTAGGGGGGGGGGGAGGTATGAGCCATATTATAGGGTCATCATCACCTTCACGAGACGAAGAAAACGAATCGTCCTGAGGTTCGAGACTGCTGGTCTTCTTCGTCTGTGTTCCCTGCTTTTGGCGAGAACTTCAAGCCCTCAGTGAGTGTGATTTACTTATTTTGATTCTTGTTTCCACTAAGCGTAACGTAGAGTCTGAGCCCGACGGTAATTATTGTTTATTGACAGCCGATGAACCACTCAGCCAACGACATATAAGTACATATACATTCTGGCTGAGCTGGAAACAATAAGTTTGCACCATAACTAGTCATTCGAACAGCGTGCGTAGGGCAACCTTCTGAGGTATTACTTCGTAAGGAATGCATCGTGGCAGCGATGAATGTAAAGCACCATCTTTTCCACGAGTCGCCATTAGTGGCTGCTTACTCGTCGTCCAAGCTCTCCACTCCTTTTTTTCTTTGTGTTGCTAAGCTTTTACAGTTAGCTTTACCGAGAAACGTTCTCTCTTTGTTAGCATCACTGCAGCCTTTCATGCTTCAGTTATGGTAATGCCGCAATGCCTCTGTAGCCGCACGAACCGTACAATACGGACCGAGCGACGCGTTCATATGACCTTTTAAACAGGTGAACAATTTTTAACGTTCCTATAAACTGCTTGAGCGGCGTTAACGCCATTTCATCCATCTATTATTATCTATCGGGCATACCAATTTAAATATGTTGTCCAGCGTATAGCTCCATAGCGATACTCTGTCATTTTGAGTCTATTACTGGCAAGCGTTCCATATTTGACCTTTGAATTGTGCATTTTAAATTATGAGTTACTGGCCGCTTTGCATATCTTTTCTATCCCTGTGGTGGCCAAATGCACACATTTTTATTGCAACTTTGAATGCTGACTAACTGCCCGTTTTGCATAAATTTTGCTTTGTCTTCTGCGGCTAAGTGTAGACATCTTTACTGCCATGCAAGAAGCCGAAAAAGAAACGTTGCAAACGCTAACTGCGAGAAAACAGTGAAATGCAATCAAATTGACATAGAGGTTATGTTACTTCTTTTTTTGCCATTGTAAATATTGATGTATTATGCTTGGAAATACGATCGCTTTGTCCGTACGTTTGTCCGCGAGAAGTTCCACCTGATAATATTTACCGAAAAAAATTCAGAGCCATTCTCCTCTGTGAAGGGGGATGACCAATGGAGCTACATTTAAGTATAAATAAAATAAAATCAAACAACAAGAGAATTCGACAGAAAAATGCGCGTTGTTACGTTTATTTGTGTTTACGTTTATCTTGTGAACGCAGTATTAATAGAACTATTGTCGCTACGACAAGCAGCCATGGCCGCTGTGACGTCTCTGGAGATCCTCTTAGCGAACGTTAGGTCTACGCCGGAGCGATTACGCGTTGTGGAGACATTGGTTTGCTGTAACACTGGAGGCCGAACCTTTCTAAGACAAACATCAAGAGCCACTTTCCGTCGGGACGAGACACGTCGACGTTAAAGTCACCCGCAATAACGATGGGATCGGGATGCACCGGGTGGATCCACCCAAATGTGTCGGTCATAATGTCTTGAAGTTCGCTTTTTGACGCTCCGGGAATAGTGTATACACAGGCAACCGATTCTATTCCCAGTCTGCACGGTGCACGCGTTGACACATTCCAGGGAAGTCGCTCGCCCGTCGTCGGTAAGGCATCAGGCGCAAACGCCGCACTGTCATTGTTTTCGTAGAACGCAACGCAGTAAACCATCATCCATCACCTAACATCGTTTTTGACAACATCTGGCCTGCAGCGCAGCTCGGACAATACGCTGATACGATTTCGCCTTATGCTTAAGCTATTTTAGCTGAATAGACGCCGCCATCATTTTTGCCTGCACATATCACGACATGCTGGAAACTATCCCAAGAGAGCTCCGATGTATAAGCTTTAGGCAATTAGTTTGGTGACGTTGTTGCGGAGATCTCGGTAGTTTGTTATTTTCGATAGGTTTGGTTGGTACTTTCCCCCGTTTTCTTTACTGAACTCTCTCCACCGATAGCATGTGCTCTTAAAGAACCGAGTTGCAATGTCACGTTCATCGCCGAACGACAACACTCCCAGAAGCCGTCTGATTGTTTAAATTTGGTGAGTGATGATTTCGTTGGGCTGCGCTTCTCTGGCGCCAAGGCTGACGCTTGACGCGCACGTTCGCGGCAGAAGTAAGCTGCGCTTCTCTTGTCAAGATGCTTCAATTCCTGTCGCTGCCTCGCCACGCTTATGCTTACACCTACTCCCACAGTACGTCAGGTTTGGATGATTTCAAAGCAAACGAGCAGAAGAAAGTGCACGCGTTCAGCTTTTATATGCCAAGTCATCGTCGTCGTGCGGTCGTCATCCCATCGTCGTCGACACATTGTTCAAATTCTGTTAATAGTGCCGTCTTGTTCATACTGTGGTCGTAGTCACACCACCATTATTCTTCGTCGTCATCATTCTATTTTCATCGCAACATCCTCATCGCACCCCACCAGCAAAATAATCACACTTTCGTGCCGTCTAGCAAAATCAAACATCTCGACGACATTTTCAGCCGCCATCAGCAAACACTGGTATTAACATGAGCAGTAAATATCAGAATTATTCATTGGCTGTTGATTTCCTTTCGGCAATCCGCTAGGCCAATCGATAGCTTTTACAATGTGCTTTTAATTGTTTATTCAGTTATTTTTGTATGTCCCTGCACTGGCCTTCTGCAGAACGGTAGCTTCTGCAACTGTAATTTCTGTCGCCCATAGATGCATCCCGTTATTTATGGTGTCACGAAATATCAACATTGATATGGAGTCCCTGGCGTTGTAAAAACATGGCAGATCAATCGCAACGAGTGAATATCACGAAACCTTGTATTGAAGTAGCTATCGACGTCGAGTCTGCTAACGCTATTTGATTATCACCAATGAGAGCGCTTGGATTGCGTGACCGATGCACACTCTCCTATTGTCCAAAAACGACATATTACGTATTGGTTGTGGGTCGGTCAATAGTAATAATCTGAGAAATTGTAGAACACGATAGCCTCATTAAGAGCGCACGTAAGCAAACAAATTTACTTGTAGTGTCATCTGGTACAATTCAATGTTAAATCTTCCTACGACAGAAAGCCTGTGCTTTATAGAAGCTCATAATGACACGTGAAAGTAAATCTTTTGCCACTTCTCGTGACTTAATTGGTGGCTTTGCGAAATGAAATAACTGACACTCCATGTAAGTTTCCACGGTCGGCGTCACTACAATATTCCGCATCAGGACCACGTGGTCTAACATCACGATTGCGCGCCGCATGCCGTAGGTGCGATCTTACGCTTATGAGGGTGAGCCGAGAAGAATTGTGTCTTGCTTGATGCGACGGTGTTTTCTAGCGCTTGCGAAGCAGGACGACGGGGAGGGGACGCGCCGTCTTATCGCCGATTAAATTTTTTATTGTCCATTAATTTGTGGATGAAGTATAAGGATTACTCATTCATCGTTTTAGCCTTTAATCGACTAATCCCTTTCTATGCAGGCTTTTTCATCGATTAATTGATTAATCAAATTGTTTTCCGGGCACTTCATGCAGTTTGAAACACAGTTATCTTCTTTTGCATGAATCAATTTTAATGTTTTAAATGTGGAAGCATGTTAGAAATACAAGTGTATAAAGTTTGGTGAAGAATAATCTTTAATTTGGAAGGTTGAATATAGTTGGCACTAGTAGCCTTCGAAAAATTGAACAATACAAGTTATAAAATGGCACTTAGAGCAGCGTTAAACACGATAAATGGCACTGGTGAATGCCTGTACTTTGCAGTTGCAGTTAACCTAGACATAAGAAAAATGGCAAAGTGAAAGGTGAATTCCAAATAAAATATGCAACAAATCACAATTTGCACAGGGAAAAGATATTACTGGTCTAGAATTTTAAGCCATTAAGAATCTCTGCCTCCTCTCACCTCCTCTTACCATCGTATCTAGCTTCCCTCTCGACTTGGGTATAGTAGAAAGGCAAGGTCTGTAATTTCTGCTGTGATTTGGCGGTGTATCGGGGATAATTGCAGTCATCAATAGGCTAATTTGGCGATCGACGCCCAGCGAGCCTGAGAGGTCAATGTGCATATTCGAAGTGGCACAAAGGTCCAAACGAGTTTCTCGCGTCTCTGTTCCTTTCTGCCATGCTCTCTCGATGTATATACACGCTCTGAACAAACCCTAACGCGGTCAAAAGCAAAACTTTGAAATTTGAATGTTTTCAATATCATCATGTTAAAACTAGCATAAACAGGACACCATAAATTGATGCCAAGTGACTGAAGGACGTGCGTCCCCAATGTTACAGCTATCTCGTCCAGGGAGTTTGTCATTGCGTGTATACAACCTCCATATATATATATATATATATATATATATATATATATATATATATATATATATATATATATATATATATATATATGTATCTATCTACTGTATTTATGCGCGTTTAGCCGGGCATCCAGGTATGAAAAAAATGCGCGTTTAGATAGCGGATGTGCACGTTATCTGCAATGTTTTCTTTTGGGGGGTGGGTCGGCTTGTCAGCAATGCGCGGCGGCCTCCCCGTGTATTCCACCATTTACGTCGTCATCGACGCTTGTCAAGACGATGAAGTGCCTACGAAAGGCATAGCCAAATCCACACTGATAATCCGTTTATTATTCCACACGCCATTGGCCGCGTTTTTTTTTCATCCAGCGTTGTTGAGACTAGTGTTAGGCGCTGTTTCGTGTACTACACACCAGTTTGCACTGTTTTTCTGCTTTGTTTTGGCGTCATAAGTGCGACTAGGCGGCAGGCCTTCACAGCGAAAGAGCAGCTAAAGATTATAGCCGCTGCCGAAGAAATCGGTAACACAGCTGCTGTGAGAGAGCACGACGTCGACGAGTCGTGCATTTTCAAAAAACGAACCGGGACAGGCAAGCGTTTCCTGGTCCGAAGACTGGCGCGTACCGCCCCCCTCCCCCCCCCCCCTCGAGACCCAGCTTTCCAAATTCACTGAGGAGCAGAGAAGTCGTGGCCGTGCTGTTTCGACTGAGATGGCGCAAGTGCAAGCCCTGAAGTTGGCTCGGGAAATGAACATTCCACGCCAGTTTCGTGCAAGCTGTGGACGGCTTCAGCGCTTCATGCGAAGACGTGGATTTTCTGTGCGGCGGCGAACAACCATGTGCCAGCGGCTTCCTGATGCCTACGAGGGAAAATTGTTGAACTTTCAACGATATGTCATCGCATGTCGGAAGCAGCCCAGCTATTTGCTGTCTCAGCTGGGAAATGCTGATCAGACACCTGTGTACATTGAGATGCCGATGGACGTGACCATGCAAAGAAAGTGTTCCGAATCAGTCGCCGTGCAGACCGGCGGAGATCCTAAGCTGCGCTGGACAGTCACGTTATGTGTTTTGGCTGGCGGCACGAAACTGCGCCCGCTTGCACTTTCAAACGCAAGACGCTACCTAGCACACCACTACTCCCAGGAGTCGTTGTGCGCGTGGAAGAAGATTCCGGGATGAACAGTGGCCTAGTCAGTGACTGCTTCGAGTAATCTGGGAACGAAGACCAGGTGCCTTCTTGGCACACCGGTCGATGGTCGTACTGGATTCCTTCCGAGGCCACTGCACTGATGCGACCAAGGCCGGCCTCGCGGAGACCGGTACTGACCTCCTAATAATACACATGACGTCCATGCTTCAGCCACTCGACGTGTGCCTGAACAAGCCATTCAAGGCACACGTGAAGCGGCTGCATACCCAGTGGATGGCCGACGACCTTTACACCTCCACACCGACGCGACGTGTGCGAAGGCCCGATATTCCATTGCTGTGCCAGTGAATCGGGGAAGTGTGGAAAGCAATACCGGCCGACTTGGCGCGTAAAAGCTTTAAAAAATTGTGCCACCAGTAACAGCTTGGATGGTTCCGAGGAACACTAGGTCTTTGAGAGTGGCGATGAAGGCTCGGATGGCAGCAGTGAGAGCGGCGACGATTGAGAATCGGATGACCAGTGACGTAGTTGTGGTCCTTTGAATAAATGTCCTGAACACGCAATGATCACTGAGTGTGTAGTTGTATCTTTCTAGCACCCTTTGTTTTTTCAGGGAAACGCGCGGGTTATACACAAGTTTATTTTTTTCGTGGATTTCGAAGTTAGGGGGCGGGATATACGCGGGTAAATACGATATATATGTGTGTGTGGTGTGGGTGGGTGTTTATATATATATATATATATATATATATATATATATATATATATAGAGAGAGAGAGAGAGAGAGAGAGAGAGAGAGAGAGTTTGGAAGGAGGAGTAGTTGGCGGAAGTCCCCCGCTCACCCAAGATAAATTTCTGGCTTCGCGACTGCCAAAGTCGTTAGTATACTGGAAGCAAAATAAGGATCAACGACTGGGTTCCTATAGTATGCCGTAAATTGCGACGATATTTCAAGCCTCCGGCTTCGAGCGGCGTGGCGCTGGCGTGTGGGGGAAGAGGGGGAGCGCTCAGCTCGGCTTCAATCGGAACTCGAAAAAACAGTCGACAGTCGGTCTACTACTGCCGCATAGTGACTGGTCGAGATCCACCATTCTAGCTTGATTTGAAAATTGTCACGCCACCCTTTTCGCACTATAGAGAACAATTATTGGAATATGTCTGATCGATTAAATCGATTGACTTAAATGTGGACATTACCGATGAATAACCGTTTTGCGAGATCCCTTTACTCGATCAATCAATTAATCGTTCATCGATATTACCAACGCTAGTTTGAAAGCTAATGGACCTGAGATAGCTGATGCAATCCATGTGCGCTGTCTTCTCGCGCGCATTCTTCGCGTTGAAGTGAGAGGCAACTCGAAGGGGAATTCGCTGGGCGCTGGAGCCGCTCTTCATAACGGCATTTTTCTGCAGTCGACTATCCGCGTTCTCAGAGTGAGATGCGTTTGTGTCCGCCTATTCTTTCGGGGAAACGTGCTTTATAGCTCGTTGCCGCGACTATAAAGTCACTATAACTCCGCTAGTTTGCAGCTGTTCACAATCGATCGAATAGTTAGGTGGTATTATTAAGCTAATGGCTTAGTGCGAAATGTGGGTGCCGTTTCTATAACTATGATTGGGAAAATTAGCACATACACAGTGAAACATTCACAAGTTTTTTTAGGGAGGTTTATAAGAGAGGGGTAGATTCTCAATGGCAAATTAAAATATGAACTAAGCCGACTTCAAAGCCATTTATTTAAGAGCGGAGCATTCTCGGTGACTATGTTGCATCCAACCATTGGTTTTGAAGTCCATTCGATCAGCAAAGCAGGGGCGCTATAACGTAAAACTATTCCAAACTTTTATATTCCAATTCTGCTATCAGCCCTCCGAGATCGTTCAAAAACTTTTTTCGACCACCCCCCACTTCACTTGTCTGTCACGCGACGTCACGAAAACCGCAATACCTCCCCATCTGATATGATGTGTACACGCTGATTATGCATGATTTGACAGAAAAAAGAAAAACAGGTATTTTTAATTCGACCCCCTTTTCGCCATTAGCCCTCGGCTATTGGTAAAAAGTTTTCGGGCTGCACCTACTTCACCTGCCTGTCACGTGACGTCACACAACCGCGCGAACGCGCCGCGTCAAAGTGACGTGTACGCTATAAAGATGCATTAATATACCGGACAGAATTGAATTTTTTTCGGAATAGCCGCAGGCTGCCCTGTTCCGAAAGGAATAAAAGGTGGCTGCCGCCGATCGCTGAGACGCTCGCTACTCGCACCTGCCGGAGAGCATGGGTGTATTTGCGTATAATAAAACTCCTTGCGTGACCGTGTAACGTTTTCAAGCACTTTCGGCACGTTTACTACCTCATTCTGCCAACTCTTCTTTGCTGAGGGTCAGTTTTAGCGTCCTTCTTAAGCTTCCGTTGCATGCCGCAACGATTTTAGACCAGCCACTACAAACTAAGTAAGGGAAAGCCGACCAATCACAGACGCCGGCACCACCCTCTTCATTCGGCTATCGATTTTCAGTGCACTGGCTCTGCCCCAGTGAATCCCTCTCCACTTGACCGTTCTCCTCGCCTCTTGTCAGCCAATTAGCTACGACAAGCCGCTCAGTGTAGGCAATGTTATTCGTTTTTCAAGCAGACAAAAGTTACCTCCTATGAACGAGGAGAGCGTTTGATTGGTCTGTTCAGGCAACCCTGTGGGTGACCGCCCGGTGCTTCCGTCGGTGGTTACGCAAAGTTGACGTCAGGAAATTGGAAGAGAAACATATTGGAATAGTTTTACGTTATAGCGCCCCAGCTTCGCGCTCTACCACTTTACAATGGGCTATCCAGCGACTAAGTTGGCAGGAAAGAGGTTACGCACGAGATACGCACACATACATACATACATACATACATACATACATACATACATACATACATACATACATACATACATACATACATACATACATACATACATACATACATACATACATACATACATACATACATACATACATACATACATACATACATACATACATACATACATACATACATACATACATACATACATACATACATACATACATACATACATACATACATACATACATACATACATACATACATACATACATACATACATACATACATACATACATACATACATACATACATACATACATACATACATACATACATACATACATACATACATACATACATACATACATACATACATACATACATACATACATACATACATACATACATACATACATACATACATACATACATACATACATACATACATACATACATACATACATACATACATACATACATACATACATACATACATACATACATACATACATACATACATACATACATACATACATACATACATACATACATACATACATACATACATACATACATACATACATACATACATACCGCAATCTGGGGGAAGTTCCTGAAGAATGCTAGCAATAAAGAAAGCAAACGCGTTACAGCGCACCTCGTGAGAGCCAGTTTTTTTTTTCTTTTGCCCTTTGTTCGCGCTCTGCTTCGGTTATGAAACGGCGCTTCTAACCGCACCGTTCGTTTATTTCAGAAATGAGTGAAACAGAAATGTCCGTGGCTGAGTCGGAGTACTCAGGTAAGCAATTGTGCGCTTCAAAGCAATATATAATAAGCAATACATAAGTCACTTCAAACGAGGAGGAAGGGAGATAACCGAGGGTCCCGATATTTATTAGTCATATCATAGGACGCCAACGAACAGAGACACCATACACAACATAGGGGAAATTATTTACAACTCCCCTGCGTCGAGCTGTTTTTTCATCCACTTTTACTTCCATTTATTTATCGTTTCTTTCCTTTATTTATTAGTCACAAGTAATTTCCCCTATGTTGTCCCTAATGTCAGTTTGGCTTCTATGATGTGACAAATAAAATCGGGCCCCTCAGTTAACTTCCTTTCTTCTCGTTTATCGCATAACGAGGGTCTCGAATCCCGCAACATTGATGCCTTCAGGCATCATGTGTGGGTGCATTGACCGGTTGCCTTCACCCAAAAAGATCGCGTTCTTGTGACGCCTGCGGCAGAGAGCATGTTCCACATCCGCCGCCAATGTCTGAGTGGTGGCGCTGGCTAACACTCCCACGGTTCTACTAGGAAACATAAATACCCAAATGGCGCCACGGTAATTCAATTGGTAGAGCTTCGTACGCGAAATGCGCAGGTTGTGGGATTGTTCCCCACTTATGGCAAGTTGTTTTTTCACCCACTTTCATTTCCATTAATATATCGTCTCTTTATTTCATTTATTGTGCACAAGTAATTTCCCTTATGTGGCCCTTGGTGTCATTGTTTGGTGGCTTCTTAAGAAATAAGTCATTTTAAGGTATATCGCCTACTGGTACAATGATATGGAGTATGAGAAAGAACGTTTTTAGACGCAAGGAATCATGAGGCCAACGATGCGGACTGCCTTTTGCCGTAACATCAGCATTCTAAAGAATTTTGGGATGTAACTCATGAGCTATTCGGGCGCCTATATGTATGCATATATATATGTAACGGGAGTATGCTTTCGCGCGAACGAATCGCCAACAAACCATGACACCAAGGACAAAATAGCGGAAATTACTTGTGCACAATAACTGAAACAAAGAAACGTTGATTGAATGGAAATGAAAGTGGATAAAAAAAAGCAACATGCCGCAGGTTGGGAACAATCCCACAACCTTGTATATATATATATATATATATATATATATATATGACCATCGTGACAGGGAGGCAAGAACTACGGTAGAGTGAGTATACTTTCGCACGAACGAATGGCTGGCTGTGGACATATTGCACAATAAAAGAAACCGCAGTAATTCGAGTGCACGGCCCATTGATACAGATTAGAGTCTCAGCTTTTCTTCCGTTACCACGGTGAGTTCTCAATAACAGGCCTTGCTTTTTCTTAACAGTTGCGCCGAGCACGGAACAACCCGGCGGTGAGTGCCTACTTCCCAATGCTACATGCCCTACCCCAAACGCTTCGCTTTACGAGCGCAACAGGGTGGTTGGTAATTTAAATGTTCTCAATGTGTCTGCTTCGATTCAATTGAACATGTCTTATTTGCTAGAACAACGGCGTTTCCAAATTTTTCTTCTTTTGTTATAAGGTAACGAAGTTCGAAAAAAGCTATGCCGTGTTTCTTTTCCACCGCATAACCTATAATAAGTCAGGAAGGGTGACGGAGCGTCTTTATAAGCGCACAAAAAAAAGAAAAAAAAAACATGAGGTGTTCGACTAAACAAACTGATACATTACTGTACTTTTTGCCGTGAAATCCCCTTCTCGAATTACACCCGGCTACTGATTCGTTTGTTTCGTGTCTTATTTGGATTTGGGCCATTTCCACTGGATAAGGAACCCCTTCACTTTTTTTCTCCTGAATAATGATTCAG
Organism: Dermacentor andersoni; assembly: GCF_023375885.2. Lineage (NCBI taxonomy): Eukaryota > Metazoa > Arthropoda > Arachnida > Ixodida > Ixodidae > Dermacentor > Dermacentor andersoni. The sequence continues at coordinate 115,572,726 of NC_092820.1, forward strand.
CATTTGGGGTTGCCAATTTCAATAATAATAAAGGCGGGCTGCTGCGTCATCCAATAAAAAAGGGGTGACAAGGAATGCCATAGGAACAGAATCAAATCTTTGATTATCGTAACCTTGGACACTCTCCACAAGTTGGTCCTAATATTTCAGCAATTAACGTTCACAGTACAGTCATCGGAAAGAATTGATTCCCTGGTTATAACAAATAGGTGTCCGCATGCTCAAATTTAATGCTGTCAATCAAAGACGTACGAAATGCTCATTCCTTGTTCAGCGTTTTTCTACTGGTGTGCGACAAATTCAGATCACAGTCATTCCAACAGCATGGGTGACTCCAGATGTAGGAGATAACGATCCAGCCAGGGAAAACATTAAATCTGAAGCTGCGAATTGCTGCTTGTCCAAGCTGAAAGCAAGTTTTATTGATAGATGCTTTCTATCATAGGGCTAACATTGGTCGTATATAATTGCATATGTGTTTACTACCTTCGGTTGCGCCCAAAGCGCAATTATGTTTTTGCGCGCAATGGTAGAACAAACGTAAGTACACATATACGCAATAAATATATTACCACAAAGCGCGACATTATCTCGCCCTGAACGTGGAAAGATGCGGAAGTATACTGATGCGTGCAGGGTAGTGGTCGTAGTTTGCCACTTATTCTATGAAATGTACATTTTCTAAACATGTTCATACGTAAACCTGCAACGCCAGACTATGAGTTGAGTTGAATAGTAGGAAACGCAAGCTAGTGGATAAAATAGAAAAAAAGATAGTGCAGTAGTCAATGGCCATTATTTTCTCTCTGTGCACTGAAGAAACTTTTTTTTTTTTCGGAATTTATACAGCTGGCGAAAGTACGTAAGTATGCACCACATTTCCTTGCCACTTTGTCACTTCTGCTGGATCTTCTGCGCTGTTTAGAACGGCAAGAAAGCGCGAATAGCAGATTTGACAGACGACTGCAATAGGTCACGGTACGTGCTTAGCTCTTTCCAACAATTACGGAAATCACCGTACCGCATGAACAATGGTGCAACACATATTGCTTTTATTGATATGAACTTGGTGAGAAACTGAGGCATTCGCTACAAACTCCAGTGCGTGTGGACTAGGAATATTCAATTATTATCCTTTTCAACAAATCAGTTATGTGTAACTCTGTAGAACATTTCTGAAAAACGGCCCGTACCGTGCTCGCCACAGTGCTGGTTTGTGACGTCTATAGTCCAGCATCTGTGCCCTTAAATACCCGAACCCTTACAATCTTATGAAATGTGCCGTTCTTGCATGCCTCCCTATACAGTGCATTTTGCACATGGCGCAACGAAAACCAGTAAACGTTGTTTAAGTATGAGTCAAAGCTGGTAATTATTTGGCCAGTCGGACATCATTTGCATGAAAGGGTAATGCAAGAAAAGAGCCAGTAGTGGCAACGACCTTTCAAAATGTAATAGGAGACATCAGCTGTAGTATTTAGGTAAAGCTTAGATTTAGGGCCTTTCATAAACACAGTTAGTATAATATTACAATACAAAACTCTAGAAAAGCGCCGCTGTTTAAGAGGAATAAATTGAAGTAAGCTATCCGGGGCTAAACTACATGTTCGAGTAGTTTTTAGCATTATGATACGGATCAGCTGTAACAGAAACCTATACTTGAAGGACATTTTATATAGGTTGGAATAACCCAACCAATGTTCCCATGTTCCGACTGCAGTCCTGATGACACATACTGCTGAAATATGACACAGAGCCACGCTAACAAGAACGTTTAATTTCTTAGTAATTTCTAACTCAATTTTCCGATGATTCTCCGTCATATTTTCTTACAACTTTGTGACGTCATTTTTTTTACGTGAAGTAAACTGAGCCACCTCAAGGCGCCAATATCTCCTACTGCATCAGAATAAAAAAGTAACAATGTAACTGAAACAATTATTTCTTTTATCATATTGTAAGAACAGGACTTGACACCGGATACGGTTCCAAAATCGTAACATATAAATTAAAAGGTTCGTCTCCTTGTTTGGAATAACGAAAAATGAAGTGCACAGACAATTACTACGACAGTCTTGTGATCCTGAATGGAATTATATCTGTGTTGTATCAGGGCTAAGTTTTCTTGAGTCGTTTGAAGAATAATATATTCCAGAATCTGTAATGTTATTAGTTCCCGGTTTCGACAGAAAAGGGGGGTGTTTATATGGGTTGCCAGGCTATTGTACAACTTTTCGGCATTGTGACACTTTTACCAAACTCATTCGGTGTTAGAATCTTCAGCTTCATGAATATGCATTTTACTTCTATTCTTTGCCTCTAATTATTGCGTCTAACCAAAGAGAATATTGTTGAAATTATTGTGCTCGTAGGCATCTAGGCTGTCAAGTGAAGCAGTCTTCGTTTTAGAAAACTCAGTGATCTTGAAATGCAACGGTAGATCCAAAGCAAGGTTTTCTCTTCTATGTCTAACAATCCTCTTCCAACGGCAGAATGAGTGCGTGAATTGTTTGTTCCAATGGTATATTGGTAGCAGTCACCGATTCCGGGTTGCTCTGCGGACCAAAAATATTGCTCCGCCGAAATCGGCATATTTGATTGGAAGTGCACGTCACGTATATCCTTCACCCGCTTCTGCTTCCGGTCACGGTCGCCTGTTTCCGGTCGCGAGAAGCTACAGACGACAGGGAAAACATGAACGTTACGTTGCGCCATCCGTTTTGTTCCTGCTGCTGGATAGTGACAGCTCAGACTCGGCCACTATAAGTTTTCATGCATGATCATGATTATTCCGACACGGAAGAAAAACAAACTCAGGGAATGTGGGGATTATCTAGATGATGGTGGTAATGGTGATGCGATCTACCCGATCCAGCTCTCCCGTAGCGCACTCTCAATTGATTTCTTGTACTAAATGCCCACGCGGGAGCGCACGCATTCCATTCGCAGATTTGGCGAGAGCAATCTCAGTGGGATCGACGCGCTCTGTTTGTGATTCGGCCGAGCGCTCGCGATCTGTCATTGGAATTCAACATTAGTTTTGTAATGGGTGCACTGAACAGTTCCGAAGGTAACGTCTCTTCGTAACCGAGGAGGCAGGTGACGCAGAGCAGGAACAGCTGGTTGCCCGAACGGCTCACACTCGTGCTAAGCACTGGCGATCCCGCTGGCCCACTGGTTGCACAGCAGGCATGGACGAGATGCTCTGGCTGGCCTTGTTCTTGTGCTCTTCGTCTTCAATACAATTACCCCCGGTGCAAAAGCGGAGCCATCCTGGCGACTTACGGCGTGGCGACGAGCGAGTCATAGATTTTTTTCAGGCGGCGAACGTGAACAACATCCCGGCCATGGCGGCGCTTGTCGGATGTCGATGTAAGCGGCTCTATTGTATAGTTGACCGGTGAGGTGCGTTCCACGATGCGGTATGGTCCATCATACTGCGAGAGAAGTTTTGTCGAAAGTCCAGGCGTGGTAGAAGGCACGGACAACAAGACAAGGGTGCCAGGAGTGAAGTTCGGATTCGTAGCGTCACCATCACAATAGGCTTTTTGTCGTTGTTGGTCAGCGAAGGTGAACTTTCGGGCTAATTGACGGCATTCCTCGGCGTATAGGGTGACAGCTGTAACGGGAGCACATTCTGACGTGTCTGGTGTATAAGGAAAAACCGTATCGATGGTATGTGAAGGATCGCTACGGTACAGAAGAAAGTAAGGAGAAAATCCTGTGGTATTTTGTGTAGCCGTATTATATGCGTACGTGACAAATCGGAGGATGATGTCAGTGTGCTTGCGACCTGAGCGGTATATGACGTGCATGTCGTAAAAGACCCGTCTGGACGCCTTGCCCAGCGGGCAAGGCGTCCAGACGGCTTTTTAGAGAGGATAACCAACAGAGGGCGTGATGGTTAGTAACCACATTGAAAGTCCTGCAGTATAAATGGGGGCGAGACTTCCCGAGTGCCCAAAATATGACCAGGCATTCTTTTTCTGTGACGCTGTAATTGCGTTCCGCTTTGGTCAATGCACGACTGGCGTAAGCAACGACGTACTCGGAGTAGCACGACTTGCACTGCGCAAGGACAGCACCAAGGCCAATACCACTGGCATCGGTGTGCACTTCTGTTAGGGCGGTGGGGTCGTAGTGTCGTAGTATAGGCGGAGACGTCAGGAGATGCCGTAAGGTCGCGAACGCGGTGTCGCATGCAGGAGCCGAGGTGGATAGGTCGTTGGCGCCACTTAAGAGTTGTGTCAGAGGTGAGATTATCGAGGCAAAATTGCGAACAAAGCGTCTGAAGTAAGAACGGAGGCCGATGAAGGCGCCGAGTTCTTTGAGTGTCTTAGGTTACGGAAATTCTGCCACGGCGCGAAGTTTTGATGGGTCGGGGCAAACGCCGTCTTGTGATACGACGTGACCTAGGATCATGAGCTTGCGCGCGGCAAAGGGGCACTTTTTCAGGTTCAGTTGCAGGCCGGCGTTGGTCAAGGACGTGAGCACTTGCCTAACTCGAAGAAGATGCGTGCTGAAATCAGGAGCGAACACAACGATGTCGTCGTGGTAGCACAAACACGTGCTCCATTTTAGGCCGCGCAAGATATTGTCCATCATTCGTTCAAACGTAGCAGGCGCATTGCATAGGGCAAATGGCATAACATTAAATTCGTATAAACCATCTGCCGTAATGAATGCAGTTTTAGGGTGATAAACTGCTGACATCCGGACGTGCCAGTAGCCCGAGCGTAAATCCAACGAAGAGAAGAATTTAGCGCATTGCAAGCTGTCCAGAGCGTCGTCAATGCGCGGTAGAGGGTAGACGTTATTGCGCATTATCTTATTAAGACGGCGATAATCGACGAAGGAACCGAATAGAACCGTCTTTTCTTTTTGACGAGAACCACCGGTGATGGCCACGGGCTATTGGAAGGTCGAATGACGCCGCACTGAAGGAGCTCGTCCCCGTGCTCACTGATCACCTGACGCTCCTTGGCGGATACGCGGTACGGGCTCTGCCGCAATGGTGCGTTGGAGCCAGTGTCGATGTGGTGGCTGACGGTTGACGAGCGACCCAGAAAAGGCTGAGCGACATCAAAAGAAGAGCGGAACTGGGCAAGCTTGTGAAGAAGCTGGCAGCGCTGCTCGGAAGTAAGGTCATCGGCAATGAAAGGTGTGAATAAGTCAGGTGATGGCGGAGCAGAAGTGGAAAGTGCACGTAAGTCAGTGAGCTCTGCATACGAAGCATCCGGCACGTCGGTTATATCAACAGATCATAAAGAGCAGGGTGAGAGAGCAGCTGAAAATTCTCAAAAGTTCAAGTTTTTCTCTACATATATCTTATATATGTAAATCCTCAGATAAAACGTAACTCCTGCAAACCCATCAAATACTAGAAGTCACCACCTAAACATCCCCGCTTATTTTGCCCGTACGGACAGCTTTAAATGCAGTTCATTTTCGTGTGTAATAGAACGCTGGAATTCTTCGCCTTGCCCTGTTTATTACCTTCCTTTCAACTTATCCTTTGCGGCCATTGAATAGTTTTGGCTTTTATTGTTTTGTATTGTTCGTATTGCCTGTATTATTTATTATTTGTTATTGCTCTGCCTTTCACACCCACTCCTGTAATAACCCGATCGGGCCGCACTATGTGCAAATAAAGTAAAATAAATATCTGGCCTTTGTCGCAACGTGTATTAATTTGTTCATAATACGCTTCCCACAATAACATTGCAATGAAACGATGCGTTAAACACTCACTGATTCCTCAAACGAGGCTAATATGTGAGCGAAGAAAACTAATCGGGACAAGAAGCGTGACGTGTGATACGTTAGGTGGTTACGTGGTTAGGTGATGCGTTAGGTACTTTGCTCAGGAGCGAAACTACGCAGCATTCTTAGACTGTGTAAAAGGAGAAGGATTATTTGTGGCAGCTTAGCGAAATTATTTAGACTAGGTAATTTTGAACACGTAATGCGGCGAATCTTGTTGCAGTGGGTAGAAGAGTAAGTATCGTATGCCGTAGTCTTTAAGTAAATATTCAATTGGCCACTTGAGGATGGTAAATTTTTATCAGCGATTGATTATGTCGGCATGCACCCTGGGTGCACCCAAATTACGACACACATATGCGGGATTGCGTCCGCCTTCCCAGGATATTGTGTAACACTTTCTTAACATTCTATACGCAGCGACTCTCGGAAGTTGTGGGGTGGCCTGTGCTGCGTTCTTCTGGCCATAGTGGTGATTGCCATGCTGGCCTCTTCGATGGGCGGCTCAGAAAGTGAGCATATATATGTTGCTACAGAGCAATTCTGTGGAACGTGTCTTGGCGCATTGTGCAAAACTATAAGGGATTCATTATATTTCTTCAACTAAAATTTAAGGAGACAACCTTTAATTTAAACTAGAATTTACGCAAGCGTATCTATAGTCCGAGCATGCTTGTGAAGATTCGCTGATTTTCCCCGCTGAGAGGAACAAATAAAATATTCAACTTCTTTATTTCCTCCATTAACACCGCTAGTTGTCCATTTAGGATCTGTCGAATTGCAAACGACGGTCACGCAAATCCAGCACAGGCAATGCGTTCTGCCACTGCAGCCCTTTCCCTGGTCCCAGATTTGATTTATTTGCTAGGATGTCGCGAACTATAAAATAGGGTGCCGGCAATATCTAATACAGCTGGGACGTCTTGATTTTCATAAATACTTGCGCCGTGTATTCGTGCTCGCGGAAGTTATCGCTGAGACAACGTCTTGTATGCCCAGAATATGTTGTACTTGACGATGGCGAAGATGTACAAGTCTGTTCGTGCTAACCAACGAGGTATTGGAGGTTGAATGTAATATTACATGATACGAAGCCATTTAAATCATGAAGTGTGAATGCTGGATGTACGCGCTGCATGCGAATCAATCATATATTGTCGCTTTCGTCTGGTCAGTATTCTCATATCTTGCGTAGCTAAATTTTACGAAACCAAGGTGTCGACAAAGGGCATATAACGTTTTGGTTAATAACTGATTCCTGAAGAAGCACTATTATAGCTACCCTTGCAAAACATTGCTGATAATTATCGATGTGCCACTCCAAATCACGTTCCGCTGAGATGCAACATTAAATTCGCATCTCCTAAAAAACATTCGCGACTAAATCTAATTAAAAGGCATGTTCTAAACATTTCTCAAGGTCATAGATCTTCGCTTGTGTTGAAGAAGTGTAGCGTTCAGTTATTGACTTTTCATATAAATCGGTTGGGAATGTTTACACTTTACTAGATAAGGTACCTTATAGTATGTTGCTTTAGCGCTAAAAAAATGCATGCAGCGGAGACAGGACAATGGTATCGGAGAGCAATGCACTCCGCCTTCCATATGCCTGTAGTGGTTCAAACAGGTGCAAGTTTGACCAGCAGGGAGTGCGATTGTAGTCGCGTTGAGAAAATTCTGCTTTCATAATTAAAAGACCTAAATGCTATAACCACATATTTACAGAGAAACAAGAAAATACGTCTTGTTTCGCATGACTACTAATTTCTACGTGCTCTGACAAAAAATAGGTTTATATTTCGGTAAACGAGACTTCAGTACTTTACCCCATTTCCAAGTCTGTGTTTGATTGGCTGTTTAGCCTGAACGTTGTTCTCTTTTTGCTAGCTAATAGCACTTAGTTTACATTCTAGCAGACATTGCCATCTTCCTTCCCCGCCTTTTGCATAAGGTGTGCTTTGTTACGTGTGTCTAATGCCTCTTGCGGCGAGCTGTGACATGAAAATTGAAGAAGTATAAAAGGGGTTCTTCGGCTTCGGTTTCTTTGTCATCGGTCTGAACAGTTCTCAGATCTTTCGTCTGCTGATTTTGTTGTAGTGGACGTCACCACCTTTTATATCACGTGGTGACGCGGACGTGATCGTACGGCGAGCAAGACGTCATGAAGGAGGCCACGAACGAGAGACCACCGACAAGCGTAAAGGGTCTCACCACGGTGCAGATTCACCTGACGTCCATTTGGCCCGAAATCGTGTAACCTGGTTTACTCAATGGAAGCGATCATCAACATTCGCAGGATTAACTCTTTGAACGCGAAGCTCCGCCACGCTGTCTCGGCACTGTCTACAGAGGTTGTTGAGTACTTCCAAAACGTTGTGGACACACCCCACGGCGACACATCTTATGACTACTTCAAATCGACGATGCTGCATTGCAAGTTCCCGTCTGTGCGCAAGCGCTTCCAGCAGCTTCTCAATGAAGAAGTGCTCGGCCACCTTCCACCGTCGTAACTTCGACGCCGAATTTGGCGGCTTCTCAGAGACTATACGCAGAACGCACACAGTCAGCTGCTGCATGAACTCTTTCGTCTCGCCTGCCGGCAAGATCTGCTGGTGGCCTCGGCTACCACGCCACAAGACGTGTCGTTCTGCAACCTTGCAGAGCTTGCAGATCTCTTCGCTGACTGATCAGCAAGATGTACTGTAGCAACAACGCCCGCTACTTTGTCGCACCTCGAACATCGGCAGTTTTGCCTTGAGCGAATTTGTTCACGAATTTGTTGAGAGCATTACTGCACTACGGTCTTAACCCCACCATCGTCAGCGCGACGGCTATTGCTGTTTCAGATTGCCTTCTCGGTCCAGCTCACTTTCCGGCCCTTGTCGTGGCACATACTGCTAGCATCCCAACAAATTCGCTGGCCGCCCATATCAAAGCCGTTCCCCTCGCATCTGGCCAGGAAATACGCGGCAGAGCCACAGAGGGTAGCCGGTGACTCTTGCCGTACGTGTCGCCTTTCTGCGTGACTTACAGGATTGTCGCACAACATTTTCACGTGGTTACTGACGCAGAGGTCAGCGTTGTTCCTGCCACGCGGCTAGAGTGGCAGGGTGCCAGAAAACTGCGCCCCTTCAAGTAGCCAACAGCTCTTGTATCAACACATATGACCAGCGCTTTCTTACTCCCGACTTAGGTCACCGACGTACCTTACAATGGCCGTTCATTGTGGCAGACGTACGTAGGGCCATTTTGGCGGCGGATTTTCTGGCCTACTTCCCATTTAGTGATGACCTTCATGCTTGTCACCTCGTGGACACGACGACTACGATGTCAATACAAGGCGCCTATGACAACATCCGCTAGAATGGTACAAAAGATAATCATCTGCGTTCGACTCAACTGTGTCAAACTTCCCAGCCATCCTGAAGCCCTGCAAATTTGAAATGTCAGCACATTACAGCGTCACACATCGTATTGTCACAACAGGCCCCAATTTTTCTGTCTCACCAGACCTCGCACTGGCGGCCATCTTGTCATCGCAAGAAGAGAAATCGACCACATGCTGCAACTTGGTGTCATCCATCCTTCTTTGAGCAGTTGGGCTTCAGCTCTACACATGGTACCAAAGCGTAACCCAGGGGATTGGCATCAATGCAGCAAATACCATGACCTCAACGAGTGCACCATCCTTATCGCTGTCGACTCCGTCAATGCCATGACTTCGCGCCTCTCTAGCTCAACCGTAATATTCGGAAACTTAGATTTAGCGAAGGCCTTCCATCAAGTTCCCGTCGAGCCAGCTGACGTCCTGAAACTGCAATTGCGATATAATTTGAGCTTTTTGGGTACGTCCGCATGCCGTTCTTACTGAGAACGGCTGCTCAGATGTTCCAGAGGTTTACCAAAAAAGTCACTCGAGGACTCCCCTTCGTCTTTCCATCGCTCGATGATCTCCTGGTGACTATCGTATTAACGTTGGGCAGCATAGCGAACATTTGCGCCTGCTTTTTTCTCAGCCCGAGGAGCGCGGCCTTCTCATGAACCCCGCAAAGTGTATGTTTGGCATCCACGGCGTTTAGTTCTTCGGACACCGCCTGAGTCCCATAGGAACCAGACCAGTGGAAAAGAAAGCTCAAACCTTGTTCGAGTTACCTCGCCCAAAGTGACTGCGAAAGCTCCGTGAGTAACTTGGGCTGCATAAGTTCCACCACCGTTTTCTTCCCAAGATCGCCCCAATTAGTATACCAATAGCAGAGTTGCGTGACCTCATGCTACAGGACGTCGAACTTCGGGCCGTCAAGATTCGGGAGCTCCGGTCCTCTGCTACGTCATTAACGCTGGCCGATGTGCCCCTTCCATCTTATTCAGTCACTATCACTTGTGGCGTGCCAAGTGGTCGAACAGGCCCATTCATTCTATTCCTACTCTGCCATCAAGTATTCGACAAGCTCCATGGCACAAGTCATCCCGTACTTTGTGCCGCCCAACGTTTAATAGCTTCTCGCTTTGTGCGGGGTCAAGTGTGAACTTTGGTGTGCGCCAATGGGCTCGCGAACGCCTTCACGGTCAATGCTCCAAGATAACATTACACATGAAGTTGCTAATTCACTTCTTTTGTCCCCATGACGCCCGATTCGATCGCTTTCACGTCGACATCGTTGGCCCGCTGCCACCAGTCCGAGGCGCTTGTTACAAACTCAGTTGTGTAACCCTTTATGCTCGCGGGCATAAAGCACTTCCTGTGACTGACATAATGGTACTTATCGTGGCTTCTCCATTCGCCAGTGACTGGATCTCAGGCTTTGGATTCTCCAACGTTCTTAGGGCCGATCGCAGCCGACAGTTCGAATGTGATTTCTTAGGCGAACTGACGGGCCTGCTTAGAGTCCGCCATATCGATACTACCAGGTATCTGCCAGCAGCAGATGGACTGGCTGAACGCCTTCACCGTCAACTTAAAGCCACCTTAATAGCCCTCCGGACTCGCTCTTCATTGGCCGAAGACATTCCTCTGGTCCTGCTAGGCGAGTGGTCCTCTTTCAAGAAATACCTAGGCTGCACAGCTACTGAACTGGCCTACCCAACAACGTTGCGTTTGACCGGAGAAATTTTCGCGCTAGCTACTGTGGCGAAGCCCGATCCAGGCAGCTGTGTTCAGGGTTTCGGCTTCCTGTTTCGACACTGGCGAGCTTGACCAAGCAAGATTGTTCCTTAAGTAATGTTTTTCTCAGAAAAGACCTGTCTACAGTGAGCCACGTTTTCTTATGGCGTGAAGGCATCCGATCAACTCTTACGCCTCCCCATGATTGCCCTTTCAAGGTACTAAAGCGGACAGTAAAAACTCTTATCGTCGACCTTAAGGCACGTGATGAAGTCGTGCCGATAGACAGGGTCAAACCAGCCTACCTAGCCACCTCGCCATTATTATCCGCTCTCTGCGACTTTATACAACCACTCAAACGACAGACCTGCCCGATGGCCCAGCATCAGAGGGTTGTGTGTTGGCTACCACTACACTGCTGCTCTTCTGCGAAAAACTGGGGGCCCTCCTAGCAGTCATCGTCATCCTCTCAGGCCGCCTTTTATATATGGCGTGCTCCGGCCCATGTGTCTCGTGTCTCGTGCTGCCAGCTGCGAGATGAAATTGGAATAAGTTCAGCTGTCTCAATTCTCCTGGTATCGGTCCGTAATGTTTTCAGGAATTTCGCTCGCTCACACATTGTTGTAGTAGACCTAATCTCCGTGCCTCTAAGGTTGTGCCCAGGAGTTCTAAATATCACTCAAGACCCGGGGCTGGGTCTCGACTTTTATGTAGGCTATTGGCTTTTAATAAAATTTGAAAAAAAAAGGTCTCGACCTTTATATCACGTCTATTGTCACCATGTTTGGTGCAGCTTAAGGAAGTGCACTAAGGCGAACAACTTGTTTAGATATGCAGTCTTTCTTACAAAGGCTACCCACTGCTTTGTATAAGGTTTCTTGCCAGCCGTGCAACCGAGACAGGCTTTTGCGTTTCCTGTTAATCAGTACAATATTAGGCATATATTGAAAATAAGGAAGGTCTTCTTAATCTAGAGAAATCTAATATTTCGTAGTAGTTTTCGTGCTTTCTTTTTGTCAGAATTTGCTGTGACTCCTATGCTCTGTTTTTGTTTTTATCGTAGTGTTTACCCTTTCGCCGTATATTCTATAACAATGTTTACTTCACATTTATATGAATATAGAGAAATTGGTCACTTTTTATTGAACAGTTTTTTTCACCTGTTTTTTTAATTTAAGTTACGGATGGCAACGGCGGGGAATCTACTGATAACGGTGGCGGTGGCGATGGTGGCACTGGTGGCACTGGTGGCTCTGGTGGCCCTAGTGGCCCTAGTGGCACTAGCGAGTACTCTCACTCTAAAGGTCCTTCTCCACCAAGGAGCACCCAGTCCAAGAAAACTGTGAGTGGCTATCAGCCCTGCTTGATAACCGGAATTTCCATTGAACAACCTGTAGTTAGCATGGCGATCGCTACCAGCGTAATACGTATCTTTTGTGCAAAACCTGGTTGTACTCATAGCGACAAGCACTTTTAGGAAGTTCTGTAGCAGCGAACAAAAGTAAGCTGCTTTGGGTGGCAGCACTTTACAGTGCAATTTTGGTGATTATCTTAACTTTTGAGATCTCTGGCTTGGGAGATGTGCATGTTTAGTCCTCGTAGCACTGCTACATATCTTTTTTTGTTTCAGCATTCTATATCGTGAGGCGGCAAGAACAAAATAAAACGCGTAAATCCAGCGAACATTCGAAATTTATGTAAATGAAATCTTTCTTCAAGCAGTTATTCATGTCCTGTTAATTTGCCTGTTTCATTCCTGTTTGTTGCGGAAAAGGAAAATTGGCGTTGGAGCTGGTGCGATAGAGTTTACATGCGACTGGGGTGTACTGGTTAAGTTAGGTTAGGTTAGGTTTGGTTAAGTACCAATCGAGCCACTTTGAGGAGGGGGGGGGAAATCGAGGTTCAGTCACACCACTGGGAGCCTAATTCATTTATTCCTAATTGTCAGCTATTCGGCAACACACCAGCAGCATCGAGCAACACCCAAAAGCCACATAATCATGGCTGTTATGTTGCAACGATGCTGTTCCACTCTTATAATATTCCGTTCAAAGCTCGTAGATATCGTTCGCCCAGTGTTGCTCTGGCAAACTGCGAAAAAGCGCAAGAAGGCAAGACAACAACAAAAAAAAAACATCGCTGCAATATCGCTTCCCGTGAGACACAGCAGTGCGTCAGCAGAAGTTTACATTCTGGCGTTTTGCGCATCAGAACCCTGATTTTATTATGAGGCAAGCTGTAGTGCGGAATTTCGGATTATTTTTTCATGACCTAGCCTTCGTTCAAATGCACACCATGCACAGTACATAGGCGTATTTGCATTCAGCCCCAATTGAAGCGCGGCTGCACGGCCAAGAGTTTGGTGCCGGGACCTCGTGCTAAACCCCACACCGCCATTGCCACGAGGCCCCAGTTGCGGATCATGTGCGTAACGACGCGTACCGACAAGAGAAGCATTTTTGTAATCCTCCTGCTGTTGTCATGTGCTGGTCATGTACTCGACATGTATCTTTGCGGAAAACTTTCGCTTATGCTTCGATAAATGCGCAGCCGCAAAGCGTGGTTACAGTATATTTTTGTGAACTACTTTTTTCAATGCGTAAGGACTTCTCAGCTTACCCAACGAGAAACACCATCCATCCGTTCTTCTATCCCATAAGACGATCGCTTTCATAAAAGAGATCGCAGCAGCGATCGTACTCACCTTCGTGCTGCCTTTCGCTTCAACACGTACTAAGCCACGAGAACACAGTACTCCTGAAGCTATCAGGAGTCGGTGTACTCTCTGCCGCCGTCACAGATCGCTTTCAAGATAAGGGGCCTTGCGTCTCGCTTCAACGCAGACTAAGGAACGAGAATTGAGCAGCACGAAACTATCAACCCTGGCCACACTGTGTCCCCGTGGCACCTTTCTTTCAAGACAGGTGCCCTCGCGACCGATCCATATGCAGCCGCCACCGGAATACGGTTGGTCACGGGTCCTAATGGTTTGTCGGGGATGGATAAGGTGGTAAGGAGCGATACCGGCTTATAATGATCGGAACGTCATCAGCACACTTGGCGTCACCCCCTCCAATAGTTTGCTTGCGTCATTAATTAGCCTTTCTCCGCCATCCGCCGCAGCGCTGTCGTTTATACTGTTAGGGTGGTCTTGAGTGCAATACTTCCCAAGGGAAGCTAAATGTTATGCTTGAGATTAATGCGCACTTTCCGGAGCTTCCGTAATACAAAAAAATCCTCGGACCGAAGGACAACTTCGTAGGTAAAGCAACCTCGGCATGACTAAGACATTCTTAGCGTACATTCCCACTACGTAAAGTGACATAAGGTTCCTATAAGTAAAGATAAGGTGAGGTACCTTGCGAAGCTATGGCACATAAAATTGCTGGCATAATTATTCTCAAGAAGGCTGCAGACGGTAATTTTGTTAGCACTCAAGCAAAATAGCCACAAATCATATTGCCACCCTCGAAACCCGTCCTGTATGGGTGGTGTGCGTGGTTATGGGGAAGTTACTACTCGTTGTCACCCCGTGCCATTTGTCAAGTGATCTATAGATATTGAGTAAGGCACCGAATGCGCCTGTGGGAGACTCAAGATTGGCAGCTGCTGCGGCCACTTTGCGGCTTGAAGATGGTTTAAAACAACACCGTCTTTCTTTAGTAAAGCGCAAAATTATTACCCTCGCCCCGGCAACATATTGTGCACTGGCTAATTCGCACAACGTACACTAAACTTCGTTACGCGCATCTGCTATCAGAGCCCAAGGGTACAAGCAAGCATTCGATAGTGTGCGTCCACTAATATTCTCCTGCTACATTTAAATAGCCCGGTAACTTCTTGGTACAGTGCACTCTTGCGCGTATTGGGGACATGCGCGCTGATGACTTCGTTAGTAACTTCTGAAAACAAAGCTTTCTTTCATTTCCTCTGCCACATGTTGTGAAACAAGGCGCCTCAGTAGTAGCGTTAGGTGACTTACTGATACGCGTTTAGCCTAGTTGATTTGAGCTCTATTCCGAATAATATATTTGAAAATTGTGGTATAAAGATCACAGTATACAGGCCTCAGATAGGCTGGCCAACGTTTCGATAGTCGGACCTATCTCCGTGATTTTGTAGTTTACGTCACTTTATGAAAATAAGGCAGCGCATCTAGAAATGTTTTGTGAATGTAAATAAGGTGTTTACCTTGTTTCCGTTTTAAAACTTTGTCATGCACGAGAAACGTGCTAGCTCGCCATTAGCATCACAAAAGATTGGTGAAAACCCTGACTTCTAAGTGCTAGAAAAATACACTCACAACATGGTAGCTTCCTTTTTTCTGTTTGATAGAAACCCCTTCTTACCATAAGCGAATAACTTGGACAGTGACATCCAAAATGTCACACGCACCGTGTATAATTTCTGTAACGCGTATGCTCTGTTTATGAAGACTGCGAAAAGAACAAAAATAAGTTTGAAAACCACCAAGAAAGTTTTGAGGGGATAATCAACATCACTATTCGAAGATAGCGAATTCATTGAGATAGACATATATGTGGGACGCCTTTCTATGGAAATACGTGAGCCCAATATTCTTACTCAGTGCTACAGTCCCTACGATATTGCCGCAATAATGGGAAAACATCTGCTTTTTATGGTTATGAAGCGCCTTCAGTGTTTCCTTTGCGAATACAGTAACCGCAATCACACATAGAAGTGATTATCTTGTGCGCGCACTCGACTTTTTCACTCCCAAACGCTCAGCTAAGCACTTCGTCACAGCGTGCTGGCTACGGACGCTTTTCGCAGCCTCCTTCCGTAGATATCGCCAAATGTTAGGCTCGAAACACCAACGCACGAAGCCATTAAAACGAGTACAGCTGCAGTGCTCCTCTAACGTACCACGATGATGTTATTGATTGGCATCCCCTTTTTAACCGGACGCTGACCAATAGTCATCTTGCATGTTTGGTTTATTCAGGTATGCGTTACAGGTCTTACATTCAAACATTTTCGTGTTTACATTTTGCATTCTAGAATTTTCAGAACTTCTCCGCCTACCTTGCACCACTACTTATGCCTGTAACCGATCTGGTGTGATCAAGTTCATCCCAGTTTTTTTTTCCACCAGTATGCTAAACGTTTCTTGCTTATCTAGACTGTGGACTGGTTCGTACGTAAGTACAATTTAAATCCAAGTGCTTTTGGAAGGTCTACGTCACTATCGAGTCTGACTGGGTGAATTCCTTTCGCATTTCATTAAGATGTGCCCATTGATCACCGAATCTTTACTGTAGCCTTTAGATGAATCATCTTGTAGCGAATGTTTGCTCCGGTGTGTCATTTGCTTAGGCAACCAGCTAGAGCCTCAAATAGCAAGGCACTGCCCTGTGCATTAGCGTACCGATTCTTCTCTTTCTTTCCTTTCCTTTTAATTTCCATGGTCTTTCTTATTTCCGATATTTGCAACCAATTCGCTATCTCTATTTCTTTTTCTTTTTGATGACTTCTAGTAGTCTATCTGCACTTCCAATCACCCTGTACTTGGTTGCCAAGAGCATAATATGCCAACGGTCATAACATAGCCTGTTTCCCAAGTTGGTCTGATGGTTGGCTTCGCGCCTCGTTGTCTTTGGCGTGCGGCATGATGCTAAACCAATTGGACACTATGCTCTTCAGCGATCCAAGTTGGCGTGAAGGATGTTAGTAGCTACAAAGAAGACCTATAGACAAACACGCATGAAATTGTGCGACGCATGCGAAGAATTCTAATCGGAATTATAAGAAACAACTACAATATATTTATTCTAGATACATGAGGATAACTAGCGTAGTTATGGAGCCAAAGTCGTAACTTCTATGAGGAAACTATTTTCGGCAATATTGCCACACCGAAAACAAACCCGCAAGAGTAGTCTTGCCCATTTCTGCAGTCTAATATCAAGCAATTTTGGCAAAACACAATGGGAATCTCAGAAATCATTTGTTTTTACAGACGACTGCTCCCACTACGGCGAAAATGACTAGCAGCATGCCAGCAGAAACCACTAGTACCCAAACTGGGACAACTACGACAACAAGTAAGTCACGCTTTTGAGCCACAACCGTATCTGCTTTCAAGATATCGCTTCTTATCAACCATAGCAGGCCAATTTTTATCCCGTTGAGAGTGGCGTCGGGATGGTTGCCCAAGCGGTTACTAGCAAAATGTATAGAAAACCTCGTTACTTTGTGCGCCTGTGTAACAAAAACGACATTGGTGTATTTCATTGTACCGGCTTTGTCTGTGCAACCTGCAAGGTGGTGTTCGAGCCCGTTCAAAGCCGAGATATTCTACACGCTGAGAATAGCATATTACGCTTCAGTTTTTTCCCTGCAGGCTGAACAACAAACGGAACTATTGATCAGAGGAAGATATTCATTAGTAAATGTGTATATCTGTGGGTGCTAATTCTATTTTTCGTAAAACCTGTAGCTCAATGAAATTGACTACGAGAACGTGGGTAGCCTGAATGATCACGCATTTTATAAACTCTGTTAGCTGATGCATAACGCCTTGGGCAAATACGAGGGGAAACTGTCTAAATAAAGAATAAAAGGGTGATCAGTGCCAATGAACCACTCTCATTTGTTCGGCTTAAAATGGTCTCGATGAAGACGGAGCACGCCACGGTCAGAAAAGGGAGTAAATACGTTTCACATGGTTTTTGCTTCATAAAGTCACGGGACGCTAATGTTATTCATTTTTGACAGAACCTATTATGGAAGGTTTGTTATTTCTCTTCGAAAATTATATGACATCTAGAAACGTAACTTCGGCAGAACCCATGTTCCGATGACTGTCGACAGTAATTCATTTTAGATCGAATCAATATCGCGACACAACGTATTGCTATAGCTTAAACCAGTAAAGTATGAGGCCTGCACTGCAGCGGGACTCCTTTTCAGTGCCTTGATAATGATCGTAATGACGATTTATCCGCCTTAACTATAAAACAGGGCGATCAAATATGGTCAGCTAACCTGCTTGAAATAATTAGGTATGCTATGCATGCTTTTAATTCCAGCATATTTTATACATGGCCTTAGCATTTTTTTCTAGTCAGTATTCTCTATCTACATTGTACCTGTGGGTTAGCAAAAACCAGACAGCCGCTAGTGCCTGGGGCCCACAAATTATATCTTAGCCGAGCGCGCTCAGTCAGGCATAAGCTTGTTTCCGCCGATTCCACTGCTTGCGCAGCGTCAGCGTGTTGGACGTGTCGTCACGTAGTAGTCCGCTAGCGAGGAAGCTGTGAGCTGGACGAATGGCGAAGCGCGGATGGTGGTGGCGCGAAACGCACGCGGCTAGTACGACTCGCCTGGTCGGGAGGGAATGTGACAGCAGAAGACGCGTCAGGATCCAACTAGGCTGGCTTGAGACGGTCTGCGGAGACCCTATCTTTGTACCGATGGTGAGAAACAGAAATTTTTTAGGGGCGCGCTTAAGTAGTTTGAACGGACCCTTCTACGGGGGCCGTAAGGGAGGACACACAGTGTCCCCGCGCACAATGACATGGGTGCAGTTCCAAGTTCAGGCTTGACGTATAATGCCGGGACGAACAATATTTTCGGGGAGGGGGGGTAGGCAGCACGCATAGCGCTGCGAAGACTGTAGGTGTAGTCGGAAACTGCAGGAACTGCGGCGGGCGAGTCGTCGAAGACTTCACCAGGGACCCGTAAAGTGGCACTAAGCTTAAGCAGGGCGGCGCTTGTGAAAGAGTCACTCCAAACAGCGGTGCAGGTGCCAACCATAACGGAAGTAACGCGCTCGATGCATCATAAAGAAAAAGCCGAAGTCATGAGTCAAACTTTCAGTTGGCGGTGAAAACTTTCGATGAAACCATTGGACATCAGGTGGTAAGATATAGTCTTGATGTGGTCGACACTGAGTAGCCAAGATAGATCCATTTGCGTACAAGGCTGAGTCGAATTGACGACCACGGTCAGTCGTAATGGTGGAAGGGGCACCACAGCAGCTAATCCAGAGTGTGATGATTCCTTGAGCTATTTACTCCACCGTTATGTCAAGGAGGGGCATCACTTCAGGCCATCTGGTGAACCTGTTAATGCAGGTTAACAGGGAGCTATGGTTACCGCAGGCAGGAAGTGGGTCAACAATATCGACGTGCTGATGTCTTAAGCGAGCGTCCGGGGACGGGAATGTGCCACGAGGAGTAGCAGCGTGGTGATGCGCTTTAGACTGCTGGCAGATGAGGCACGTGCGTGACCACCCACGAACGTGGATATTGATACTGGGCCACACATAACGAAAAGTGACGAGTCATTGTATTGCGCGAATGCCAGGATGAGCGATACAATATAGTTATCAAAGACGCTCCAGCGCTGTGGCCGAGGCACGTAAGGACGAGTACATGCAGTGAAAGTATCACAAACGAAGGGCACGTCACAGGGAAGGAGGAAGATATCTTCAAACACCAGAGAGGTACCGCTCGTGCGAAGCAGCTAAAGCTCGGCATCGACACTCTGCGCGGTAGCCATGACCGTGAAGTGGATCACTGGTCGGCCATGGCCCGTTGCATGAATGGCGGCGCCAGGAAGAGCGTCGGCAACGGCGTTGGATTTTCCGCTCATGCTGGTGAATTTAGAAATGTAGGCGAGCTGTGTTATTTTGCGAGGATCATAGAAGGTGCTGCAGGACGCTAGCGCGGAAGACAGCGGTTTATGGCAGGGAAGGACATGAAAGGAGCAACCCTCGAGAAAATGTCGAAAGTCCTTCACAGCCAAATAGCTGGCGAGAAGCTCTCGTCCGAATGTGTTGTAGCGGCACTGAGGTGGCGCAATCTTCTTGGAAAAGAAGGCGATGAGGTGGCAAGCACCAACAACAAACTGCTGCATGACTGCACTGACAACAACACTCGATGCGCCAACGATAACAGATGTTGAGCCGTCGCACTTGAAGTGAATGAGGAGCCTCGCGCCGGGAAAAGCTTCTTTGACGCCTCTAAACACGTGGTCAGCGGTGTCGTTCCAGGGTACGGGAGTATTCGGTGTCTTGAAGCCTGAGAGAAGGTCGTGTAGAGGCTGCATTGTACATTGGTGCAACGAAGCAAGAAGCGATGGTAATAGTTGGCGATGCCAAGAAATTTGCGCAGTTGTCTGGTGGTATGTATCTGAGGAAACTCACGGATGGCTGTCACGTGAGCCGGGAGTGGACGAATGCCATGTGCGTTGACGCAATTGCCGGGGAAATCCAACTCCGTAACACCAAAATCGCTCTTCTGACCGTTAACGACAAGCCCAACTTAGCTAAGCCTTGCGAGTACTTGACGTAGATGGAGATTGTAAGCTTCGGCGGTGGTGCTGTGGAGGAGGATCCCGTCAAGATAGGGAAAGCCGCACGCCAAGCAACTTAATACCTGGTCGATGACACACTCAATCGTCTGCGCCGCATTGCGAAGACTGAAATGCATGTGCAGTTATTCAAGCAGGCCGAAGAGCGTTAAAATGGTGTTCTTAAGAATATGTGTGGGTTCCATGGGTATCTGGTGGTAGGCTTTCACCAGGTCAACCTTGCTAAAAGTGGAGCAGCTATGCAGTGCCGACGTAAACTCCTGAATGTGACGTATTGGGTTGCGGCCCAGGGCAGTGGCCTTTTTGAGAGCATGGTAATCACACAGGGGCGCCAGTAACCGGCGTTCTTCGCCATCATATGGAGTGGCGAGGCACAATGACTGGAGGAGGGATGAATGAAGCCAAGGCCAAGCATAGGTTCAAACTCCCCTTGTGGCGACAGCTTGACGATCCGGTGCGAGGCGACGAGCCCGAGCAAAGACGGGGACCACGGAATCGCGGAGTAGTAGCGTTGACGGCAGTACTTGACCGGAAGAATACGGGGCCATGGCTGACTAGGGGCGGAGTGCGGAGAAAGCGGCGCTCGAGCTCCTTGTGGCGGCAGGCCCAGTGAAGCGGCTGAGGCACCCGGAGCTGCGAGCGATGACGCGAAATCTGGGTCACCAAATTGTGGGTGAAGAAAAAGCAGACAGCTGCTGGCGCCCACAAATATTTTGGCCGAGCCCGCTCAATCAGGCAGAAGCCTGGTTCCACCGATTGCACTACTCGCGCACCGTCAGCGTGCTGGGCGTGTCGTCGTCATCATTTGCGACCGGACGGTTGTGGCACATAGTATTGCGCTACATACCCCTACATATGCTGTGACGGATCCAATCACATCAATAACTTCCATGCTTTTTTTAGTAATTCAATAAAGGTCCTTTGGTTATCTCGACTGCTGACCGGTACATGCTTCCGTCCCCTTCTGGAAGGTGTGCGTTAGCTACGGGTCTCACTGGACGAATCCCTTCACGTTTCATTGTAATGTGGTCCGGGTTTTCGCTGCAGCGCAACAATACATCATGAAAGTATTTGCTCCAGTATGCGGTTGCCGCAATCCGCGCTTCTCAGCTCTGAGCACGTACTGGCACGCCACGCATTTATCTCGCGCTTCTTTGTGGACACTCTGCGCCATCTAGTGGCGCTGCCGAGAAGTGTGCGCGTTGCGTCTTAGATGAGAAGCGTAGCGCGCCATTGCCAGCGAACACTGAGAATAGTTCCCTCGCTTGCCGCACGCCCAATAGAATATACGGACTGGCCCAAGTTAACGAGACGTTTATTAAAGGGCGCGACATAAACAGAAGAGCGCCATTAATAGCGCAGCTCGCTAAAGCGTTGTTTTGAACGAGGTTAACTAAGGAAGAGCACATACCCATTGTTCCTGTTGAAGATTGGAGTCGGGACAGCATCGCAGAAATTAAACGATCTTTTCCGTCATTTGGCCAGCCTTCTCGGCAACCCCTGCAGGTAGCGCAGTGAGTGCATAAAGGCGCATGCGATAGGGAGCTAGAGGGACAAAACATTTATTCCAACCAAGGAGGTTGTTGCTTTTGAGCTTTAGTGGGTGGTGTCCTCATTCCAATACTACACTGGCCATGGCTGTTCGACAAATTGCTGTATAATCGCTTTTCGGCCAGCCAGGATAGCGCCTGTCTGCTGGCCCTCCCACCCCTCAAATGACGGGCTGCGTGTCTTTAAGTATTGAGGTTTTCCCCTAAGCCCTACGAGATGACGAGGAGTGTAGGACGTGTTTCGCCACGCCAGAGGCAGATGCCACGATATACAGTATTAGTGGGTACATTTTCCTGTACCTTTGTAGATTTGGGAATGTATTTATTTGGATAAGAGCTACTGTTCATCAGTGCTGAGCTTTTTGTGACGAGGAGCATAAATCCTGCAGCTGAGCCGCTGCATCTTGAGGCGTTGACCGTAATTGCATGGCAGGGGAACAAAGCTTAACGGAGGGGATTGAGCGGGCGATTGGTTTGGCCCCGCTGAATCGGTTAGCGCACGAGCTAAGGCGTTCTCTCTTTCGTTCCCCTCCAGTCGCGCGTAGCCTGGCGTCCACGTGATTCCATGGGATCCTTAAAGCCACGTGCCTAGGGTCATAGCCACCAGCAGCTGTGCTCGTCCGTCGGTAAAGTTGGGACAGGCATGTTACGAGTCGATAAGGACGTGAACTTCCCTGCCCTGCCTGTATTGGTACTTTGTTACTAGAGCCGCGGCTATGGTCTCAGCAGCAGCTGGGGTCTCTGTCCTCAAGGAGGCCGCAAGGTTCAAGAAATTATCTCTCCCGTTCACGGCAGCTACCGCGAAGACGCCGTGGCACATCGGCGGTGGATCCCGGTCACTGCATGATGCGTTTATCAGCATTTCTCTGCACCGGGGCATCATGTACGTATTTCGGATGCCACGCGCAGGCTTCGCAAGAGGGACGCTTGACGGCAGCGAGCTTTCTTAGGGAAGTGCGAGAGAAGAGTACCAGTGTAGTGCACAATTGATACGAAACTCCTTTCGACAGGGGAAAGAAGTCGCAGTTTCGCCTGAACGTGGAAGCACCGATTGCGACAGGAAATTATCAGACAGCTATGCGAAGTAAGGATATTAGTTTCATCGGCCGCATCAACTTGGAAACATTCGCTTAATAACTGAATTAACAAGCGTGGTGTCAGCGCGCACAAGCAAACATGGACAGATCACACTCGATGGGCGCGGTCTTTTGTTGTAAAAACGCTGGTGTGAGCAAGCGCGGCAGCAGCAGTGACCGAACTGACCCTCGTTCGGTCTATCGCTTCAACGGAAGAGTGGCGAGAACACAGCGTGGTAGAAAGGTATGAGCCGTCTGCAGATCGCTTTCAAGATAAACGCGCGCGACCACGCGCGGCCATGCAAAGTACGCACCTGTGACGCAGTCGAACGCTGCCCTTCCGCGCTGCCTCCCCGCTTTTCTCCATTTGTGGCGGGCGAGATTGAGCCACGTTCGTCAGCTACCCTTGCGACCAGCCGCGAAATGCGCTGTTCCTGCCGACGCACAACGACGTCCCCGTTCCCTGCCTGCCATCCGCCCACGGCCATTCGCGCGACGGAAGGTGGCCGCTTTTGCTCTCCGCTTTCTTCCTTCGCGTGCTTTCCCTCTGACATACAGCGTACCACACACAGCGGCAGTGTTATCGCCCTTGGACTTTATGCGGGAAATCACGGCCACGCCGACGGCAAGAATATGGCTCTTGTGTCCATGTAATAGCTATCGCAATAAAACGTCTTGCCGATGTACTGATTCGATGCAAAAGTGAGCGGCGACTGTCGTTGTAAGGTCTTGCCGATTTTGTTTCTAAATCTTTAATGAGCCCCTCACCAGACCCCATAGCAAATTTTGATAATACGCTGGAAGTTGTTACGTGTCCTGCAGGGGGGTGTTCTGCCAGAAAATTTTTCATGTCGGCTCATTAATAGCCTTGCCACGAACCCATGTTTTCAACAGGCGGGCTCCACTGTATAGCGAGATTCCCTCTCCACTCGCTCCGTCTGTCCTTCGCGAGCGAAATTCCTACCCTGCGTTCTCCCATGCGGGACCTCGAGGATAGCGTGACACATATCACGGCCTCGCCTTCACTTCTTTTTTTTTTTCTCCTCGCTTTTTTTTAGGCGATGCCCATTCCCGTTGGCGGCGTTGCGCGCGAGCTGTGGTCCCGTTCGTGCAGCGCACGATCTTGCGCGCTATGCCCAAGGACACATGACTAGCGGTATAATTCACTGCTACACGAATACTTAGGCAGAACACGCGGATCGCAGACATGATCACGCGCTGGAACACGGTAGAAAAGTGCATAGTATCGGTGCCTGAGCACATGACCGCACGACCGTGGGAACAAGCAGACCAAGCGGAAGTACATCTCTCTTCCTTAAGTGTGAACTAAAGCAAAAACCACGTAAACATTCTGTATGTGTGCTTTATTATTTCTCTAAACTTCAATTCGTCAATTCAAGCAACAGGTCACATAAATAATGGATGGTGCCTTGAATAATTGTCGAAGTGACATGTCACCAAGAGGACGTCACAATGCGGACTTGAGTACGTAGGCGCAAGGACACGAGTACCTCATTTTCCGGCTTGGAGCGCGGCGGCCGCGTGGAGATGGAAAAACGGCGTTCGGTTTGAAATTTCAGATCATTCCGCGGCGCATTGCGATGCAATACTTTGCAAACGCGATCATTATCACGCAATGTATGCTCGGCGCGTGTCAGCTCAAAATGGCCAGAGCGGGTGAGGGGCCCTTTAAGCATGTTGCCTAATACTTAGCGTGGCGCTAAAGTGGCTGTGAAATAATCTGGTAGTGTTTATTTTACACCATAACAAATGTCGAATGAGAAGTCTGGAGAATCAAAAGCTGGTCCTGACACATTTATTAGTTGTTCTACAATTTCATTCAATTGCCGTAATCGCCTGAGGGAATAGGTTCTTACTTTTAGGTATTTTGTTGCTCAGGGGCACATAAAATAAAGTTTTCACTGATTGAGAAACAATCAAACCAAAAAGAAGCTTACACTAGTATCAATTGACCAAAATACCCACTCTCGCGCTACGATTTGTTATCGACGTTGTATACCTTCTAGTTAAATTATTTTCACGAACTTAAAACAGAACCCTTTTCTACAAATGACGTCACACTTAAACATTCTGACGTCAACGCAGCGCCGCCCCCGCCCCTGATGTGCTCGGTCAGCGAAACGGCGACGCAGCCGTTTACGTACCCGGATGACGGCATCTGTGACATCCTCATCTTCTCTCACTTGGTAATACTAAACGGCACATTGACGTCTCTTGTTTATCCAGAGAGTTACATCACGTTCCACAACCTCTGTCAAAACCGGTACTCGAAGACGAGTGGTGGGATATCGTTCGACGCACGGTGAGTGTATCCAAGCTGACGTCATAGAACTAAACTTGCGCAACACAGAACTAGATTACCGCGTTGTCCTGTTTCGTGGCAAATAAACTTCTAAAGCAAATAAGCAGCCCAATCGATAGAAGCGTGCTGGTTAGAAGAAAAAAGGGATATGCATATGTTATTCAGTAAAGTGGAAAGTTGGGCTAGTTGGTGAGGGATCATCATACCTTGCTGGTGAAGCAGCGCACAGACACGGACACAGTGAAGACAAACAGGAAAAGACGACACTCGCTGTACTCGCAACTATTTTATTTCAGAACACATACTTCCTATTTATATACCTGCGCACCCTCAGGCGTCAAAGAAAATCAAGGAAAAGATTAAAGGCATTTTTTAAAAATGAGGAAAAGACCCGCGCATACTCGGGCGTCAAAGATATGGCACCTCTCTATCATGGTGTGCAATCCTATCGTAACTTGTTGCAACCCTAACAACCATTTTTTAAAAACTATTTTTTTTTTCTTCTTTTTAGTGTACTTCCAAAAAGGCTACCTCACCATGACAAAAGTCCGGTATATGTATAGGCTCAAAAGTAGCCCCGGTACTTGGTACAATTTTTTTAGGTAGCATAGACAAAGCGATAGATGCAAACCTTAAAGACCTAGCGGTAAAAGTGTTCCGCTTTGTGGACCATTTTTTGGTTATAGTCGAACATGGTGTTCTGGATGTAAGAGTGAATGAAGTCTTAAAAGTGTTCAAGGACAACAGTTAAGGACTGGCTTTCACTATTGAGTTGCCGAAGAATGGCAAGCTACAATTTTTAGAGTTGGCGTTAACTTCCACACCGGACCACGTGTGCTGGTCATACAATCCACGATCGGAAAAACCCTTGCTTAGCTATAATTCGGGACACTCTAAAATTGTAAGAAGTGGCATAGCTTTCTCGTGCCTGAGGGCGGCCTTAACTAAGTGTTGCCTGGAAAAAATAAAAGAAACTTTCAGCCAACAGGTTATCAGACTAAAGAATGCAGGATATGACAAATATGTACTCTGTACATCAGCTTATAAGTTGATTCGTTATGTGGGCAATAGCTATCAGAAAGAGCGCAACAGAAAAGAGATTGACAGCAAGAAAATTGTGTCACTTCCATATGCACACAAAATTGTGCATAACTTAAAAAAAGTAGGTGGCAGATATGGTCTACGAGTAGTTTTTTTCAGCGCCTAACAAACTCGAAAAAATATGTGCCGGACTGGATCGTAGAGTTTCAACAAAAGTAAAAGTAAATGGTCGTAAGTGCAAAGTCAAGCATAAAGAAAAACTTGTCGAGTGCAGGTCATCTGTAGTCTACTGTTTGCCCATATCGTGTGGAAAAGTATACATCGGCCAAACGGGTCGGTGTGTAAACACGAGACTTTTGGAGCACAAAAGGTCACTGGGGGGAAACATTCATTCCCACATTTAGGGGCACTGCTCACAACATGGGTGCTGGCCGCTTTACAATGATACCACAGTTTTATCACACCATAAGGATCAGCTAACCAGGGAAGTAATCGAAGCCTTTCATATTCACAAGAGGGGAGAGGGTTGTATCAGTCAGCCATCTGTACATCTAAGCCATGGTGAGGTTGCCTTTTTGGAAGTACACTAGAAAGAACAAAAAAAAATAGTTTAAAAAAAATGGTTGCTAGGGTTGCAACAAATTACGATAGGATTGCACACCATGATAGATAGGGGCCATCTTTGACGCCCGAGTATGCGCGGGTCATTACCTGATTTTTAAAAAATTCCTTTAATCTTGTCCTTGATTTTCTTTGACGCCTGAGGGTGCGCAGGTATATAAATAGGAAGTATGTGTTCAGAAATAAAATAGTTGCGAGTGCAGCGAGTGTCGTCTTTTCCTGTTTGTCTTCACTGTGTCCGTGTCTGTGCGCTGCTTCGCCAGCAAGGTATGATGAGCATCTGTCATGCATATGTTAAAATCTATCTGCCGCGGAAATTTCGGGAAACATTTTAGGTGCTGAATAATTGTCGATCTACATATCATGTTTTCAAGCATACAAAATATGCACCTGTCCTGAAAGACCGCGAGATGCGTCGATTCCTGTGACCGCGGATCAAGCTGCGTTCAAGACGCAGCCCCCCTTACGTTGTCCAGCAATATATAAAGTACGTGCTCTAACTCCCCAACACAAAGCATAGAGATTTTCGGCTTGACGGACAAACTGCGTGCTTGTTAGGGACTCATATTTGTGGCACAGAGGATAAATAAATATAAGTCACCTTTTATTTCCCAACTGCGTATAAGTAATAAGCTGGCCACCATTTGTGGGAGCAGTAGAGAGGGCAACAAACGAGCGAATTCGTTTTGCGAGGTCTGTCGTGCGTCTTGGTTGCGTGGCGTGACAGCACCCACAGCTCCTTTGAGCAACAGCAATGGTCACTTCAGTCTACGGTCTTCGAATAGAACGTTCCCGTTTCGTAGTGGTGATGCGCGCTGCTCCAGCTGAGTGTTATTAATACATTGAATTGTCCCCTACGGATTACCAAGCGGCATTGTAACAATAGATAGGGCGAAGAAAGACTGTCTGCATATTGCCGCTTTACCTCTATTGGCGGAACGAATCTCACAGTACATGCCGACACTTAAATGCTGTCGTGACAGAACCAGTCAAATGACACACGTACCGTTTTCCTACCCCGGAAACACGTCATATATGAGGCGAGCATGCAGTCAACGCCCTCTGTCGCTATCTCTGTACAAACAGCGCCATGTAGCAACGGTACTGAGAAGTCCATGCCTGGCGCATGCGTCGGTATAACGACAAGATTGTTTGCATAAACATAACGTGGGTTTCATATCTTCCAGTTCAATAGAAATTTCCAAGCAAGTTTTTTTTTTGTCATCCAAAAGCAGTGTATACCCAGTGGCGCACACGCACTGATTTCAGTTTACGAAAAAAAAAAATTGTTCACTCATGATGGGCGCACGCCCATAACCCACGTTTGCTTGCAGCAGGAGTTTCCTCGAAGAGCGGTGCATATCCGGTGTCACACACCCGGTGACCGACGCTTTTCTAACCTATGGCTTTGAGCCCATCTACACAGTGACGCAAGCTTGCGCGAAAATGGGTAAAGCACTGAGGCAAGGACAGAAACCGGAAAATACGCCACGTATCCTAGAGCTAGTCGCACTAAGAAAGGTCGTGGAAACAAGGCTTGTGCCCGTAAAATCCTCACCGAAAATGGCGCAGGAGGCACCCCGAGAAATGAAAATCATGCGCTTGTTCAAAAAAAAAAAAAAGCCGTATAACAGTATCAAAGGTACTTATTGGCCTAGTCAGTTTACACGGTTTGGACAAGTTAGTTTACTAATTTGCGCGCTACTCTCCCAAAAGATTTTTAGCGTTCAAACTGTTTCTCAAAGCTAAATTCAACCCTCTATTCTACGCATAACAAACCAGAAGCGCCTTTATTCTACAAAATCGGCCTGAAAGGATTGCTAGCACGTGTGTGTCGTAATAAAGAGATCAAATGAACTATTGCTGTTGCAATCATAGCGTTACCAATGAGCATAAAAAAATAAACAGCTAGCCTTCATGCCAGGATTTTCAAGACATAAGATCTGGTATTATTCAGAAGTGCAGGGCGGAATCTTTCATTCTTGTTTTCTTGGTGTCGATAATTGTGGCTGCTGTTCGTTGCAACAACTTAATTTTTACGCGAAAGCTGCCAGATGTTAATATCGGCTTCAACTATAAAAATAAGAATGTATGCAATCTTTTTAAAAAATAAATCAAACCCGTTCCACCCTGTGAAAGAGGATGGTGAGCGGACCCGTATAATTTGGTGACAAAAATGCTGATGATGATGTGTTGATTGAAAATAACAGATACATTTGGCAACGAATTTAGATTTACCAGATTTTTTGTTGTTTGATTAAATTGCATCCTGAACGTTTTTCTTTTATTTTACCTTTCTTTTGTTTGCTTTCTTGGATTTCATTTTTGGTCACTAAGGTGACTATCGCTTATGATCACCGGGATGTACAGCCAGTGGCCATGTGGTAATGTGGTGGAAAGGTTCACTGTGGAAGGTTCTTGGCTAATATGAAGGCTATACACGACCCATGACGAGTCGTAGGCACACTGACGTTTGTGTAGCATTAAATGCCGTTCCTCTCCAAGAGAAACGCCACGAACTCCTTTCCGCTTGGCCGAGACACGTCTATGTTGAAATCACCCACAATTACAATGGAAGTGGAGTGTGTAGGGTTAATGCAAGCAAAGTTGCATAAGCTTGGCGTTTTCGGCACGATCATTATCCGTATTACGCGCCGCCTGCCGTTCCCGCTTCTGTTCCTGACAGTATTCTTCGTAGGCGTGCTGTTCTTCGACAGTTATCACCCCATGCGGTCTAGCCATTGGACGGGTGCAATAGAACTGAGATAACGTTACGTGGTTTGCCTATAGAGTTTTGGCGTCAAATCATAATCGGTACTAAAGAGTATCTACTCCGGTTTTACTTTTTGCTTACGATATTATTATCACAATGCGTTTTGACACTTCCCGCGATTCTTCGCAGCTGGAGCATACCGGGTGATGGGCGTTTGTTTTATACCCTAGCTATATTAGCTCTGGGGTGGCCGCCATTTTTTTCGCTTAAGCACACAAACCGCCAGAGCTTAGCGCGTAAAATCTCCGCTGTAAAATCCGAATGCATGTGCTCTGAGCACGCGATATTCTCTGAGTAAAGCGCCCCTTATGAGAGCTGAAAGTAGCTGATGGAGCAGCGTTCACCACAAGCTTTCTTAATTAACTTTATAAGGCAGCAGAAGCCTGCGATATATCCACACACTTGGGCGCCGACGCCCAATAGATCGCTAGAGATGAGGGCGGATTGTGGTGCATGATCACTGGCGCTGTTGTAAATATCGGAACGTTCCAGCGGTAAACGTAGACTTGAATAGACAAATGCTTTGGGTGTTCTTGCAGGTACATCAAGCACGACCAGTTGACGGACAATGTAATGCAAAGCCTCCAGGAGATTCGAGCACATAATATCAAGCATTATGGCATTCTGAACATCTACGGCAATGTCCGCGAGGTCACGGAGTATTCAGCGGATTTGGGGGCTATAACCAAGGTAAAGTGGTGCACATCATATGGTTTCAGGGCGCTTCCATGGTGCAAGAATAGGCGTTAAGTTGTTTTTTCGCTGCTGGAAGCTGTGATGCAATTTTGAGTTTGCTTCGTAAAAATTTCCTACTGACTCATTTTATCTTTAGTAGGTTTCAAGAAATGTACAATCGAAACAGTGTTATAAGGAAGGTGCCTATGCACTAAACATACTTTGATATGTGAGGCAATTTATTCTACTCAAATTTCTTTATAAGTAACCCAACCGAACACTTGTCGGATGTTCTAAACAGCTGCTTCTTTTCAAAGCAGTTAGCTGCCAAGAATAAGTGGGTCTTTCTTTCTTTTTCTTTTGAAAGAACTAGCTACGCAGCATTTTTGAACTGTACATTAACAATGTTCTCTATCAGCCAAACGGTGTACTCTGCTCCAGTCCATTTCCACAAATATCAGCCCAGTACAGGCGCAGCGCATCTAATGGGAAAGAATGCGTCGTGGAGCATCGTGGAATGTGGTAGCTCGTCTGGCAGCTGGCGCTTCTAGTTTGATTTATTCAATGTCCAAGTCGTTATGAGAGACCTATACTACACCAGTATGGGAAAGTAAACTTCAAGTGCTTGCTGAACTTGAACAATACAGCCGGCAAGCTGTATTGTGTGATCGATGATAGGCAGCGCGCAGTTGAAACCACGCACAAAAAAAAAAAACGATATGGTACGAATTGTTCACTTCCATCAAAGCTTACTAGCAGGTGTCGCATATATACATACGCAAAGAGGTATGGGCCCATCGAGAAAACTCAAGACTATGGGTGACCAATAAAACGGGCGATCATGTCATAAAAAAATTCTTTTAAAATATTTCAGGGCTACCGCTAATATATTCGCAGGAGCTTTTTTTACCTGGATTTGACCATGTTACTTCTGTACTTTGTCTTGTCACAGGACCTCATGTTCGTTTGATTTCTTTGTGTAGCCCTTCTGCACCTGCGCATGCCCTATGGTGTATGCGTAATACATGTTTCGCCTATATTTAAGTTTGCTTGGCCGTCAGCGCTTTGTGTATTCCTGTTTTTCATGGGTCTTTTCTCAAACGTGCTTTATACAATATATCTATTTCCCATGTATAATATGCAATCTATAATATGCATCTCATAGTGACCTGGTGATTACGGCAAGTAAAACTACAGAAATAAAGTTTCAAAAAGAATATCTGCTCCAGGATTTTCAGTACCACTCATATAGCTGCTTGAACAGGTTTCACGTCTCTGATAGATCTTTCACATTCCGGGTTTGTTTTATTTCGACTGAAAATTCTGCCCTGCTCATGCTACAATGCGGGCGCACTTACAAATGATCAGCCATGTTGTTGGAAGTTATGGTCAGGCAACATTTCCCACCTCCATCTTTCCCAGTTCCCAAATCCTCAAAAGTAGGCGCAGAAGATTGTTCCTGAAACATATGCCGGAGCGTCAGTAAAAGTTTATTTTATTACATACGATGGTTTCTATCGTTGTATTCTATTAACACTTTAGTAAGATGCGCACTTGCACTTCTTTCTTTTGCATTTGCAGACACATGGCATGTCAACTGTTAGTTTGAACGACGTCCGCCTATTGTCAGCTACAGGCGTGATTTAAAGTGCGCCATACTACCAATCTCTAGAAAACATAATGTGCTGTTGCAGCCCTCCCCCCCCCCCCCCCCTATAAAGGGCTATTTTCCATAACATTCTGAATGAAGTGCACCAGTGTAAATGTATGCAGGCTGCGGGTTTTATGTACAGTGGAAAAGTACTGGGCCCCACTTAACATCAAAGGAAATGTTTTAATCATCAGGACGTACGTGCTCGTACGTCAGTATATCTGCAACAATCGCTTCATATCATAGAAATGTCTTAGCATTAGAACTGCCAAAGTACAGTAAAGTGTGTGTGGAAATCAGCTCAGGCGTGAAATATACGTGGCCATCAGTTGTACACCACTCCTCTAAAGGAGAGGACGTGTGTCGAGTGAGATCCTGGATAAATCTTTGCCGTGAAGTTAACCCGGTCTAAATCCTACGTCCGGGAGCTGGAAGAGGTGGGACGTAAGGCACATTTCTCTCGCATTTATTGCTATATTGCTACATATTTGTTAGCCTAGGGAGCCTCATCGACAAAAGAATAAATCGATACAATTGCTGCCGTAATCATCCATACAATAATTACCGAACAAAGTTTACTACCTATTCATCAGCTAGAACGCGCATAAGTCAGTGCACAATAAATAAAATGTGGCTAGAAAACGTCCTTTATAACAGCAGTTTCGTGTAATAGTTTTACAAAATGTGCTTTTCATTGCTCTTCTATTGCGGCTAGTTCTCCGGGGACTGCAGTTTACTAAATTTCAGCGATATCTTGACCCATACAACTCCCCATAGAGAGAAAGTATAGAGAATGTTTATTACTTGGACGCATTTTGTACTTCTGTTAGGGTTCTTATAAAGAAATGTGACTGTATGTGTATGTGAATGTGTATGTTAGGTATGTTAGTAATCTAAACTGTTTAAAACGTGAAATACTAAACTGGTCCTAATAGGTAGAGTGAGTCACGTAAGAGACAGGAATCAGCAGCAATAATGTATAAAACATAACCGGCTTCGTAAAGGAAATCAAAAGAAATAATAATATATAGTAATTCTTGTAGGAGATTGCCCTTAGCAGCACTTCTCTTTCACTAGGTTTCTGTAAACTTTTACACTGCGTTGCGCTTAATGTACTATTCTGTTCGAAATTTCTCCCTCAAAATAAGTGTCCAGCGAGAGATTTAATCGATGATTCGTCGACAACTAGTCTGGTCGGGAGAAGGCACGTTGAACTGTGAACAAGCAGTAAATGAGAACAATAACGAGAACTGAGGCACGAAAATTCTTAGTAAACAAGGCCTCTTTATGGAACCCAAAGCGTCGTAAATGTTTATACCATGTCCATTTTCTTGAGCGCTTTCACTGTTAATTCGTTCAACAGGCCTTACATTGAGTCGAGGTACGAACCCTTTATGCTGCAAATTTCGGTCCACTGCTCAAAGTCTGCCATTTTTTTTCTGTGACCTCCATGCCTTAATAATTACTAAATTTGCTCATATCATTATTTACGCTTTACCGAATACACACCAATCATGTGCTTTTTTTTCTTTTACAGAAATTTAAGTCGCTCATCGGAGTCTCGGACTGGGGAGTATCGTCGCACATTATCCTCGGTTTCGGATATTACCGATATAGCACCAAGAACCCTCATTTTCTTCAAGATCATGTGGAGCAGAACACCCCGTAAGCATCGTAGGGCGTTATTCTCAGTACGAATTTTCGTAATCATCTATGCCCCAAAGGATGAGGGGAAAAATTCTCTGGGCCAATTCCTGTTCGAAAAGAAAGAAAGAATGCTTTGAAGCCACTCGATTTCGAACGCAGGCATTCCATTTTACCAATCGCTTTGCGCCTTTTCGCTGGCTTTGTCAAAGTTCGGTGTATAAATACCGACACTTTCGGAGCGTTCGCTTCAATTTGAATATTAAGCACTTGGCGAAACAATCATAGTGATTCATTTTGGCGCGCCTTGCGTTCATTCCTTCAGCTGTGTGTCCAGTGCTTGCGGACAACGAGAGACGCGTGCATATCACCGTGACACTGCGTTTTTGGCAGGAAACTAAATTAGGCAGAGCTTCGAAAGAAATAAATGTAACAGAAGCGCATGACGATTACTGTTTGGGGACGAGATACGCCCCGAACGGTATAAACATTTACAGAAGTAAAGATAGCTCTTCGAGCGGTCGGCGTATTTCCGCTAATCTCTGATAGGAAGCCCTCGCGTTCTGAGTTCATCGAAGCTGTAGCGAGAAAGGTTGGTTGTGGCACATATGGCCTTCGGCACAAAGCATATACTGCTTCGAAACGGCGCTGTTTTGAAGCCGGTATTTTTGTATGACAAGCATACCGTGCGAAAAAAGGAAAACAAAATCGTTTCATGGACTGAGTCGAAAAAACAAGTCACTTAACGGCAAATGTGGGCAAAAACTACAAAATGTGTAGAGCGTTGTTCTGGCATATTTTAGGTCCCGTATGGGCTATAAATGTATTTTGAATTGCACGGAAGATGAAACCAGCGCTACGAAGTTCATGGGATGTTCTCGCCAAATTAATAGGCAGCTTCGTTGCATCTAAAATGTAATTTTCATTGTAATTTAGAAACTACAATGATGGTGTAGGCCTTAGTGGATCAGTCTTTTCTGATAGCCTTGCGAGTGCGTCGCCAGCAAATAAAAATGATGTATTTAGGCCCATATATTAATATACCAGTGACAAATGTTGTTGCGATGACAAGGGGTCCGTAATTATCCGAACATGCAATGCAACCTTATATAAGCTTGCAGTGTCGCATGAGTGCTTCGCTAAGCCGAGTTATGTCAACCTCATGATAGTCATACTTTCATTCAGGCTTCTTAGCGAAGAATTCGTCTTCTTACAGACCATAACGTAAAATACCTACCTATGCGTATCTTTACCCTAAAAACGGGAAATCTCTGGTTCGTAAAAAAGAAACTAAGTACGCGGACGATTTCGGGGCAAACGCCAACATAAAATGAAACCATTTATGGTGTAGTAGCAAATCGTTGCATGCAGCGTCAGGGCGCTACCCGTTAAGAGGTGTCCCTATGCACCTCTGCACACGCACACGCACACGCACACGCATACACGCACACGCATACACGCACACGCGCACACGCACACGCACATACACACGCACATACACACGCACACGCATACACGCACATGCATACACGCACACGCATACACGCACACGCATACACGCACACGCATACACGCACACGCATACACGCACACGCACACACGCATACACGCACACACGCACACACGCACACACGCACACACGCACACACGCATACACGCATACACGCATACACGCACACACGCACACGCACGCATACACGCATACACGCGCACACGCACGCATACACGCATACACGCGCACACGCACGCGCACGCATACACACATACACGCATGCACACATACACGCATACACACGCACACGCATACACGCACACGCACACGCATACACGCACACGCACACATACACGCATACACGCATACACGCATACACGCACACGCACACGCACACATACACGCATACACGCATACACGCATACACGCACACGCACACGCATACACGCACACGCACACGCACTTACACACGCACATACACACATACACACACACGCACATACATACTTACACACATACACACACACGCACATACACACATACACACATACACACACGCACATACACACATACACACATACACACACACGCACGCACAGAGAGATATGTATTACCTGTGATTCGATGGCGTGTCGTTTCGTTGTTATTACTATATGACGGTTTGCTGGGTGAAGCCTGAAATTCTCAACCATCGTTCGCGAAGCCATGTGCTTGTCCGTACGTGCAAAGGTCCAGTAAGTTGTAGTGCAGTTATTGATGAAATGCAGCAACGCACGACCGCGAACTTCTGCACGAAACTTTCCTGAACGCCAAACGAATATCGCGACACGCTGCACCAGATATGCGACAACAGCGTCTTATCCAAAAACGTATATGTAGAAGCGGTACAAGCACTAACGTAATGGTTAGGACTGCGTTGAAGATGAAATACCAGGTTTTCCGACGAAGTCACTATGGGTAATATTACTGCTTGACGGTCTGTTGGGTGAAGGGTGAAATCGTCAATCATCGTGAGCGAGCCATGTGCTTCTCCGTGCATGCAAAGACGCAATAAGAAGTAATCAGTAAGATGTAAGTAAGATGTTATTTCATCAATAACTGCATTTATTGATGAAATGGGATAACGTACGACCCCTCAACATCTGCATGACGCTTCTGAGAGCGCTGAAGGAATATCACAACATGCTGCACCAGGTATGTGAGCACAGCGTCTTATGAAAAAAGTATATGTAAAAGTGGTACAAGCGCTTGCGTAATGGTCAGGTCTGCGTTAAATACTAGAACATGCCAGGTTTGCTGATCAAGTCATGCACCGGCGAAAAAAAATTTCAATAATTTGTCAAGTAATGACAGTCGGAATATTGGTGGAGGCCACAGGACTACCGGATGGGGTGGTATACGCAATTATAGGCAAAATATGGGTTAGTATAAACTGTGCGCATAGTTGGTGGCTCGCGACTTCGCTCGTGATGAGAAGTAAGGAAGGATGGAGGAATGCGGGGGTTTTAACGACAAGGTGAATAGTGGGACCACCTTTCCTGAGCGGATCGTCGCGAGCGATGAGTCGTGTTGTGCGTAGTAAGACCCAGACTCAGAGAGGCTAAGCGTGGGCTGCCGCCGGTCCATGTAACCGCATTCTATGAGACTTTTGGTGAGAGACGTGGCGCATAAGGACGATGCTGATTACCTTTTCTGATGCTGAAAGAACTATTCATGTACAGCACCACGTAGGTGAACGTCTTGGATCATCTTCTGAACAGGATCAGATTTGTGCGCGCCCAGAATTCTGCGAATCCCCTGACCACCCATTTTTATAAGATGTGGCCTCTGCCAATTATTTTCAATGCCTTCACATAAAGCGAAATTTATAAGGACAGCAGTTCTTGAATATTACCGCCTAACTAAATGCGAACAATGAACTCAGTCGCAAAGAACACGCAGTCTTCGCCTGGTGTATGCTAGATTTGTACGTGCGCTCTCTAAATGGCATAGCCATAGGATGCGGACATGCTTGAAGGGGATTGTCTGAAATACTGAATATATGTACAGGCTTTGCTGCAAGGAAATCAGTAAACCTACCATTCACCGTACTTATGGATTCCATGTTGTATACCGCTGGTCCCAGCTAACGCTAGTTAAGTTGTTGACGAAAAATATATTTAGTAATGACGGTGCAAAATACAATTATAATGAATTTTCTGAGGGGTGACGGGCGAACAACGTAGGTCTTAAGACCGTATCTTGTACGTTGTACTTTTTATAAGTTGCTTCCTGTAGAGATAGGTGAAGGCTTGGTGGAACCCCCCATATCACAGCAGCTGTGCATCTGCACTCTGAATCAGGCATATTAGGTAGAGAAAAAAAATTTATATTATTATATATAATACCCTTATATATATATATATATATATATATATATATATATATATATATATATATATATATATATATATATATATATATATATATATATTTCTGTGAGGTTTTTCTAACAAAGGCAAATTCCTGAAGCTTAAGGGGACGCCCTAAATCCACTATTCTCTTTCTACATGTCTTAATTGGCAATTGTATTCGCATTGAACTTATGCAAGTCGGCAAAAACAGGCACTAGAAGTGCGAAAGACTGCGCTCCTGTGGAATGAAACTGCCTGAACAAAAAGAAGTATAGGAAAGTTCGTGTCGATGGTGATGTGCGCGCAGTAGGATTTGTTAACATATCACTAGTGGCCCCCACCGTGTACCACTTGCCAACGCTACCTCATGATCGGCCACAGGAATTTTATTTCGTCTATCGTAAAATGAATGCCACCGTGAAGTTTAACGGGGCGAGGTTCTGCGCGAAGTGGAAGACGCAAAGGCAATACCGAGAACACCCTGGTAGTGAGCGTACCAGCCTTCTGTGCCTTCACCCCCCTCCCTGGGGTCTAAAAAGGATGAGCGACTAGTTTTTCGCGGCTGCAGAAAGACCACCTAAGGCACGCACTCATAGCACGCTGCCATGCTTTACAGGAACGACGTGACCATCATGGTTTTCCTCACGTGCTTAGTGACAATGCCGGATCGCTTCTATTGCAAAGCCCTGCCAACTAATGCGTGGAAATCTCCGGACAATGCTACTGCAGAGTTGGTGAGTGCGTCTTGGGAGTGCTCAAGCGAATCACCACCAGCGCAGTCAAAGTTCGAGCAATCTGACACGTTTTTTTTTCCGGATAGCGTTTAGGGTTGTATACGAAGAAACGCCGTTTATGCTCAATGATTTAGCCACAGTGACAATCAGGAGATGAATAGACCTTCTTTCTTGCAGTGAAGTTGAAAACATGTAGACACTTCAGTATAAAAAAGTAGTACAATTTAAAGCGGACATTTCTCCAAATATGAAGTGTACCTCCACTGTATGATATCTGTTTTGAGATGTGTCTGATGATAAACTTCAGAAAAAAGATATATTTCGTCGCAAGGCTTGGCCCGGGAAAAATCAGCCATTTCTGAGCTCAAGTAGAAATGCTTGGATCACACTGAACGACAAATAAGACTGCGCCTCAACCTATCCTAAATAATTTCCAATGTGACGCGGAATTCTTCGCAGCACCATATTTGAACTCCGAGTTATGTTTCATCATGTATAAGCCATTCACACATTTACATACATAATATTGCAGGGACGGATTTCTTCCCTATTGCTTTTTCTTCTCCGAAAACTACTGGAGCGGAGAATTCGCCGTAGCGCTACGTTGGGTGGGCCGCATGAATGGGAACCTCGGTGGGTTTGGGAACCTCAAAAGACAGGTTTGACTTTCTGCTGTGGAAGTTGTGCCTAAGTCCGCAATTGACATGTTTGTTTGGTGGAGACGCACTAACGGTAAGGTATTGGCTTTAGCGTGTCCCGTAATCTGGTGTAGGCATATAGATTGGGCCAATCTCCAGCTTAGTGGAGATGTAAACGTCAGCGTTCGGATTGCTTGCGTCACCTAGTGCGAGAGAGTTCAGCCATACAAAAAAGGAGCTGGTATTGCAGTAAATGAAACTGTTCTACGTCACTGCTTGTGAAGAATGACGTGTTAAAAGACAGCGTGTTCATGATTCGGCCGCTGCTGAAAATTTACACCAGCAGCGAAACAAGAACCACTTGGTACCGCAGTATTAGCTGTCTTCATCTGGTGGAGCTCAGCGTCTCCAGGTGGCGCCACCAATCCATCCGCTCACATTTACGCCTCCGCTCACCTGGCCATCCATCCAACCCACGTGCGTATTCCAGATTACCGGCCGCGCAAGAGCTCTTATCATCAGTATAAAGCACGCACTTGTCATTTATTTCGTGGCTCAGTACAGGAAGTGGCAGGACAACTCTTTATTACTCCCATGTCCGTCAGCTCTTTATATCCCTGTCGACCTTGTGCTCTCTGCCGGGCTTCGGTTTTGTTTGCGTTAACGTTCACGGCACCTTCACGATTTCAACGCGTGTTCACAATCCGGTGTGCAGCAGGAAATTATTCTTCTGTCGCAGTACGAGAATGTATTGTTTTTAAAGAAAGCAACCTGGCACCTTAATAACTTTTCACATTGAATTCGTTGAAATGACCTCGTTATAAGCTTTTCAACTGTTGGTTGAAACCCCAAGCCTTATAGTGTACCACCGCATGATTGGAAAGATGTTCAATTTACGAGCATTTTGTGACTGTACCGAATAAATTTAGAGAAAGTCGTGTTGTTCCTATATAACACCATCGCCTGGAGATTAAGAAAGTAGACTAAGTTCGAAAGCTGCAGGGATGGTGAGGTCCTTTTTTTTTTCTTGTCGATTCCGTGATCCGTGAACTTCTGTGGGGAACTGCACGTACAGGGGCCAGTTTTCTCAAAGACCTATTACGCCAGGACCGTTCCTAAGGACAAATGACAACCAATCGAGAAGCTGGACATACAAATAGAGAAGGCGGCGGGTGAACGTTATATGAACGAAAGGTTTTGTGAATTTCGCCACAGATTCTAAATAGCAACGCTTTTCGTTCGCGAGTACTATTTGTAACTGACCGGCCTGGTAATATGTCCGAAATAGTGATTGGCCGATAGGACACGCTAAGAAGAGTTCTAGTGCATGAACTTTTTTAATACAAGCACAAGATCGCAGGCAGTATAGCTTCCGGGATAAAACACTGGAAACGAGTTTTCCGTCCCCTTACACCTTTTGTTATCACTTGCCGCGGAGCGCAATGCCTTTTACAGTTGAGAAGTGGGTAACAGGATGTAATGCACAGAAAATAAGAGAAAATGTGGAGCGCAGACTCTGGCAAAATCTCTGGGTAACAGCGTTTTCAAGCAAACCACAGCTAAGAACATTGCTAAATTCCACTGCCACAATAAACTTGTTTTAATCACTCATTGAAAATTTAGCCCCAGCGCGCAAAAAGCTCAAGACTACTAAAAAAGTAGGCTATGATAACATGAAAGAACGGCGCATTAAAAGTGATGCTGTTATGTGGTACCAGCTCATATACTGCGCTGCGGCTTCATGAGAGCCTGTTTTTGATCCCAAGTCAATGCTGTCCAACCCTCACTGTAAACAAAAAAACACCCAGATGGGCGTTTTTTGCTTGTCCTCTAGCGCATTCCCTTTTGTACATCTTTTTGCTCCCATTGAAAGGGCGTACGATAAAACTCCCATTGACGTGGGCATTAATTGGGCACACAACGGGGGTACCGTATACGCCCACTTCACCCCCCCCCCCCCCTATTTGACTGGGAGGTACAATGGGAGTATTGTGAAGGAATTAAAGGCATTTTAGTTTAGGTGCGGCAAGTTCGTAGCGAAATGCATGGTGGCGCGGGTCACGCGCTTACGCAGTACCAGACGGAACACCGCAGGCCGAAATGTCGAACGCCGGCGATCAAGGCTCAAGGGAACTCGGCCGTCCGTGAGCTGCCACCCGAGCAGGCGTCGCACCTGCTCGGAGCGAACGCCGGCGTCCGACACCTTGGCCTGCGCTGTTCCGTCTGCTGCTGCATAGGCGCGGCGTACCGCCACGAAGCATTTCGCCGCGGGCTCGCCACACGTGGTCCAATCGACGGCACAGGGCCACCGCTGAATCGACCAAGTCACGCGCACACGTGGTCCAATGGCGAATGAACCCGTCACCGCACGTCTTCATTTTTTTTCCCTTTCGCTGATCACAGAGCCCCTCTTTGCAAAGCTTTTATACAGTCGTCCTAGCTTATCGGCAGTGCCTCCCAGGCCAGCAAACGCCTTCGAGAGCAGTTGCTACTTGCTGAAAGGAAAAATGCACGAGACACACACTGACAGTGAAGAAAATTTATTTTACACCAAATGTAAGAAATATAATATGTTCACTTCCGGGCCCAAAAGAAAGCACATTTCTGCCCCAGTAAAACAATTGTCTGGATTTTAAAAAAGAGCACTGTACATTGTAAGCATGCCAGTTGCTAGTATTCTACATGTCCTAATACAATGAAATTAGTAAATGAAAGAAATGCTAAGAAATCTTATCTCGTTTCATACTGAACTGTAACTACAGAGCCATGTGTTTGAACTGTTACTTTGTACTGACGCTCCACACTTTTGCACAGACTATATATTGAGCTTGCTTGACTAAGAGTAAAACTTCATTTGGCCTAGTTGGCACATAATTCTGAACTTAAAACTTACAGAGCAAACACCTAAGACGAACCGCAAAAGGCAGACACGACACACGCTGGCACTAACTGACAACTTCTTTATTTCTTCGTCGTCGATGCATATATATGCCCTAGGCCACACAACTGCACAGGCACACACATTACATTACAGAGATCTCCCAAATTATCACATATGCCAACGTAGGAACTCAAATTCAGATGGGTGCAGGGACAAAGCTATGTCACTGATGCAATTATCATTTTGCCTTTTTATGTCGTAGGCCTCTAAGGCAAGCCGCGCAAGCTCATTCATGCTTTTGCCAAGAATCGACGTCCCATCAAGTCGTGCCTCACAATTTTTGCAAGAGTTTATACGCGCAACAATGTGCACTCTTCTATCTACATTTTTGTTTACTTTTTGTGCATGTTCCCTGCGCGGTCCCTTAAACACATAAGGTCATCTATCAACTCAAGAAAATTGCTTGCAGGCATAGTGTTCCTTTGGCGTTTTCTGCACCGAACAAGCTTTTAAAGCTATGCTCCCGCACCTGCGGAGAGGGCAGAGGAGGACGCCAAATTCGGCATGATGCTTCATACGTGTTGTGCGCGGTCGGCATGGTTTATACAATTCACTCTCATGTGCTAAGACATAGCTTGGCTAGATATGGCATTGCATCAATGAGCGACTCAGGGAACATGCGCAACAAGTAAACAAAAATGTAGATAGAGGAGCGCACCTTGGTGCGCATATAAACTCTTGCAACAATTGTGAGGCACAACTTGATGGGACGTCGATTCTTGGCAAAAGCAAGAATGAGCATGTGCGGCTTGCCTTAGAGGCTTACCACAAGAAAGGCAGGGCGATAATTGCATTAGTAAGATATCTTTGTCCCTGCATCCATCTGAATTTGACTTCCTACGCTTGCGTATGTGATAATTTGGCAGATCTCTGTAATGTAATCTGAGTGCCTGCGCGGTAGTGTGGCCTAGGGTTTATATTGCATCGACGACGAAGAAATAAAGAAGTTAGCACCAGTGTGTGTTGTATCTTCCTTTTGTGGTTCGTCTTAGGTGTTTGTGCTGTAAGTTTAAGTTGCTTGACTAAGCCATTCCTAATTAACAGTGGCTGGTATAATGAGGCCGATCAGTGGTATTTTGCATGGACTAGCACACAAATATGATAAATGTCAAAGTACTAAATTAAGAAATTGGGACTCATCACACAAACAAGCTACATAATTTAGTGCTGGATTTCTGAGCAAGCTATTCAAAATTATTGTATTTTATGAACCAGAACCCACCTTCTGATTATGACACATGCCATAGCGAGTAACCCGAATTAATTTGGACAACCTGGGGTTCTTTAACATGCACCTGTCTAAGTACACAGGTGCTTTTGCATTTCGCTCCCACTGAAATGCGGTTTTGTTTAAGACTACATTTACGAAAGTTCCAAACACGATCCCCCCTATATTTTTACAGTGGGTGCTCTTTAAATGGAGCCTCAAGGTGCCAGGGAAATTGGTTCCATTTACCAGGCATTATATTTACTGAGAGACATTGCAGAGAGCCAACCAATTATCAGGATGGTGTCCTATTTAAGCGGCAGTTTCGAAGCGATTTTCGTTTATCGAGATTCCACTGTAGTCCATAATAGTGGATGAGTTGTGTTCTGCATGGACACATTAGCATGGCTACCATGTTTAGTTGAATATTGTGCAAGCAGCAACATTTCACTGTACCCAGTGCAATATATAAAGCCAGCAATGTAACATGTTGCAAATGCAGCCACGAACAAGTACGTTCCCTGATCATATCCAAAAGCAGCATCTTTATACGAAATTAGTCATGCTTTCTCCCGTTTAAGTGCCTTGTTTTCAGAAATCAAATCCTCCTTATCATATTGACCTCCAATTGTGTCATTCCCCGAGCTGAGGTCATTTGAGATTGCATTTATTTGCCCTTCAAATAGCATATTGGTCTTATTTAAAAAGCACATGGCATCACAGTGACCACCTAGACATAGAATTCGAGCTGCAACACAGTAGCAAACATTCTGAGGTAGAAGCCTAACTATTCTTTTGAATTTGGATGCATGCTCAAAACACTGCTACGCAATTGCAGACAGGGCTGATAGTGTAGCAACCAGGACAGATTTAACGGACATAAAGGAGCAAAATTGTGTGAGCTTCGAATTATTATTCTCTCTGAGGAACCATGCTGTCCAATTATAAAACGGGGATCAAAATAAAGTAATTGGATAGCAAATCTGCATTTCATTAAGTAAATAAAATACTGTTCATGCTACCTTCCAGGGTGCACACTACATTCACTTTCCCTGAATGTGAATTTGCTACCTTTCCATGGGTTGCCAAATGTATAGGTGTATTGTTGGTCAAGGGTGGTGGAATGGATATAGGTCTCAGGCTAGAGGAAATATTTAGAGAAGGAGACTTGCCAGGTTGAACAACGAATGTCTCAGGCTGGAGCCATTTGGTTCTCTTGCAAAGATGTTGCCTCCAGCTTGAGACT
Organism: Dermacentor andersoni; assembly: GCF_023375885.2. Lineage (NCBI taxonomy): Eukaryota > Metazoa > Arthropoda > Arachnida > Ixodida > Ixodidae > Dermacentor > Dermacentor andersoni. The sequence goes on from NC_092820.1 coordinate 115,616,934, forward strand.
TCCTTTGTTGGACAACTGTTGATGACTAATTTCGCCATCTTTTCATTTACCCTCGTCTTATTCAACCTATTGCTCCACGCAGCAGCTGCACTTTCTTTAAAAAATAAAGATATTAATGAGCTCAAAGGCTTTGTGCATGGCTGCATCCCCAAGTGCAAAAATTTGTTCGCAGATTGAATGACAGAGTTGGTACCTTTCTTGAGAATTCAATAGGAACCAAAAATTGAGCTAACAGACTGGTTATGACGACAAGTAAACATGAATTGATGTGGAGTGCCATTTCTTCATTTTGCACCAGGCTTGGGGCCAGCCAGACTTCTTCCTAAAATTGAGAAAATTTTTCTAATGAAATACATATTAAGAGTATTTTCTTCATAATCTGAAAATTTAAAAACATGGTTATTTGGTTATTCATATTTAGTTGGGAACAGTGCGAAGGACAGTGACGAAGTAAGGGCTTATGCAGTAATGCCACATAGTGCTGGCTGAGAACAGATTCACTTTTAGAACAGACAAACAGTTAAGTACTTTGGAATGCTTCCTAAAAGCCATAAAAAACCAAAGCAGGAAGCAGTTGTACAAAATAATGTATGTGCATGAAAAATGCATCTGATCATCGGTTCGCAGACATGTATGCCATTTGCTTGTCAGTTAACAAAACACGTGTTACACTGAAACATTTCTCCTACAATTTGGCAATTCTGTGGGCTTTCATTATTGCTCGGGTCAGTTGGTTTATGTTGTTACTGCTACTAGTGTACGGTGAAGTGTAATGTAGATGGGCAAGTACTACTGACAACTATGAACATTGGCAAATTTTGCTGCACGAGGATAACGCATGCATTGTCCCGCTGCAGCGAAACTTTCCAGTAAACATTCACAGTTGTCTGTAGCACTTTCCCATCTGTCTCGCCTCACACTGTTCCATCTATAGCGCTTCACCATACTGTAATATGCACCACCGACACAAAATTCTACCCTTCTGAAGTTCTTACTGCTACTTCACACTCGTCACATTCAGGCCGCCAGGCGTACTGAGCCCAATGTAGTATAACTGCATAGACTGGCAGCTCCTGTCATGGACTTATTCTGGTGTAATGGCACCACAGAAGCAAACGAAGACAAAGACATGCAGGACACAAGTGCCTAACCTCAACTCTCGCTTTAATAAGAAAACAGACATCATATACATCACATAGTGACAGGAAGTGATGTCATTAATTCAAAAACAAATTCTTTGTGCAATGTAGCTGAGAATGACTGATGCATTTGTTCTTTTCGTGCTAATCTGCCAAAGCTTAATTATCTTATGTACATCTGCTCATAATTTTTGGCTACAAGTTTTGATGAACACAGGAACAAACCAATCTATTTTGCAGTGCATCACTATGTGCGAATGAGAGTTATTCCACACAAACTTCATTAGCCGCAATCTCAAATTAATACAATGTGTGTATGCAATGCAAGCATGACTGGATGGGAATGGCTGACTGTACATAACCTCCGTTGCACAGTGCACCGCCTGCAAATTGTGCTGCACGCAACAAATTAATTTGTTTTCCTGGCTTGTCTTTTTTTCTCATCAGAGCAAATCTCTCATCACATGTTTCATACAGAAAAAAAATTTTTGCCCGTAGAGACCAGCTACACAATTACCCATGAAAATTACAAATGCATACGAAACAACTGCAACCACTTTTTTACTTCATCTCATTCATTATATTCCATATTCATGCCTAATTTAGTTGCGCAAATCATTGTTTTCTTAGGCCCTTGTTAGGAGAGTTTTGTGCTGTAATAAAAGGCAGAAGCCAAAAAAAGGAAAAGGTTGGTTGTGGTTGAAGCACAATATGCATCTAGTGAGCTAGGCCGCAAGCGTTGTGTAGTCTGCTGCCATCATAAGGCCGTGCCTACATTGGACAGATGGGATGCTCTATTAATGCGAAATCAGGGAAATTGACTGAGTATGAGTCATCCGGGTGAAACAATCCTCCATCACACAATGTTAAATACTGCAAAGAATGTGACTGCGGTCCTGTGTTCCACAAAACTTGCGTTGTAGCCAGGTATTACGACCTGACAACATGCAAGGTAATTGTGGCTTGCAACATTTAAAAAGTATGACGAATGTATCAGTGATCCATTAGTTGCACTGCATAAAGAATTTCTTTTAACAGATATCATCACATCATGTCTCCACCTGTTATTAAATATTGCCTGTTTCCTTATTTTAAAGCTTGAAGTGAGATCCGGTGCTTGTGTCATGTGCGTACATATCTTTGTTTACTTTTTGTGGTGTCATTACACCAGAATTTATATAACCAAATGGCCACACACTGCTTTTGTCACGTTATAGTGGTGCTTGCAAAGCCTCCCAAACAGCAGCCTATTTGGTCAAAACATGCTTTTGTACATATGCTCTTCCAAATAGAAAAGCTATCAAGAAGGTAACAAGAATCAAGAGCATTAAGTTAAATCCACTGCAATGCTTTACTTTTTTGCCTTTATTCCTTACACCTAAGTGGATAAGAAAGAGTGTGAATGTTACAGAAATGCACTAAATAAGTTGTTGAAATTATGCAAAAATGTTAACACAACTAAGCATAGATTTATGTGCAATAATAGACACCAGTCTCAATTTCTTTCCTTCTGACATAAACATAGTATATCTTATTCCTTTGGCATGAAGGAAAGCATATGTAGACCAGACAAGCTTATATTTGAATGAGAGCCTTCACGATTAAGCACCACTATAATGTGACCATAAGAGTACATACACTGTAAACAGTGCCGATGACAGCCCAAATTTCATAAGTGCAACATGTTAGCGAAAGCAGCAACCATTAACCCAGAAACTAATCAAATCCCACAATATAACAAGAAAAAAAAAGATTAATGTGTCAGCGCAGCACATGTTCTCTGAAGTTACAGAAAAGTGGTATGCTTATTAACAAACCTGAAACCACAGCACATTTGTATCTGACCACCCCCTGCCTCTTTATGTGCTTTCGTGCCTCTGACAAGGCATTACTGGATATTTATTTGCTTGTCTGTTGCAAAAACACATCAATTATTAGTCAGTGCACAGTGCACCATGCCATTTATCTATGTGGACTCACTTTGTGCCCTTAGCACTGCTCTCACCTATTCAGAACTAAGGATTGCAAAAAGACTTGTTCCACTTAAATCTACATGCCTTAATATGTGGGTTCTGCAGTTGAAATAGGGTAATTATAAGTAAAATGCATGACATGTTCTGATGAACTTTGTTTTCATAATCTAATTGTTTATTTGGGCACATAACCAGTCAGATCATTTGTACTAAAACAAGAAAACAAATTCAACACACTAGTTTATACTAGTTGGTGCTCTATTGACTTTAGTACACACATTGAACAAACGACAGGCAGTGAGAAATACCAACAACCACTAACTTCCACACGGCATTATTGGCCACATGTGCACGATATAGCTACAAAAACCCAAACGAAAGTAGACAAAGGAAAAAGTACATTTTAACAGAAAAAGAACAAGACAAAAAAACTTCTTTTGGTAGCTAAGTCACAATCAAGGTGTAAATGACAGCTATAGTTTGGTAAGCACACATGTAGTTACTTTGCTCAGTTCCTCGATATCCCAATTTCTTGTTTGACAGCAACACCAACGGGACATCTACGCATATCTATTGCACATGCCATTTTTGCTCGCTCCAAAATCCTTTCGTGGTTATTCATTTAGTACCTGCTTTGCCTGTACTGGCATTGCAGGGGGGGTATACATTCTGTGTAATGTAACTTACATTCAAATCAAGCACACAAAGCAGGGAGGGAATTATCTTTGAAAACTATGCAAACAATTGCAGGCTGAAAAACCTTGCAGTCCCTTTGGTCCAAGGAAAAAACAATGTGAGGCATCACCTATAAGTAAAGGAAATTAATAAACCTTTTTAGTGTAATCTCTTTCTTGTGAGGTATGATGATAGCCTGATATGAATTTCTCTATTCTCTACATGTTTGGAACAGTATATGCTTGAAATAATCTTAACTGAAGAGATTTCCCAGTCTTTTAAATCCTGCCATTGCAGCTTACCCTTACTCTCAGTAATACAAAGCCTTTTAGTATGACTTCCTATTACAAATCTAACTGCCATATTTTGAACATTTTCAAGCAGACCAGCTAACTCAATATTATGGGGATTCTAGCAAACATGTACTTATTTGATTAGTGAATGCACATAAGCAAAATACCGCTGTTCTTTGAGGTTTTCGGGAAGCCAACAAAATGTGTATGGGTGGACACACGACAGCTACTACACCAATAAGCATCGTGGCCAACCAAAATTAAGTTTATTCCTATATGGGCGGGCGCGGCGGAGTGTGAGCAGACAATGGTCGGCTTTTTCTGGAGTCATATACAAAGGAACCCCAACATAACGAATGCACCAAAATCAGCAATTTGGTTTGTTGTACTCAGATTCGACCGTTTAGTCAAATAAGTACATTTGCAAATGGATTGTTTTCCCACGGAAAGGGCCGCAGTCAGAAAACACAAATCTGAATGAGAAAAAAATTTTGAATTTGAGAGTCAGCGACCAAAGATACGGTTTCACGGTGTGTTAACGATACCTTCACATAGGTAGCATGAAGCAAACCCAGCCTTGCTTTCGCATCCACCCTGTCCTCTTTGATACTGCCATACACAGTGGAACGACACCATCATGAAAAGTGCTGGCAGTGGAGGTGAATGCTTTGTCTGTATCAAACTTCAATGCATCTCTGAAACTACAGATTATGCAACCCCGTGTACTAAACACAGGGGAAGACTGTGCACATAATACCACGCCATATCAGCACGTCTAGTCTTTCCACAGGCAGCAGATCACCTCTAGAACAGGGTGTGCAGGCTGCAGATGTGCTCAGCTGCGCTCACAGCCATGGCGCTAGAAAAGAAGACGCACGGACTGGGCCCTTCTGAGGGCCCCCTTAAAAGCTCAGTTTGTCATTTTTTGTTTCTGTAATAGGCTAGTGATAAAAGTGAATTTGCTTCATGCCTATTAAGAAATGTTGTACACATGGTAGAAAAATTATGAAAGTAGAACATTTTATTACTTTTCACCCCTCTCAGTTGGAATATCGTACAAATGCATAAGCAGCCATTTTTGCCTTGTTTCATCTAAGATGTTTTTTTCATGCTGAAAGAAAGGCATGTGTTTAAAAAATAAGCTTGGTTGCAACATGTAAAGGAATTATGTAATGTCACAAGGGTTCCTGAAATCAAAATATATTTGTGATTTCTTTGCGACTGGAACACTCAAAAGGAAAACGACCTTTTAAACAGACTAAAACAAAGCCACAGCACATGCACCCATACTAAGCCAGGGACTGTATCAAGCTGATATGAGAAGACTTTCAAGAAAGAATCTTTCCCGGTTTGGGAAAATTCTTAAAACAATGGTTAATACCTGGCCCCACGCCTTAAATCTAGAAGGAATAAAGTTCTTAAGCTACTCTGTGTTCTTTCTTGAACCCAACAAATGTGCCTAGAAAAATGGGTCAAGTCTACATCTTGCTGCATCTGTGGCAAGGTGTGAACAAAAAACTCGCTTTAGCTGGCTGCAGTGCTCCCTGCGATGAATATTCAGGCAGAAAATTGTTACCCTAGTGTGACTGTGCACCCAAGAAAATAAAATGTGGTAGACTACATCAATGCAAACGGAAAAATCTTTAGTCCATGCTTGCTGGCAACCTGTGTCTGTATTGGCCTCTAGGAGAATTGTGGCCCCCACGTGCTGGAATATTTCCGTGGCATAGAAAACATAGTGTGATACCAGCTATCAAGCTAACAAAAGAGCTATAGGCAATTTTGCTGCAATAACAGTACTGTTTTTATAGCATTCGTTGTGGGGAGTGCAGCTTGCCCCTTTTGCCGGAGTTCTTGCTGAACGGCGATTTATTATCAGTTTGTTATATGTGGAACTTGAACAGCTTATATTTTTGTCTCCTCAATCCACACTTCTGCTGCACTTTTGTCAGCATCTCTACACAGGGTGTCTTGACTGAGGTCATACCAAGTAAGCACGCTACAAGCCTTGTGTGCATCGTTTTCATGACTCTTTCGATGACCAAATTTCATTTTCAGTGACTTTATCAACTAAGTATCTAGCGGCAGCTTGAACATGGGTACTCATGAGAACTCGCACCAGGCTTGGTCAAATACGTCCAGCACTGCAGCACTGAGTAGTGAACCATGCTGTAAGAGTTGGCAACTAAATTGCCACCTTGTGATTGAAACTTTTCATCCTTACAATCAAGGCTTCAATTGCCCAGCCAGCGAGCTGCAGCAAAGGTGTGAACTATAGTCATCTGATGTCACATTCTATGTCATAGCGATAGCAGGTGATCCTTCCAGTGGTGGCCCTCAAGGCCAACAGGCATCCCTTTCTATGCACGTGCTTGTGTAGGACTGGGGAGATGGTGCCAGTTTGTTCTTCAGCATTAACACTGTTCACGCTGTATCAGGAACACATTTTCTTACTCAGTGCAATAGCCCTTGAACCTACATAATTGCCAATGAGTCCTTTGTCGACCAACCTTTCCTTTGCCATGTCATTTCCTTCTGCCTTGATGTCACAGCAACTTCAGCTATATGAATCAATGATGGTGTTTGAGTACCCACACAGCCTTGCAGCTTTCCAACCTGAACATTGCTTCATTAAAAGCTGACATGATTTGGTCTCAGCAGACAGATCAGAGTTTAAAAGAAGCCTTAAACTTCTTTCAAAGTCCTTCTAACCTTGTCAATAATCCCGTGCCTTTTGATGTGTTATTCAGCATTGTCCAAAGCAAGTCGGCTCTTAAAAATCAAAATAACAACTTTGTGAGGCCACCTACTAGGCTACCACTGTCTCTTCAGCCAGCCTGAAGTGTCTTGCAGCCATCAAAGCTGGAGTGCAAAAAAAACGACAAAGAAAAGTGTGGCAGACAAAATGCTCATGGAAATCCATATGTTTATGGACTGTTACACTGACTGAAAAAGATGGTGGCTTCCCAATACAGTCTTGATGTACGTAGCTGTTTCAGTCACGAATAAACAGCCAGTTGCGCAGTCCTGCACAAGCACAGTGTACAGATGCCCATGGATTAAAATTTGTAGTGTGTGCATGTGGTACAGTGTACCACATTTCATGTTCCTGAGGCTGCAGTACACTGGGAAGACTGGTTGCAACTTCAATAGTAGGCCCTTAGAGTATTGCAGCCCTTTGTTCATATTTTGCTGCAGATTGTATCAAATGCGAATGCAAATTGTTTTGCAGGACACGTCAGTTCAGTTCAAGCAATTAGACAGAGTAACCCAAGAAATAGTTTAAGCCTCGAAAAGGTCTTAATACAGTCCCTAGTTTAGTACAGGTTTTCGCCTGATGTTTTGGCTTCTTCTACGGTATAATGCTGTTGCTTGCTAGGTACTGGTGGTGTGATGTGCACACTCTCTTGTCTTGCTATAATGACAACTTGTAAAAAAGATTTTCCTTCCTAACAAACATTTGGATACAGTGCCTGTGAGCTCATCTTTTAACCTGTTTTTCATTTGATCTGTGCATTTACATTGAACGTAAACTAGAAAATATCAGTACTGAGAATCACAAAAGAACACACCTGCGTAACGATTCTGCCGAGATCGTGGGAGTGGTCCAGCCACAGGATGCAACGCAGGTAGAAAGGCCTCCTGAGTTAAAGCAAAATAACAATCGTTGTAAGATGCGAATAAAAAATTTTATTCTGTGAGGCTTTCAGCGTGTATACTAATTACCACATTTGTATGTAAAATAGTTTTGCATAATAGCTGAGCAAGGTTAACGTCTCGCCCTGTGACTGTCAGCCAATGCTACTCATTGCAATGGTGGCAAATATGGCACATCCTTTCAAATGGAGCTTTTGTGGGTTACATGAATTTAAAGGAACTTAGGTTTACATAATACATAACACCTGTGGTTAGAAGGATCTCTTGCATGCAGCACCAATGCCACAAGTGGCACTGCTTAACACTTCCAGGGCCAGACTTAGTACATAAACAATACAAATGTGCAACAATGTGAACAGGTGGTTAGCTGCTGCTATAACTCAAAGATTGCATGCATCATGTAGATGTGAATGCAGCTCCCATCAGGAGCGAGTTGCCCTTTAGTGCACTTCACTTCTCTTCCTCTTTTGTCTTCATTGCATGTTGGTGCCATATGGTAATAATGAACAAAAATTAAGCACTTCAGTTCCCATTCTTGTTTTACTATATGCTGTAAAGTCATCTAAGTGCGCTTAATACTCTTAAGAATGTACTTTAGCCATTTTGTCAATATTTTTCGCTTGGCTTCACTACACCTTAATGTAGTGCAAATTCTAGACAATGCTTACAAAAAAACCTACTCCACACAATAACACCTCCAATTAACAGTACACAGTCTATGGCTTCGAGATGTGTACATACATACTTTATACATGGTTACAATGAAAATATAAGTGGCTGTTCTAATACGCACACTTAGCATACTGCATAACAGTCACCTGGTTCCAAAATGGCTTTTTGTTATCACACATAGGACGGCCACAACTATAAATTTAATTCTGGCAGTAACTTAAGCCACGCCCAAAACCTTCATAGTGCAATCAATGAAAATTTTCGAATTTAGAGCAGTTAGACATAAACAGGGCAAGTAGTTTTAAAGTGTTAAATAATGAACTGTTATGGAATATGGCGGTAGAAGGCCATGCGCCTGAAACATAGGTACTGTTTATCATATAAGCACATTCTTATATTTTTGCTTAGTTTCCTAGGGATTGCATCAAACAGTTTGCTTGTGTAAATTTTGCTACGTGGCTGTATCGTATTAGCCCTTATCTTTTCGCATTTGGCTTACTGCAGCTTTATGCACATGCATAAAGCTACTACTGCTACCACTTTCTACACTGCTACCTACTACCTACACTACTACCTTCAGCTGAAGGCCAAGCACTATGCTGTCCAACATACATGCATTTAACAACACCGAACAGTAGACAGAGAATGAGCAACTCTTTTAAAAAGTGCAGTTCTTTGGAGACACATTGATATATATCTGGAAAACAGAGATTTTTGCTAAAATTATAACTTAATATAATTGGTACTGAGCATAATGCATCTTGCAATAAACTTGCATTTGCCGCACACCATTATACACACTGCGACCTCTGCAGCTTCTCCACAATCTGGCACAATGTGCTCAAGCTGCCTGTAAACCCTGGAAGGGGTCTATGATAGTTTAAGAAGCTTAGCAAACATGAGAAAGACCTAAAATGAAGGTCAGAGAAGCAAAACAAATTTTTAACCATTCCTCTCTATGTTGCTATGAATGTCAAGGTTCCAGCAAATGATGTGTTTGAACTGTGTTTTTAATCGTGCAATACTAGAGAGCACATTTTTGCAATAATAATGTGACAGAGAAGAATGACAGAAACTAACTTAATGAATATTTTTCTAAACTTGCATGAGGTTTTCGTCATTATGCTGATGCACACACCTGCATACCTCTACTGTGAAGTCTTGTTTCAGTTTATTTTATTGTCACATAGTAATTTACACCATACACTTGTCCTGAAATACATCACGTTGGGCTCCTTCAGTATTTTTTGCTTACTGGAAACACACATGCCTATACAGGGCAAGCACTCAATACATGCAAGACTGCCACGGGAATGGCCACTCGAGGTCGACTGTTAGTACAGCGCAAAAGACGAGGACTGAAGGAAGAACACAACACAGGCGCTGTCACACAGAAACATACTCAAGGCACTTTGCGAGATTCTCAGGCTTCTTTCATGCTCTAAAAACACATTATGTAGCACATATTGAGCCACAGATAGCTGCACTGGGAAATTTTCACGTTGCTCTACAATTTTATAATTGAGACTTTTTATCTAATTACATTTGAGAAGTTGATTAATTGATTAAGACTAATTAGGTAATTAGGCAAAATGCAGCAAATCTAAGTATTTCCAAGAGACAGGAAACAACATTACATAGGTTCTGTGCAGCTAGATGGCATATTCATATTTTTAAAAGTTTGCTAGAGTTACGTGGGATAACCTGCATACCTCCTATGGAACAGGTGTCACACCAATCACTCTAAGTAATGCCGCTAAACTAGCCATTGCGCTCAAAACATACAGGGTAAAAAAGCAAACTCTAGGTAAGAGCATACCAAGGCCTCTATTGCTGAAAAGGGAAACTGATGGGAGGCGCCCGATCTCCGGCCATGAAGCTGCTTCATCCTCACAGTTGGCAATGAAACGACCGCAGCCGCAGTCCTGAAATAAAAATGAAAAATTTGACACTACAGTGATCACACAGAACACAAAAAAGCTGGTCACAAGCTTATCTTGGAGAACATCTGCTGCTACATTAGGTTTTGTATATTCGTCAGCTTATTGTTAAACTAAGCTTGCCAATATTTTATATCTTAATGGCTTTGCTCTTTACAAACCAATACCTTTGCCCAACTCATGCACATATGCACTACTTAAGCTATGAGATGTTTACTGATCCCTTACAATGAATGGCTTCTAAGACAAATTATTTCACACAAAAGGATGCATAACTTATGAGTGTTACTGACATTGAATACCAAGGTAGTACCTTTTTTTATAGACAATCGCGAACTTGAAGCACATTTTTCTCACAGATACAGGTTACAGGTTGATCGGTCTGCCCTTTTTTTTTTTTTTTTCACCAGCAACAGAAATCTTGTTATTAATACTCGTGCAATATAGGATGACGCTGTGATGTGTGATATGATCCTGAGTTGAAAAGCGCAACTTCTTTGTGTTAATTTGGCACCTAGAATTCAATACTAAATATCTGTACCCAATAGGCAATGGCACAGCAGCAAAGTAATTAAACATTAAACAAGTTCAGGTATCCAGAGCACAGCGCCAGCTGTTGAATAACATTGCACAAGCATCGACTATATAGATATAACGTAGTAAGTGCACCGCAGGCGTAGTGGCGGCCTCAGCAAAGAACACAGGCATGGAGCGACGCGCCCGTATGACCTATCACCGGCAATGCTATCGCGTAAATTGATATATCTCGTCACGGCACGGGCACCGTTTTCTGCCGGCCGAGGTGCCGGCGCCACTGGTACTCACCTGTTCCGGCCGCCGAGGTTCAAGTGACGGCGTATCCAGTAATCTGAACCCAAGCAGGACACCTGTTACCGCCAAGCAGTACGCTAACAATAAAGAGGTTCTTATACTCTGACCGGCAGCTCATGCGGCGCTGACCCGTAGTGCCGTAGGAAGCTCACCACACGCTTTTAATACCACAAACGCGCCGCCGACATTTCACGCCCGTAGATCAAAGTCGACGGGCGCAGGCTCTACATGCTACGTGCCGCAGTCGCGCACTGCCTGCACAATCAACGACGTGGGCGCGAAGAGACACAGACGATAGAAAGGAGCGTACTGGCAAATCTGCACAATGCGCGCTAAGTGGGCGACCTACTGCACACAATCGCACGGGCTAGGGGATTGGCGCCACGTACGCGCCAGCTAGCAGATACCGCGCACAAAGAAGCGCCGCCGGTTCTCGCTCAAATGATCGCTGTACAAACACTCACACACGCGCACCGCAGTAAGCCCTTAACGAGCCGCCACATTTTCAGGCCGCGGTTAGGCGGCGAAGCTTAGCTCACCTCGCACTGCACGTAACTATTATGGTAGTGGCTTGCGCTTCGGGGATCATGTCGAATGCTCACATCCGCCCAATTAAAGACGCGGCAAAGTCCCTCATTATATAAAATCCTAATTTTTAAGTACACTCGCTTGACTCTGAGCACTCAAGTCGCCTCGATTACGACAAAGCTCGAAGAAACACAGTGATCGTGCAAAATGGTTCTGGACGGTCAACTGTCGCGCCATGTTGTATCGAGACCTTCAACAAGTCATATCAGCGCGTCTCCTCACTTAGAACACATGCACACTCATAGAACATGTAATAATCGTTCAAAGTCACTTACCGTGGAGTCTTGGGGGTTCAAAGCAGTGAGAAACATCAACCACGGTAGAAGAATGTGCCGTCGCTGGTCGAATGGCCGTCGCTGAAAGCTGCTTCAACGGGCGCGCGCGCGCTCCGAAGGCTGGTGTTCCTCCGCGCGTAGTTCCGACTTCGGCGTCCTCTGCAGCACCAAGGCGCGGCTACTCCGAACAGAAAAACAGCGCCGACACACATTGCGCGGGATATTTCGAATCTGACTGCAGAGATAATCCTACTGAAATTGTCGCTGCGGCTGACTGCCTTGTTGGTCATGGCTGAGTTATTCTTTTCTCTGTTTGGCTCGTCTCAATTTCCCCTACGCCACCGTTATTCCTTGAAAACCCCCATTTTACAACCGCAATGCCCCTTCAAATGGGGTCGGGAGTATAATAATGGTTCTAGCTTATTTTACTTCTTCTCGTGGGCGTACTCATATTAAGCTGGGGGGGAAAAATGGCATATCAACTGTTAAAACGCCCATATGGGCTCATTTGTGTTTACAGTGCTCGACTTGTATAAGATTATAAGCGCATTTCCTGTTTTTTTGCATAGCTTACATGATACATTTTAACTGTATAACAAAGATAAACAGCACAAAGGGCTCCATTGCATTGAGGAAAGTACACATCGGTTCCTCGATTCATGCGTTGTATTGCCTTCAAACATCTCACAGACACTAGAGAGAGAGTAATGCTTTTACCACCTTCATGCTGCCTCCGTAGTAATATCAAGACACATTTTTACGACAAGTTTCAGTTGCAGCTCACAACATGAAAGTTAGCCAGATTCATTGTTCGTTCGTATTTTTTCCCAAGAGTTTTCTAGGCTGTTGAAAGGAGTACATAACAATAGTACATATACGTGTGCCTCAATTTCAATGAGATCTTCGCGTATTTTTTGTTTTATTCCTCTTTTTTGTTTTTCTTTGAATGGAGACGCTCGTATTTTTTCAGAATGCATTCATCAATCCCATGCATTTTTTTTCCGCAGGTGGAGTTTCTGCATCTAAAAGGCTCTGCGTACAAAACGAATGCAAGTATAGTGGCGTTTGCATTCCAGATGGGCCTGCTGACTTACAATATGAGCACAACCTATCAAAAGCCGACTGATGCGGTCTATAACGAATGCGTCGGCTTTACCATATCAAGTGTATCACAGGTGAGAATATTTCTGATCGCAAGTGGAAAACTGCAATGGGGTTCACTCAGGCCCGCACGCAAGTTTCGGCTACACACTTTTTTTCAAAGCGCTGTGAAGGAACGTTTAACTGCTGGGAATCTTGAAACAAACAGCTTTATTTTGCTGTCTCTCACGCTTACATGGTGGTCGTAGTTTGTTTTTCTTTGGACTGATGCACAGACGCAGACAAAAACGGTACGTTCTCTGGCGCAACCTGCACAAAGCAACATGTTTATTTATTTATTCCACACTGTTACCGCCTGTGGACGGCCATCTTGCACAGCTCGCACAACCTGTTCGTCTTTACTGCTCTAAAAACAACAGCCGCGTTTACGAAGGGTGCCAGTACGGACGACAGTCGGATGCTGGTAAACAACCTGCGACCCTGTGTTGTGGGTCGTAATATAAGCTGCAAGTAAGGCACGACTCAGTTTGAGGGTTGTAGCGATCCAGCAACGTCCACAAAATAGTGGATCGATTGGGATACGCCCTCACTATTTAAAAGCGAAGCCTTTGTCTGCGAACATCGCCGGGTTTTTGTGACCGTGTGAGCTGCATGGCTGTGTAGTCGGCAAATAGGCCAACCAATCGCAACGGAGGAGTTGTGTGTCACCACCGATGGGTTCGTTGCTTTACCACCGGATGGCTCTGGTCTTCGAACACCTGCGGCCAAGTGCTGATATTAAGGGTTTCGGGAACGATGTCGAAATTGTCCTAATAGGTGACACGAATGCCAAACGTGCAGGTTATAGATGGCTATACAGACAACAACGGCAAGTCAATGACAGATCTTTGTGAGCAACACAACCTTGTTGTCGTGAATACAGGGGCTAAGTGTGACGAGCAGGCGAAGCGGAAAGTGGAAAACCAGCAGTCGTCCAGTGATTACTGCCTGATGAGAGAAGGAGTTCATGATAATTGTAGAGAAGGGGTCATTGACGAGGAAGGGTATAGCAACATAGGGAGTGACCACAAACGCATCATTTTTAAAACCTGATATGCAGTTGGCGAAGAGCGCAAGGGGTTTAAAATGGCCAATCTGAATTTGAACACTGAACAAATTTATTTGTTTATTTTTTTACTTATTTATTTAGCATACTTTCATAGCCCGAGGCATTAAGGAAAGGAGTGGTGAATAAATATATTTGCACAGTAAAAGGGAGAAAAAATACAGTTAAAGAAAGCAATTAAATGCAACGTAAGAAACGGTTTCATGAATGGCAATGTCGGTGATGGCTGCGATCGAATAACAAATATATTCTATGGAGTTGAGGAAGAACTTGGAAAATTGCGAAGAAATGAGTGAGAATATAGTGAGCTTCTAAGTGTAATAACGACAGACATACGGAATGTGAAGCGACAAGTTTCTTCGAAAAGAAAAAAAAGGAAGTGATAAGCTGGGTTACGGAGAGATACTGGAAGCAAACGCCAAAAGACAGAAAGCATCCCGAGAGCACAGGAAGGCAAAAAGCGCAGTTGGCGCAGGATGAAATAACCAGAAAATGGAAAATATACCGGGAGAAAAATCTATGGTTCAACGACTGGTGCAATCAAAGATAAAAGTGAAAGTTAACATTGGTTTCGAGAAATATGGGACAAAAAGAAGGCCGGACATAGACTATATTGGAGCCACATATAAATATTAGGCAGGAAAACTGTAACAATACAAGAACATATTCTAGACTAAGACGGAAACAAACTGGAAGGGGACGCGGCAATTACCTACATCCGAAAAATAACAGCTGAATCTTTGCAAAGCACTGATTAGGTACTTGTTGAGGAAGAAAGGCGCGTAAAAGAGCCCCAGATGGAAAAGCAGGTGGTGCTGACAAACTTTAACGTGGAAGAAAGCCAGATAGAAAAATTCCGAAGCGGACATCCACAGGGCAAAACGCCGTTTCCGTTAACCTGATTAGTGAACTAGGTGCAAAAAGTAAGGAAACTCTGTTGAAACAGTGGGAGAAAGTCTAAAAGATAGACGAATACCAGCCAGTTGAAAGCAATGTAGAATCAATGTAATCGTTGACCGTAACATCCGTTAACCGTTGACCATAACATCGGTAACATACAGATTAGGAATGAGGGCAATTAAGGTAAAGCTGCAAGCATGGGCATACAAGAATTGCAATTTGGGAGATCTTTAGAGTGGCTTCAGAATAGGTAGGTGTTTGGATGATAATTTATTTGTCCTTACTCAGTGTATTGAAATATCAAGAGTACAAAGGAGACCGTAATATGTGGCCTTTTTAGACATTACAGGAGCTTATGACAGCGTGTAACACAGCATTTTGTTGGATATTCTGGAAAGGGGAGGCCTAGGCGGCTATTGTGTGGTGCGTTTAAGAGAGATTTACTTAGAAAAGAGCGTTTGTATTGAATGGGAAGGAATGAGGAGCAAGGAGAAAGTTGATATCACGAAGCGACTCAGGCAGGGGTGCCCTTTATCTCCACTGCTGTTTGTGATGTACATGGTGAGGATGGAAAGGGCGCTAGAAATACGCAATATCATCTTTAATATCTCATACAAACAGGCGGGTACAGTAGTAGAGAAGCAGCTTGCAGGTTTGTTTTATGCGGAAGACATTGTGTTGCTAGCAAACCAGCTATGTGATATGCAAGGTCTGTGGACAGCAAGGCGATAAGTGAAGTCTATAATTTAGCGTCAAACAACCAGGTATTATAGTATTCAATGAAAACACCAAACAGACAGTGACAATACAGGGCAGGAAATACCAAACGTAATGTAATGTATTGCTATATGGACAAACGGAGGAGATAGATATAAGAAACACAGGGAAAAAGCAATAACAGTGAAGGGGAATAGAAATGCGGCCTTAGGGCTAGGGGGATACAATAGGTACGAGGTGCTCCAGGGTATGTGGAAAGGTGTAATAATTCCAGGACGCACATTTGGAAATGCGGGTGTTGGCTTGAAATCAAGAGCTGAAAGAGGACTCGATGGGAGCCTAAGGTCGGTGGGACGCATCGCATGGGCGCTCACGGCATGACTGCAAATGAAGCTCGGCAAGGTTTGAATCAAGGGAAGCTCACAGTCAAATTATTTATGAAGAACGACTGATGACTATAAAAGACAGAAACATCTGTGACATTAGATGGGTGACGGTGAGGACTTTTTGTAGTCCGACAGCACCGCAGTTATTGGCTCATGGACTGCGACAATAAGTTTTCCTCTTCTCGAGCTACAGAACGTGGTCACATCGGCGGCATTGGGTGGCGACGCGGAGAATGTGAACGACGGGTAACGGCCATCGGTCGAAGCGCTGACGGTGCCAAATATGAGTTGTAAGAGCTGCCGAATGGTCTTGGCACGTCTGTATCATGATGCGTCAATACTCAATTGAGCGCATCGACAAAAGCCGGAGATCGGAGCAGCGTAGACACAGGCAAATTATATTGACCGATCGCCGGGCGCACGGCCCGAGCTTGTGACGGCATGTCCAGTCCAGGTGACAGGACGCGTTGTACGTGGCGTCTGCTGAAACAACGGGACTGCGACTTGGTGTCGGGGCCTAGGTACCCCGTCGGTTTGATTAAGGGCCGCGCTGCAGCTGCAGAAGATGGTCGGGGCCTGGTGGCACAGGATAACTGAGAATGCCCACTTCAGTGATCAGCTGGTGGTGGAGAAGCAAGGCTTCGGCAAGTCTTGCTCAAATGCCTGGTGGAGTGAGGGCGCAAAATCTGGAGCAGGCTGTTGAATATGTTGCGGCTGAGCACTAAGGAGAGCTGGCGCGCCACTTTCTTAACCACAAACGCATTTATCGAAGCGAGAAGCGTTGTCTAGTCGTAAATGGCAGCCAATCCAGCCAGACACTGGTCTTGCCAAGAAGGTCGACGGGTCAGTGAGCGCCGCCTCCGCAACTCCTCGTACTTTGGCGCAGAGTGCTTATTTCTGCCGCAGCGTTTTAATTCTTCGCGAGCAGCATGGTAAAGAAGTCGCGCTCTATTTCATTCGTAATATTTTTGATTCGGTCTGTCTCTGACATGGTCGCGTCGACTTTCTTGCACAAATGTAAGATGCCTTCAGTGTACCTCGTGAATGATTCACGCAGTTGCTGAGCTCATTCCTGCAAACGCTGCTCTGCGCGCAGCTTGCGAACAACAGGGCGGCCAAACACATCTACGAAAGAGGTCTTAAACGCTGACCATGTCTCGAAATTCCTTTCATGGTTGTTGTACCAGAGGCTGGCCACAACCGCTAGGTAGAAAATCGCGTGGTTCTGTTTTCTGCCATCGCTTCACGTACGACGACACCACATCGTCCACTTGCTGTAATTCGTGCCGCCGAAAGCAGCATGGGCCCTTGGAGGTGCACACCGGGACACAGGACCGATTTGGCAAGAGGCGTCGGCGGAGATACGTCGTCAGGTATCGTAGACGTTAGCATGCGGGAACGTAGTTCTAGCGTGGTCGTTCTTAGAACACCGAGTATTGGCCGGGGACGGGGAGCGGCTGTCGCAGTGGTCAAGCAGAATCAAGAAACTCAGCAGGAACGGCGAACCCCGTACCCATCCCAGCGCTGATCACGTTTCCGTTTCCGGTCAACCGGTAAGGCGCTTGCAGGTACCAGACCCGCGAATTCTCTAATATCTCAGACGGCGGGAGTGTTGGCGTGGACTCTGATTACACTGTACTAGCAGTGTCATGTGAATCCCTCTCCCGTCGCCAACAGAGCAGGAGAAAATACTGTGCCTAAGAAGATGTGCTGAATAGTCAGAAACTATTTTCCCTTAAAAAAAGAGATGCCTTGTAGCTTCCTGTCAGATCACTAAATCATATAAAGTGATATCAATAAAAGTAAACTTTCAAATGAAGAGAATACTTCGTTATGTTCGCGATATTACAAGCGCAGTTTGGCTAATAAAACAAAAGGTTCTACGAATTACAACTTCTCTCTAAGCATCTGAAGATGGGTATGTGTTAGTTCAGTATTGGACAATTCCATGGATGTCGAGATGACTGCTCCCGACTCCCCGTTTATATTGGCGCCTTGGATTTCTAGTCTGCGAGAAGTGTAGACGGATTATGCCTCCATTAAAGTCGAAGTACAGAGAATAGTGGCTACAAGGAATGCAATGCTTGATGCAGACGAAGGGGTAGGCTGCATGGAAAAGAACTGGCTCAACCATGCCAGCAACAATGGCAGAGAGCGAAGACTGCTGGATTCGTAGGTCCTTCATTTACTTGAAGGTGCAAAATATAATCTATATTTTTTGTTCTAACTCGCAGACAGTGAACACTGTGCCGACGCTAATGGTGTCGTACACAAGCTGGAAAGTATTGTCCCGACCATGGGGTCCACTGTTTTGACATCTCGCGGCATTGAGATCGTAAAACTATTATACTCTACAACTGATTCGGAAAAAGTTCATATAATGGGAACACTGCAGTGAACCTTCGTGCTTCCATTTCACCTCTAGGCGTGCGAGCGACAAGACGTGGAACTGCAACAAGAAAAGACCATGGCTGGCATCGGTAGTGTTCGGGGGTCGACTTACTTCTACACCTACGAAACAGCGCGTACGTTAAAGTCCAAGGTGCGTTCTATTCCTGCTTTGCTGAGACATTCGTCTGCGAAGGCGCCACACCTTCGGTATTTCACGCGAAACATATCCATCGCTCGCTTCACTGAATGTAGCTTAATGCTGAATACGAAGTTACCCTGCAGACGAAGTGCCGCTTGATCAACTGACGAAAAACGGGAAAGAATAGCAGTGGAGCATATTGCTTAGGTTATGACAGCTCAACACGGAAGACAGTCATGGCACAATACGTGGGTAGATTTTGGGTTTTTTCTTAATTATCTTCTCGACGTGTTTCATGCATAGCATTTCGGGAAAAAAAACGAAGAACGACGTCAATATATCCACAACAGGCGCCTCGCTAGAAAGTGCAACAGCATGCGGAGTTGGGTCCACAAGCAATGCATGTTTAAAAAGTCAATATCCACGAGGCGCTGCATCACTAATTATCCAGCAAGCGCCGCAGTAAACAGTGGGAAAATATTGCGAGAAACATTAGGCAAGGATATATGAACTAGACAGTGGTCGAACCCTCCCTTGGTATACGTACGTGTTCCCTTGTTCAACTATTTGCACAATAATTTTATTGCCTCTGCAGTACTAACTGTGTGCAATTCATTTTCACTCAGGCTGAATTGACTATGAGCAGCAAGAACAGGGACCACAAGTTCAGTTGGTTCTTGCTCAACGTGCACCTAACCGACGTCACTAAGCGCTGCTTCACTGGAGGTCCTTTCGAACGCTTGAAGGAGTTCAGGAAGTTCTACTATGAGCACAGTCAAAAGTTGGTTTCAGGATAGGCTTCCACGTCACAAGCAGTCTCCGTTGACATCCTGAAGATTGTGAAGCAGTATTCACTGCTTATTTAGCAAAAACATGGTCGGCTTTTTTTTTTGCATAACAGTAAATACAAGTCATGCTATTATTTTCGCGTTTTGTGTACTTCACGATGCGCGTTTGTGATGACTTGTGTACTAAGTCTCACTTTTTCCGCACATTGTCCGCAGTAATGTGTGTACGAGTTACAGAAATCTCAACACTTTTGATTAAACGAAATTGACCACGGTGCGGTTGAACTGTGAGGTAAGCTCAAGATCAGTATCAAAAGCTTAAAAGGAAACATGTAACTTTCTATTGGAGAAGTACTAGTGTGGCACCTCGATACGCCAGACAAGAAATACGCCACAGTATTGTATTTCAAGGACGATGTTCTTGAGAACTATTCACATGCCTGACACGAGGTTCTAATACGCCCGAGACATTTCAATGCTCGACAAAAAATAGAGGCTCACCATCCCGGCCCGGCGACAGTGGAAGTCGAGCCGTGAGCTTGAAAACCGCCACTGCAACTGCTGAGGTGGCGTGGGCTTTAGGGTAATCGTACGCGTAATTTAGAGTAATGGTAGTAATGGCAGTCTAATGCCGCCACTGGTCGTACTGCCGTTACTTCCCTGGTACTCACGGTGCTCCTCGGGAGTTCTGAGTATGTGCTGCCTATCCATAAACGTGCTGTAACAACCTTAAAATCAGTGGCTATGGCGTTGCTTATGTGTGTATATATATATATATTCTGAGGAAACCCAGATCACCAATTGCATGATTCAGACGCTTGTTTATTGCGCTTGCTCGTTATTGAAATGAATGCCATTCTGTATTTTATATGAGTGAGAACGTACGCACTTTTTGCTTTCCTTCGGTGAGTGAATGAAGCCTGCTTCACTTTCGCTGCGGGTCGACCAAGTATTGCACAACTTCCGGGATTGGCCTACAATTTTTTCCACTGAGAGGGACACGAGAAGGCCGACAAGCGAGAGCCTAAGCGCTCAGCTGTGATAGTCATCCGAGTGTCGTTTCTCACTGCTTGCATTGCATATTACAAAAAAAAAGAAAAGCTTTACAGATCTTTGTTCCCACACTATCATTGTACATATTGCAACATTTACGCCCAGAAACAGAGTATTGTGAAAGCCATCACGAAGGAACAACCAAATTCATTGTTTTTTTTTTTCTACATCAGTCGCCTCCGGATGTACTCGGGAGGCTTCGCTGAAGACATGCGGCACTGAAGGAAGGTACGTACACAAATACACACACCAACGCACGCACACAAAGAATGCACTGAATAACTGCCCAAAATAGAAAATGTTACCCAAACATCGACTTGCACCGAGACTAAAATCGTTAGTTTGTGGCAGTGTAAACCACTTAAATCTGCTGCAGATGACGCGAAGATCATGAGGTACTTTCCCGAAAAACCTTTCGCTGGATTCTGCAGAGGCGCTGCTGCAGCTTCGAAAGTGACCGCGCGTGTTGGAACTGTTGTCAATACGAAAATGAACAGTAAAGGAATAACATCTGAAAAATGAATGTTATGCCGTAAGACTATTAGTACCTCGTGTGTTACATTAAGTCGTACCCTCGCACCTCAGGAACACAACGGCAAAGATGAGAAGTCACGTGTTGTGTTGAAGTTATACAGCCGAAGCAGCGTATTACCTCGGAATACTACACTGGAGAATGCTGAAAACCACTTACTGTATGGGGCGCTTGACATAACTTTTGCGGGGCCTTGACTTCAGGTCACACTCCACACAGCTCGCTAATGTTCACGGTTCTGTCGAGCAACTGAAACGTTTTCCGTGTATGGCGCTCAAACGGACCCGACACACAGAAGGGCATAAGCACACAGCGCTGACTCCCAACTAAAACGTATACTGGACATACCCGTGATGATAAAGCTGTGGAGAGTATTGAGACTTCATACTCCTAAATTTATTAAATTGGAGTCACCACTGCGTATGTGCTAATGTATATTACTCGTCGTTGAGTGCACGGTACGTAGAAAATTATGCGCTATAAGCTCGCCCACGCCTTCGCTCTATAATGTAACTCACTACGAGAAAAATTTATTATTAACAAACATATTTTTGAAACATTTGAAGTATGATGTGGAAAAGCTTTATGAGACGCTGTACATTAATTACATTGAAAATTATAAAGATAATTTGCTAGGAAGATAATTGTGCTTTTACGATTAAAATAAAGTACAGAAGCTCCACAGGAACGTGCGGCAGAACCCATCCCACGGCGACGGTCGACGTAATATGTCTAGCATTGAAGTGACATACTGACAAACTATTGCCACTGTCGAAACGAGACATGTATGAGAGGTATGCTGCAGTGGGCCTCCTCTTTCTAGCTTCCCTAACAATGCTCGCAGCGATCTAGAACTGCTGCCCCATAGTTCTCGCACGGCTTCCTAAGTTCGAGGCGCGGGTGCATTGCAAACGCTGATAAGGGCGTTCATTTATTCATTTGTTTATTTGTTTACATGTTTTGTTAATAAATACATATTTTTATTTATTTGTGCCAACGCATTGTATCGCTCAAAGGAGGCGAAACATCCGGCGTCAGCGGCGTGGTCCTAAATGCTTACGAGCTTTGGACCTTTGGAGGGAGTCGAACCTTCGGTCTCAGGGGCTATGGTGAAGGTGAATAGGGCACTGTTGAATGAATAAATTGTGGGGATTTACGTGCTAAAGCAACGATTTAGTTATGAGGAACGCTGTGGTGGGAGAGAGAGAGAAAAACATTTATTTGCAATGAGATGGGTGGCTTCCTCCTAGTGTTGAGGCCTTAGCTCAGGGCCCCGTTGGCTAGCGCCACTCTGCGTGCCCAACGCGCCAGCCGTCGCTGCCCTTGCGGGCCTAAGCTGGTCAGCGTAGTCTCCCAGGAGGAAAGCGGAGGTGAAGGAGTAGCGGACTAACCCGGAGGGTATGAGAACTACGAGGTGCAATGATATACTGTGGGGTTTGCTCCGCAGTAGGGGCAGTATGAGGGATATTCTGTGGGTTGGAAGAGGTGAAGATAAAAAAGACAGGAGAATTAGTTTTAAGCTGTCGCCGCGTAACGGCATCTTCTCGGTTAAGAGAATTATGTGGTGGGGTGTGTCTCCTGCTATCTCTGTAATGTTGTCGAGTTTCAGTGCAGTTGAATGGTTGTGTCCGTGCGTCGCCTGGGTTGGACAGTTCTTCCAATGGCACCCGGTTCGCGAGCTCTCGGTCTACCGCATTGCGCGTTCATTAGCATGTAGAGAGGTGTGTCTAGAGTAAGAATTCGATGCCTAACGATCGATCGATTGGTTCGTTGAAGTTCACCCCCCACCATCGGCGTCCGGGACGCACCGTCTGAGACGGTCTGCACAGGTTGCTCACTGGGTGACTTAGGTTCGAAGGGCAAAGACGCTGAAGTAACGAACGAACAAAAACTTGTATTTACAGATAAAATTACAAAGTTTGGTTACAAGATTGCATTGTTTCAGGAGTACATCGATTACAAATAGTTACACTGGTTTGGACCACATAGGGCGACCCTATTTCGGCAGAGCCGATGGTGCTTAGCACCGAAACCAGGTCCAGAACCCTCCATCGGAGCGTTGCGGCCGCGTTTTGTAGACGCAGCGCTCCGCCCACAATCTTTGCTGGCGAATTACCGCCGGGTTGCGTCTCAAGTGACAATTCGTTCACCAATCACTGCGTTCAGTAGAACTTGCGTGCGTGATTGGCCAGTCGAACAACCCTCAGTCTAAGAACATCTTTGTTTAGTACAGTTCACAGTGGTAGAATCCTCACCCGAAATACACAATATACAACAACAAAGGGGTGAGGGTCATGCCAGCTGTACACATCGCAAGTTCCGAGCAACGGCTCACGAGCACAGCCGGCGCAACAAGCACTGACCAACAAAATACATTCACAAAACCCAAATGCCTGGGAACGTCGGGACCATGTTTTCAGTGCTCGAACACGTGCGCGACGCGACCGGATTCCAAGCAACCGAAGGCCATGCGGCGCCATAAACAAGCAATTGTTTGCAAGCCAAACTGTCACAGAGGAGCATGGGATAATTGGCACGGGTGTTTTCGCATTTCGCCCCCATCGAAATGCGGCCGCCGTGGCCGGGATTCGATCCCGTGACCTCGTGCTCAGCAGCCCAACACCAAGAGCCACTGAGCAACCACGGCGGGTGCCACTTGCACTGGATCATTTGTTATACTAACTTGCTTGAGTGATGTGAACTATGTCATCGCCAAGGGGACGGCAAGTAGTCGGCGTTCATACGGAACGAAAGTTGTTCACCTAACCAGACTCAATCAGTACCATCACACGTCCCTTTAGCTCGCACTGCAAGCTTCGTCTGCCTGGTGAAAATGACGCAGCAGTGCGCGACTGAGGCAGAGAAAGAAGCAGAGTGTGCGCGCGTTCGCTCGGCTGTACTCCACGCCGGCTGGTCCTTCCCTGTGGCTTCCTTCTGGTTTTCGTTTCGCGCTGTAAATAAACGTCTTTTCTAACAATATTAGTGCCTGAAAACTACGTTGTCTGCAAACTTACATCACGCACGAGATCTGTGAAAATAGGCATGCACGTTCCCGTCGTGCCATCGCAGAATATGTCGCTCTGCGCAGTCGTCAACAAAGGGCTTGCGTGTTCTACACAAGTGTCTTGCACTCTGTATACGCCAAGCATAATGGGTACAGTGTACTGTTTTGTTGAAAGAGGCCTGTGATTTCATCGGGCTGCTTCATACGGAAAGCAACATTTAACTGTAACAGAGACGACAAGTGTCGCCACGCGTTTTTCTCATTAGACGATGCCGTCATGACGTGGTTCGAGAAACGAAAAACCACCTTAGCAACACGGGACCTGTTCCGCAGCAGCTTCCTTGAGAGATCCACAAGTGTCATGCGCAAAGAGCGAGCTCAAGGTCTTCTAGAAACCCGACTTCACCTGTCCAATGAGACCACCGCGACCTTCACGGAAGAGATGTATAATCTCTTCTGGCGCACCAACCCGGAAACGTCGGAGGAAAAAAAAAACGCCCACTTCATGATGTGGACTGATCCGCAACCCGCTGAAGGTCATAGCTGAATTCTTGACAGAGGCAACAACGATTGAGAAAACTCTGGAAATGCGCACCAGGCAATACAACCGCCAAGTGCTCCCGCCGGAGTTCGTCATCCAAACACTGGGCTCCGTCGACCTACAAGGCACCATCAGGGACATTGTGCTTGAAGAACTGCGCAAAAGCCTGCCTTCGTCGCAACGTCAGGTGGCCTCAGGACTGACATGGTTAAGGAAGAACTGCAGCGATTACTTGGAGTTGCTCAGGTGCAGCCACAGTTGTAATAACCCCAGCCAGAATCGGTTAACGTACGTCGCCGGTGTGGACGACGGCAGGCTGTTCTGTCTTTTCGGCGTGAACTGTCTTCGTTGTGCATGCGCAACGACATCCTCGTAAAGCAAAAATCCACCCTAGTTCGCACAAACTACTTCCTTGTTGTACCAGTAGCACTACGGTCGGACGTCTTACATGCCCTGAAGAACGATCAAGCAGCCGGGTACCTTGGGTTTTTCCGTGTGCTCCCATGAATACTAGATAAGAACTATCCACCGCGCCTAAACACCGACTTCGCCGGCTACGTGAAGACATGCCGCGACGGCCAGGGACGCAGAACACCACCGACAAGGCCAGTGGGTTCACTACAGCCGATCCGGCCTCCTTGCCGTCTCTTTCAGCCGATGGGGATAGATTTGTTGTCATTATTACGTGACTATATCTAATACGGGTGATTCAGTCTCTTACCCCGTTTCATGAACACTATCACGAATATGAAACAAAAGATGAATTCTCGGAAAAATAATTTTAACTCGTATTTAAATGGCATAGGATAAACATGATATCAGCGGTAAATGTTTCGGTACGTTTTCGTTTCGCATTGATACTCTATAGACACTTTATATGCTCATTGCGTTTGGGTATGGACCAAACTCTCTTAAAACTATAAATTTATTACAGTCACTGTGTAATCGAGGATACCTTTAATTGGCCTTATATGCATGTTGTCTATATATCTACAACTCCGGTATTCTTTAGTCAGAAAGAAAACACATTTAAACAGCTATTGCATTCGTGGGAGGAGCCAACACATTCACTGAAGATATTTACCTATTTACGGCAAAGAGTAGGTATTTAGTTGGAGCATCATTGCCAAGAAAATGTTAATAAAATGTTTCCATGAGTCTCACCAGTATAGACAATATTTGTTTGATTGTTTATCCTGTATTTCTTGAGAAAATTCATTTCTCCTTTCATGGCCTGAAATTTTACTCGCTATACTCTAGGGCTCTCAGGAATACTTATTGGAACCTATTGGCAAAATGATTTTTCCACTAGGTTGCCTTAGCTTACCGAAGCTCTTCACTGAGTGTATCTTTAACTTCTGGAAATTTCGCATACGCAGCAGGACATCTTTTTTGTAGGAATGTATCGAAAAGATTACCCTTGCAACATATTGCTTTACAGCGAAGCTGCTGACCTGACGAACCTGTAATAATGAGCCGTACGCGTGGTCTTGTAGTGGGGTGTCTGGGCTGGCTAACGTCCGTAAAGTCAACAAAAAGACAGTGAAAGATCGTACGGCGCCGAAGAAAGAAAGGAATGGGATTTCACCGCGTGCCACACCTTCGCAATAGAGCAACAGCACTGGCTGTCCTTTCTACCGGCTGTGTCGGCTGTCGTGTGGCCGAAATACAACGGTGCGGCAGTTGTGGCCACAAAACACGGGGATGTTCACCGTGGTAGCCACCGCGATGCGTAAGGAGTGGATGGCACATTCTGGGGGTAGAGCAGTGCAAGAGGTGCATGTGCAACAAAAAATGAGAAAAATGAGAACACCACGCATTGTGCGCACGACCGTAGGAGAAGCCAAGTACGAGGAGAGGCTTCGTCAGCAGAGACGTGATTGCAACGAATGACAACGTGCCAGTGCGAAGGCAGACAATGCGGCCAGGGACTCAGTGAGAAAGAACGTCAGTGAGAGCAGGTGCGAGAGTCAAAGCGTCGGCATCGTGCGCATGCTACCGTAGAAGATCGCGTAGTGGACGCCGCCTGTACGCGTCAAGCTAGGTCGTTGGAGTCAGCGCATAGCGAGGAGCAGCTTGGCTGGCTAATGCACCACCGCAACAATAGTTCAGTCTGTTATTTTTTTTCTGTTTGTTCTGTTTTTTTTTCTGTTTCTGTTCTGTGTCACGCATGGTTCGTAAGTGTTCCGATGGTGAAATTTCTTTAAAAAGGAACAGGTATCACGTGGCTGTTTCCCATTGCCCCAAGAAATTTTAGGTACGCGTCATTCGTATTTGTATCCTCATTATAGCAAAAACAAGGTTCAGGGAAAATATCAGATTTGATAGCATATAAGAAATGATAGCAAATTATCTGTACAGTTTCCCGGACGTATTAAAATTGAATAATGGTCGCTGATTCCACATGCCGTTGTACCGGCATTAGAAACTGCTGTTTGGCATTTGTAATTAACTAGTCTAGAGAGGCGGAAGCTGACACCGGCGTAAGCTTGGGCGTTGTGGCTATATTTCAGAAAACAAATGCATGTACCCTGATTTTAAGGCCACTTACCATGGTTATGACATCAAGCATGTTTATTTCGAAATCAACCCTCCAAAATGACGTAACTTTATTTGAGCGAGCTTATTCACCGTATGTGCCGATGATACCACAATAGTAGCCACTGACCATTCAATGCTCGTTCGAACCGGAAATTTTCCTTATGACCTAAACATCTCATTGGACTGGTGTCGTGAAATTTGTTTTACAATTAATTATACTAGAACAGTATTCCTGATATTCCGCATCAGTCCCAAATTTTTTTCATCCTATATTGTAAGTACCCTCGATAATCACAGTATTCACGCTGTCGACTAGTGCTTACTTCTTGGAGTAATGGAGGATTCTAACTGAAATAAAGAAATACCATTGCATGCATCCAACATAATTTAATGAATGGCATAAGAGTATTGCTGAAAGCATGTCAATATTTTATCACCTACACCTTCCTTATATTATTCTTCGTCATCGTTCATTTGCATCCTAATTACTGCATATTGTAATGGGGACGCACCTATAACACTCACCTTATGCCACTACATTGCGTAGAGACCAGTCTAATAATATACTAACCTTCTATACCTACCATTCTGTTGTGTCACGTATACTCTAAAGCTACACAATACTCCGTATACATCAATTAGTACACTTGAATCTCCTATTTAATTTCGTCCAAGGTTTTATTGGGAATTATCTCGTTGATACTAACGCAACCAGATATGTCTCTGATATTAATTTCCTGTTCGCTTCAACACTTGAACAAAGACAGGATACTCCTAATTTTAAAGCCTTATCGTGTAATATTTTAATATCATACTTAAAACATGCTTTCGCATTAGTAATTTTTATACAGCCATTGCTACCATATCTTATCACTACCCAATAATTAGAGCTTTCATATTGTATTGGTTGCGTTATACTGTAAAGAATTGATGTTTTACCGGCGTTTGTGTTTCCATATAATATTTTCAGTAGCTCTAATTTCGAATGCACTGCAGTTGTACTCCAAATTAATTGCTTATGTAACTTCATGACAGGAGGTCCCGTGTACCATTCTGCTCTGAGACCTTCTCAAAAGTTGCCGATGTATTTTTTCTACTGTTTAATCAAACACTAATTGATTGAATGATATGCCAAAAATACTTCAGATTCGTCCGTAAAAGATAATATTGCCATCAGGATGGTGATAAACAATTACTGCTAACTCGGAGCTAGTTTTAACGATTAAGAATTCGTTGTCATCAGCACTTACATAGTGTCGTCAGATAATTTTACTGTTTAGAGACAGTTCGTGCGCAGACTTGTCCCATTGATTCATCACAGGGTGAAAAAATTCAGTCTCTTGAATCCGCTCGTCCAATCAATTATCTACATTCTTGTTATAGATGTTTAATCATGTCTGGTACTTCGTACTGACATTTATTCTTTTGTTTATTTTGTGTGGGTTTGTTTTTCGTGCATTAACAGCATCGGTACTCCTTGTGACATTAAAACATCATACATTTGTTCACCATGTAAGCTCGCGATGGCTACTTTCGCGACCGCTTCTTGACCTGTAGACAAATGGTCTCACGGAGCGGCTGAACCGTACTCTCCCCGAAATGCTGTCCATGTATGTCACTTAGGTTCATTCCAACGTCTTCTGCGGTTCGTAACAAATTATAACAACACCGCCAACGAAGCCAGAACCGGATTCTCTCAATTTTTCCTTCTCTACGTCCTGCAACCTTCCTATACTGTTGACAAACTTTTTTCATATAATCCAGATGCTTTATAGGGTACTTTTGTTTCCATTACCGCTGAGCATACCGAGCGATGTCGGCAGCTCGGCGCTCGCTCACGACAGCAGACCAATCCCAACAAAAGCTTCAATGCCATGATGGCCGACATGGTCCCCCCTGAATACTCCCAATCCGTCTGCATATCACCTATGACTTCTGAACTCTCTTCCAAACTGCCACTTAAATTTGGTGGTCCGTGCCGTCATTACCCAAACCTCGCCCATGAACTACATCGTTGAACCCCTGACGACGTAAAATGAATACTGTCACCGGGGTCGTGAAATTGTTCATGCAGACAGCCTCAAGCCCTGTTATGAATACATCGTTTCGTCGTCTCTTTAGGTCGCAACGGTGCCTCCTTTTCCTACCGGAGTGTGATTCTAAGGACTGAGAAAGGCAGAAAAGGGTTCGGTCGCCATCACTTTTTCTGAGCCAGTTCGTCCGTGCAGCAGAACTATCGTAGCTGCCTGTGTTTCTGGCTGTAACTCGATGGAATACAATACACCACGTCACAATATAAATAAATAAATAAATAAATAAATAAATAAATAAATAAATAAATAAATAAGTATTTCCAGCGTCGAAACGAGTTGTGCACGCTGCCTGCACTCCAGTGGCACTGCTCGTTCGCACTTCTCTAAGAACACTCGACGCGATCTGGCGCAGTCGCCTGGAATACTGCCCGTAGCCTGCGCAATGCATGGTGCGCTGGTGCATTCGAACGCTGCGAAGCGCGTCGTGCGGCAAATGGGCTCCTTTCTCGTCTTTATGTCTGGAAACGCTGCGCCATCCTCGCGTGGTCTAACGAGACAAAAAGCAGGGCGCACCGGTACCTCTGAAAGCTGATAGTGGCTTTATCGCCAGTCGAATGTGTTTTGGAAGGTAATCAGCGACCCAAGTTTGCGAGACGTTCTTTTAAGAGTGCCGAATACTGAGCGCATTCGTGTTGGTAATGGGTCCGCTTAAAAGGCGTTCACTCAAAAGCGGCGCGTACCCAGGGCACTTGTCGCGCAGCCAGCAAATGCCATGGGCTTGTCTTCTTGAGGAACCCTTGTGACGTGGCTTTCATTCAACTCAACATCGTAGAAAAAGAAGGCTTCTTATTCCTTGTTTTAGGGTCGCAAATCTCCAGTGGAACAAAACGTATCTACCAAAGTTGACATTAAATAGTTTCATTGAAGAGCGGCACACATTTAATGGGACATAGCCAGTTACCCACGTTGATATAAAAAATGTTTACTGAATGCCAGCACAGATATAGTGGTCAAACTCAGTGGTAAAAATCGGCTTGTAACCTCCGAAAAGCACGGTGCATCAGTGAGAAACGCAAGAAACGGGTCGTCCCATATCTTGGCTTCTTTCTTGTGCTTGTTTGCGGAAAAGTCCTCACGTGGCCTCCGGGACAAGCAGCATGGCAAGCACTGTCTGCTAGCGCTCATCATAGTTCCCTCGCGTGCAGCTCAATCAGCGGCAGATACTCAACGACGCAAGCTGGCAATACGTTCATTGAAGAGCAGCAGACACCCACTTCTTCCGTGGTGCTGCTCGCTAAAGCGTTGGCGTGAAATTTGTTTGCCGAAAAGTGGCACATGCCAAGTGCATTTGTGACACAAGCTGCGAATGCGTGGAGTTGCTGTCCCTTGGTAACGCTTAAATGTGGCGAGAGTTCTATTTAGATCCACGTCGAAGAAATTTCACAGATCTTTTCCGTCTTTGAAGCCAGCACATTCTCAGTGGCACAAACCTAGTTACTGAAGTGGGTGTTAAAGAGGTTCGTTGAAGGCCAGCAACAACCCAATAGAATACGCTCAGAGGTACAAGTCGTTGTCAAAGAGTTCTTTGGAGCAGTAATGTTTACCCAGTCCTGCACATCCAGTGGCCCATGTCCGGGTGAAAGAGATTCGTTGAACAGCGGGGGTGTGTACGAATTGCCCCACCCTCATTGAGCCAAGATGGGGTTTTGCTTCCATTCGAAATGCTTTTGTAAATAACTGGACCCTCGAGAACCATGGTCACGCATTTAGAAGACTGTTCGTGGCTTGCGCTCGTCTTCGCAACTGCGCCATCTTCTCATGACTTTAGCACTACATCACTGTTATACGCAACTTGACATGGCGAACAATTCTTCTGCACCGATTGCTGGCGTGTGTATCACCTCCAACGCCGAAAACGTGAGTATTTTCGATGTGTGTCGTGCCCCATAAATGGAAATTCTTTTTACTATGGAAGGACTGGACGCTTCTCTGGCTGCTTCTCGAAGTTCATCTTCACCCGGGCCCGACGGCACCACATATGCAGCTCTTGTCCCCCTTTAACAAGATGCCAGGCAAAAACTGTTGAATTTCTACAACCGCTCATAACATGACGGCGTTGTTCCTCAGCAATCGATGATTAGTAGGCTCGTACCAATACTCGAACAAGGAAAGCCGCCTTTCAACCTGATTTCGCATTGCCCTGTTTTCGTGGCACGCTCTATTCGGAAGGTAAATAAAAAGATAGTTCTTACACGCCCAGAATTGTTATCTTGAATGCTGCGATGTGTACCCTAACTCCATGACAGGCTTTCGGTGAGGAACGTCATCAATACAGAATGTTATTGACCTCACGACGGTCATCGACAAAATTGTGTCAACCGCAGATCAATGGTACTTCTTTCCTAATGTGAAAGGGGTATACGATAATATCACGCATAAAGCGATCCTCGAGTCATTTGAGGCTGTAGGAATCGGTTTCCCAATGTTTCAGTTTATCCACGACTGTTTTAACCGAAGTTCCTTCTTTGTGCCGAGCGGAGACAGCCCGACAGCAAATACCTATACATACGGTGGCGTCCGACAAGATGACGTATTGAGCCCTGTTCTCTTCATCCTAACTATGTTTGGTCTTGGTGAAATATTACCCAACACAATTCAGCTATCAATGTAGGCATGCGACGTTTGTCTTTGCTCTTCTGCGGTGACTCGTCTTCAAGCGCGTGCAAAAATTCAGCGGGCAGCTACCCTTTTTCTGGAGTTCTTATGGTACAGCTTGTTCGGTTCAGCGAACTCATGTAAAAGAGATACTGGACCATTCACAAGTTTGCAAGGCCAGGCTCTACGGACATGTCTCGGACTACCAAGGTGCTCCTCGACTAATGCAAGAATCATGGTTGCTAGAGGGTACTTGATTCCAACATACATAACAGTTGAAACAAGACTGAAACTTTCTGGAACACCCGCAATTTCGGCAACTGCCCGTCTGCACTATCTGGATTCTTTGTCGAAGCTTCAGATTCTATCGAGCTTCTTCCACCATGATGCCAATTTACATTGCCGCCTCTGGTTAGGTGTGACCTTTAAGAATACCTACCCATTCCTCACTGGAATGTACGAAACACCGACCTGTCACTCATTCAACTGTGAATAGACGATCAAGCACGAGTTCTTTTTGTAATCTCTGACATCGAACGCGACATTCTTCGGAGGGTGTTGAATTGATTAGACAGAAGCCCATTCTCGGAGTAAAAATTCGAGGACCCTGGCACCGCGCGTCTCAGGCATACAAAGCAACGTGGGCACTGCTAATATTCATTAACTCGACTGGCCTTAGTGAATTGTAGACGTGAAGTGATATTCGACCGCTCGTGTTCACAATGAGGATACCTTCTTCCCTCCCTCTCCTTTTACTTTCGTACCTGAAGCCCCTTCATCCGTACAGGATAGCCTACTAGACGTGCGTCTGGCTGACCTCCCTCCTCACATTTTCGGCGGTCG
This sequence comes from Dermacentor andersoni, assembly GCF_023375885.2. Classification (NCBI taxonomy): domain Eukaryota; kingdom Metazoa; phylum Arthropoda; class Arachnida; order Ixodida; family Ixodidae; genus Dermacentor; species Dermacentor andersoni. The sequence goes on from NC_092820.1 coordinate 115,649,706, forward strand.
CTTTTAGATAGTCTAAACATACGAGCATCGCCCATGAAGCGTCCCTCACTGAAGGGAAGCTAGCACGGCACAGGGCACACTCACATTGCACTTTGAGATGGCGTAGTGTGCTGGTTATTTAACCGTACAAGAACAAAGTCAAATGTGGACCATGGTGTAGATATCACGTGCCCTGCGTAGGCAAAAACAAAAATTCAACCGAACACAATACAACCGAACAAGATCATAACAATGGAACAGAAATTTTTGCTAGTGAGTTTTCAACCGAATATTGCCCTATGTTTAGAAGCATTGCTAAGTTTAAAAATGTAGTAGAAATAATAAACTCCGGATATGCCTTATCACAGCGCATCGATGCATTTATAACACAATATATACTTGAGAATGAAACGTTTCCAAAATCACAGCACCATTCAAGGCTAGATGAACGAAGTTTAGCTGAACTCTTGTACCGACCGCCCATTCCGTGACGCTAAGCTGGCTGTCTTGTAGCTGCTGTATGCAATAGGGTGATATGTCCCTCCAGTAATTTTTGCAGGAAGCTCTATCCATCGCTCCACAGCAATTCTAAGAGCACTGGTGTTCTGCATGCATTTCACAGCCTTGTCAATACTATATCGGAAGAAGATGACACATTACGAAAATTCATAGCTGCTATTTTTACTAATTTCATTATGCAATTCATTGTCGTAATTGTGATAACCAAAGCGAAGGTAGAGCAAGACAGGCGTACATGAATATTGTGAGGATGGCCTTTAAAGGCATTGCACAAACGGAGTGTAGGAATTGCAAAGAGTGAAGTTACTTGTCTAAAATTACGTTGAAGGTATCGAACACGCCACTGTCAGCATAAATGTCGCAGCGACAATGCGATTAATTTGTTTACTTTGTTGCTTGCAGTATTCAGAACGGCGAACTGTCATTTATATCAGCACTGCAAATCCACGCAAAAAATATTCCTTTTCAGCAAATACAGTTGGTGCAAGGAACTACCTTACTGAGCTACATTGTAGAAGTCGGGGAATCCGTATTGAATAAACCCCGCAGTTCTTCGTCCCAGCTCAGCGAGGCTGTTAACTGCACAATATTGCATGCTAAATTATCTGTTTTTACTAATCATATACTTTAGCTTATACACCAGAACACCGTGAATTCAAAGCGCGCCGCCATATTGACGAGCGCCGGTGGTGCCCTCTATCCCAAGCGCCGCGAAGTAGCAGTCCTGGGCTGCCACGCCGGGAGATGCGACCCGGCGCATAAGCGAAACTTGGGCTTTTTAGCTGGGCAGAAGGCGTGTTTCGCATTTTTTCTAACCTGTCATTTTCGCTGTCTCGATTCAATCAAACTTCAAAACCTCATGCAAGTCCGCAATGGCCACACTGAGTGCTGTGCAGACTGCAGAAGCGAATACGTGGGGTAAGTACGCTATTACGTTTGTACAAACCGCGCGCTATATGCTAGAACACGTGTGAGCTGTAATATCTCCGCATTTTTGGCACGTAACCTGTGAAGGAATATGCAGCACTGTGTTGGTGCCATATGTTATTAAAGCACGCAGAACATTGTCTTCTGCATTTTCAGTTTGGTCTTGTTTGTCATGGTCACTACTGGGTTGGCCGCGTTTGGCAACCAACTGGCGAGGTCGTTTGACTGGGCTTACAGCCTGCCTGATTAGCAGACGCCTGCCCTTCACCACCTGCACATTGAAAAACAAAATATATGTTATAGTAAGAAGGGACATGGGAAGGGCATGGGAAGGGACTTTCCCATGCCATCACTGTTGCGAAGATATAAAGTCCTCTCAAAATGAAATAGAAAATACACCAGGCCAAATGTATCGTGCAACCACTTAAGAGTACAACATTCAGAACAACAGCACACAGCACTCGAACAAGCAGCATATGATGCTAAACCTGCACTCATTGGAAAATGAGGAACTACAGTAGTTATAATGTACAACTACATGTGCAGTCAAAGCCCGTATAACAGGGTCAGCATGACAGATGCAGGTGCTGTACAGTTGTTGCACGAACCATGACAGGGCACATAAAATTACCATCCCTACTTAAAGCTGCATCATCAGGGACCCCTTTGGTACAAGACAACCGCACCTGCATTCCAAGAAATTAGCCCCAACAACTGCAGCTACCTGGTATGAGACCTGTTTCTCTTGTGCGAGGCCATATCGGATTGTTGGCGCTCCCTTAGAAAATAAAACAGTAAAAAAAAACTGGTGAGAACGAGCAAAATTATGTTACAAAATACTACAATAAATAACCACCTTATTTCCCTCGCTATATGAACGAAAAAAATTTGCGCTTTGCCCTGCATAACAGCCCGCACGCAGTTTAGAGCTCAGGAGGCTCAAATGAATTCGTTACGAATGACACCTGCAACACCAGCTCGTAAAGACTGGCGCGCTGCAAGAACACCTTCGGCAACGAGCAGTAGTTTACGTTTTCGTGGACGCATGCTACGTGACGAGCAGACTTCGGTTTACTTTCCTTAGCAATCACCAGCAGGGCAACATTCTAGTGCCTACAACTTGTCGTTCACGCTTAATGGTCATGCCGTGCATCAGCTGCAAGTATCGCTAACCGCAAACTCAACTGTTCCGCTTAACCGTCGGGAGCTCTGCGTGAATGAAAACACGTAAAGGCTTGCCTTTATGTTATAGACAAGGCGAACCACTGGCACGGGATTCTGCTCTGTAGGCTTGTTGTCCAGAAAGTGCTCGGAGCAAACCTGCCTGTTACACATATTACGTTCGTAGGGCGCAAAGTTGAGCGTGGCGCCAAATATACACAGATCGAATACTCACTCGTTCATTTTCACTGGTTCGTAGTTCTTTCTATTCACTGCAGCTATCCACCGGTGGCGCAGCTTGGCATTCTTCGTTGCGGATGGAAATCGGTGCAGGCTGAAAACACCGCACCGGCATGATTCCCTACGTGTATTGTGCTCTTCGCAAACAGCGCTAAGCAACCTGCTCCTTTTGCGCTGGTTCTTTTGGCATCCAAACACGACGCAATGATGCCCAGATGACTTCTTGTACTTGGGATCCGCGTGAACGGGCACATTTCCGCACTTTGGAGTCCTAGAGCTGGCGCTTGGCATGTCTACCGGTCGCCGGCGAACACACTTTGGCAGCCTAGTACAAAATGGCGCTGGTTGACCGGGCAACCCGGGAGCGAGAGTATGCGTTCGGTTAGTCTGGGTGCGAGGCTATCGTGTTCTGGTCTATATGCTAATCATCTGCAGCATATCGATGAGTACTCTATTATGGACAAACCAAGTTAGTGGGCGATATTAGGATGTCAGCATGTATTTTTTTTAACGAAGCTGCCTTATTATCAAAAATATAGTCCTTCTTCCGTACTGAATTATTATTTTTGATTATTATTCTTACAACGATCATGTCACTCTGCATAGATCTCCCCTTTAAGCCACCTCATATTGTCTTCTTCCATATTCAGCTATATTTCTCCGTAACTACTCGACGTACAAACAAGCGAACAAAATGGTGAGAACCGCAATTAAACAGCAATAATAACGCTGTAAATGAATTCTGAGTCAACGCACTAACTGAAATTGGCCGTTGCTTCGGTTTCGTATGGTGCTGCCATGCCAATTCATGAAAGCAAAATATTTCCTTGCAGTGAGCAATACGTGTAAGTAGCAATTTTTTACTTGCTACCTAACCACGTCATTGTCGTCATTCACGTTCAAATACCGATTACGTACACTCTGCACAAATGATGCACAAAAATGTGTTATGCAGCCATAGCTGTTCCTTGCTAATCCAGCACAGGAAAATTGAATGGCCAACAAAAATTCGTGATTGTTGCTAATAACGGAATCAACAACCAAACAGTAAATTTCCACACCGCAAACGTAGTACAAATGCGCATTTCTTTAGAAGGCGCTCGTGAAGATACGAAAAAAAAAACTCCTAGTGAAAAATGTGGTTCTTTTGCGGGTTGTGAAGTAAGAGGCTAACTACGCAGATTTGTCGGAGCGGCAACGCCAAAATGCAATACGTGATCTTAAGCAGTATGTATGTAAATCTTCATGCAGCAAAGCTTAGTACTGGAAGAAAAATATAGTAATTTTGAAGCGATAGAGTATAATCCAACGAAACTTCTTTACCAAAATGAGATATGTGCACGCGTTTCTGCGTAGCGTCGCATCTTGGTTGTCCGAGACCTATAGTCGACTTTATGTCCCTCCTCGCTCCCTGTGGGTAACAGAAGCGCCAATCGCACATCAACTTCTTTTGAAGCGACGGTAGTTTCTTGCGTGCCGTGTTAGCCCAGCGACTGCACTGTTGGCTGCTGAGCTTGCGGTCACGGATTCGTTAGCGGACACCCCATTCATTGCAATAGCCCTCGTGTGCGGTCCATTATGCTCGCGTTAAATAACCCACGGGATCAAAAACAATCCAAAACCTCGCACCGCGCCGTATGTCACATTCAAACTGTAATTTTGGCATGTCAAACGCACAAATGTACTGCAGTACGGTTTGAAGTTGGCGATCGCTTCACTCTGTAAACATGGGCCTATGTGGGAAAATATTCGCTAGCATTCAATAATGCTAGCGAGAACAAATCAGCAAACATTTTGTGACCCTCGCTATCCATTCCTGGTATGTATTGTGTAAAACGCATAGTGTAATTTCTAAGGTGTTCGGAATCACCTAGAACACCATTAGGATTTTTGTATTATCGAACAGAAGAGGGCTATATTATCATTTGGTTGACTCTTTTGACAGTAGTGTGATGAATGAAATAAACAGGACAAATAATTGCGGCACTATTTCGAACACAGAAAAATAAAAATTACCTTGTGGAATCTCTTTTTAATCACCTTTTGTAAGTATATAGGGAATTGTATGCGCGACCAAATCTGTTATCGTCATTCGAATGTTCTTTTAACATATTACTGTGTTTTCAAGTTTTGGAAGTGCCGGAGCTCTGATGGCCTATCACCAATAAATGTCTTAGTTGTCATTCTTTGAAAATACTGACATTTTGAAGGTTCAAAATGTTGTCATCACATGGTAACCTCTTCACTAACACAACCACACCACTTCATCAGAGGGCGTCGCTATACTGAGATAATGCAGGAAAAAAGTTACTCTCCATCGCGGCCCTGCGAAAGCGGTTGTCCAGCTAAGCTGTTGAAAAGCATCACTACCTTTTTTGAGGGGTGCATGAAATGCCTAATAATAATAATAATATTAATAATATTAATAGGTTTTTTAACCATCACTTCATACATGATGATGCAGGGGGACCGAAGTAAAAGCTGTCTTCCAACATCTGCTTCATTGCTCAATTCCTTCTGTGGCGCATTATCCAGCCAGAGGAAAATGTGAAAGTGCGGATTTCCCTCTTGCTGGAATTCCGCGGCAATAGTACCAGCGGCAGTGCTCCACCTGTGGTCGTGTGGTGTTTCTTTTCCCTTTGCCGCTTCTTGAATTCCTGCCACTCCGGGAGTCCTTACTATGCGCTGCCTAACCACAGCTGTGCTGCAACAGCGTCTAAATCTGTTGCTAAGCTGGCTATTTTGTATGTGAAAGGCTAGTGATGTCGCCCTCCGCATTACGAGGCGCCGTAGCCGCGGTAGCTTGCGCAAGTAATGTTTACCGGGAAACGTATGCGGGAAGTGCTAGGTGCTAGGCAATATTACTAGGAGCGCCTTATCAAATATGTGGCTTTGATGCTTGTTTCGCTCTTAGTTTTAATTGAAAAGAATGCTGCGCTTTGTGTTGTATGCGTGATAGAAAAGAATGCAGGCATTTCTTGGTTCGGTCGACGCCGCGGAGAAGGCCCATCAACTGTAGGATAGAAGCTTCACTATAAAATTATTATTGGGGGGAAATGCCGCTTGTTCTAAATTCTGTTCCAGATTCTACAATTTAACTCCCATTGAAGCCTAATGAAACAAACGACATTGTCATGTTCAGTCCCCTGTGGGCATGCTCGATGCCATGCTCTAAAAAATATCCTATTCGCGCCGTTAAAGTAACGTGGAAAACAGAGTAATAGTGAGCAATACTAAAAGGACCTAAAGAAAAGTGGTATACCTTGAACCTAATACGATAAGAGATAGAAAATATCTACTCCAAATTTACAACCTGTCTCCGAAATGCGTATGCTCATCTTGGCACTTTCTTACGCAATAAATCCTATATTAAATCTGCGAATACGCGCACGAAAGACGTTCTTAGTTTAATGGTAGTTCGAAGGTTCAAGCAGATTGTTTGTTCACCTTTTGCGAATGGTCACAAATTCAAAACAAGCAACAACAAAAAAACACACAATTGCACGCCTAAACCTTTAGATAGGAGTATTCAAAAAAATGAAGTGAGCATAAACAACAAATACGGCGGAAAAATAATGAATCACATGGCTTCCATGGAGTTCAAAGATCGTTTCTTAGAATTATGAAATTTATGCGCTTGCAGTGACGCACGAAAAAGACTATAAATACGCTGTTTAAAGCTAGGCAATAACGCACTGTAAGGCTATAGAGTTCAGTCATGGTTCATTATATCAAGGCTTTAGCTTTCGCCCTGAGCCTCATTGGTCTGTCTATGGGAGGCGGTAATCATCCGCAGCCGGCAACTACGACAACGGTAAGGCCATCATGATCTTAGGGACTCTCGAATGCGTGGAAGGGATCAGCAAGAATCTTTAAATCGTTGCATTTTTATTATACCAAAAGCTAGCGTGCATATTTTGGTAGCAATTACTACCGGTTACCATAGACCTTCTATTTATTTTGTCACGACATGGCCGATCATTGTGGCTGTTTTTCTAACCCTGTCAGCGAAGGATCGAATATGTTTATCTACATTGTATACTGGGTGCTGAATGCCTTCATTAATGCTTAACACACAATTATTTTCATGATTTTGGGAGGTGCTCAAAATGCTCATTCCCTCATTTTTGTTTCAATCTTCACTGCCTAATTGTTACATGATGTAATAGGTGACGATAAACCAGCAAATTGTAAGAGTGCTCAGAAGAATGCAACCTGCAAAAGCAACGTTTGCTTTTACGTGAGCCAATTATTCCTGAGTACAAGCTGCGCGCAATAAACGTACGCAAATAATCTCGCTACCAATCCTTTGTAATACCTTTAAGCGACAAATTCACGATGCATTTTGTTTATTTCGCGAGTAGCCAATGGTTATTAAGAACATATTATTACCTATGTGGCTCTGTTATGGAGGCAAACATTTGTAAAACTAGTAAATTGTGCAGTTAATGTCTTCTAAAACACCTATTTGTTATTTTGAAATGCTTGGGGCAAGCGCAAATGCAGTGATATGTCTCACATGTACTAGCCGATCTGCACATTCATTAGGGCGAAATAGATCTCTGTGTATATTTATTGAATAAATTTAGACGGCTACTCAACTATACACATGTAAATTTTTCTACAGCTGCAAGCTTGACAATTTAAAACCGCCTACACCGTTGCGGCGTGATGGGCGTTGTCATCATAGTCATACTCACGAAATCGGGACTTGCGAATGTATTTTGTCTTGGCACCCATTGCGCCTGATGTCGATGGCGCAAAGAAAATGGAAATGCAGTTTCTGCTCTGAAGGTACATCACCGCAGAGCATAAGAAAAGCTAATTGTCTGAGCTGACGCCTGCAAACCTGTGACCAAATTACGACTCTTCCTGAACAGTAAGTTCGCTTACAATATGTGATGTTTTGTATTATATTTATTTATCATGAAAATTTTGATTAACAGCTTAATAAAAACCTCTGGTACTGCCAAGCGTAAAACCGCTGGGTAAAAAAAAGGCTAAAGCGAGTTGTTAATCCACTCTGTATTTTCCGAAGTCTGTCCACGCTAGCAACAAAGTGACTAAGAGCAAAAAGTTGTAATTTGTTACTGCAGTGAAATTGTGCCAGCAATTGCTCAATATGGCAGTCTAGACAGTTTTAAAGCAATTTGACGCGATAACATCGCATATGCTTGTTTCAAGTTGTTTGCATAGCAAATACAAATTCATCGTTCTACTGGAAGATTCTTAGATCTAACGTACTGCTTCCTGGAATTAAGGTATGAATGATAATTATTTAGTGGCACCCCTGCAACTTATTACCAGTAGACTAGAAGTCAGCGCTTGCCGTAACTTCACATCAGAAAGAGTACCGCCCAACTGGCGTGCGTTCACCGTCAAAGGATTGTTTTGCTCATGTAAATGCAAGGGTAATTACAAAATGAATAATTAATCGTCCTGGCTAAAATACTATATTCATCAAAGAATTGCTATATTGCGTTAGAAATCTTAGTCATCCACCAATACAATTTTAACCATTCCAGAAAACGTGTACACACTTGCCGCTCTTCAACGAACCTCATTCACGCCGACATTGGTCACCGTTGATGCGAGACCCGATAGAAGCAGCTTTTCAAAGCAAATCTTTCAAACCTACTTGAGGACTGGTTACATGCACCGCATGGTCTACGGTAGTCTTCAATGAACAACTCTGGCGCAACATAAGTCCCCGGGTTTGCGTCAGATATTGCGTCCATCTTTCAGTGAACGTCTCGCTATCAATTTGGATAGCTAGCTATACGCCACTTGGAATGTTCCGCTTTACAATGGCAAAAAATATTCATTCAATTTCTCCGATACTGAATGAATCAATCCCACGTCAAGCATATCAACATGGAACTTCAGCAGCCTGTGCCAGCAATGCACTAGGCATGTGCCGCATCTCAAGGAACGTCTTTCCCGATAGAAGCAAATGAAAGGGCAGACAGCTTGTCTCGCGAGATCACGTACCGAGTCGAGCGGCCACACGCCCTGGGACAGCACTTAACCGTGGAGATCGGCTATTCAGATTTACTGAATTACCACAGAGGCAATAGAATTAGATACTCCCCGCCACACAAAGCCTTAACACAGCAAGAAGCAGCGAGTTGGTGGAGGCTGCAAACGGGAACCTTCTCTAACTTACATATACTAAGCAAGATGTATTCTACACAATTTAGGAACACTTGCCCGTGGTGCGGGGCAACCCCCACGCTTTACCATATAAGCTGGGAGTGTAAACGTAACTACACATTCCACCTGCACAACACCCCGAGTGCAGAGCCGTGGGAGAGCCGGCTCACCAGCTGCGTGCTCGCCGCCCAAAGGGCAATGGTGCAGCACGCAAGCGAAGCAGCGCGGCTCCGTGAAGCCCTGGACTGGGGGCCCAACCCTGCTAAGAAGGTCAAGCGTCTGCAGCAATGAAGACGGAGACCGAACGCTAAACCCTTAATGGACCAAATAGTTTTCTCTCTCTCTCTCTCCCGTCAACGCGTTAATGAGTAGGGCCATGAATGCAGAGTGTGTTCCTGTTCAATGAACCTCTCGCCAACTGCGGTCATGGAGCATGTGCTACACAGTGTGCGGCAAGTGAAGGCACAATGCTCAGCGTTTGCACGCGCCTACCCAAGCGCTTTTTGTTTCGGAGCTCATGCACGAGTTTCCCAGCAGCGCTGCTAGATGGCGCAGCGTATGCGAACAGAAGTGCGAGAGAGGACCCCGGTTGCAACATGACGCGTTTCTCAGCGTTCGTGTGCACCGACGTGCCGCACATTCCGGAGGCCACGTGCATGCTTCGCGGCGAGAGCGCTAGATGGCCGCGATAGCTTTGACGGAATCTCGAAAGCGGAAGGCTGCTGCAGTGCACGCCTTATCCGAAGATCGTTTGGACCACTGCAATGCTTTCTATGGCTATACTGATCAAATGCTAAACGCGTCACCGTCGATAATCTTCATGAGATTGGTTCTGCCCCCCGAAGGTTCTTTTTTCTCGCAATATAGCGACAACATTAAGCTTTTCTTGTTGACCCACTTACACTTACGTAGAGTTCGATAAGGATTTTAAGCGTTAATTGCGCAATTTGGGCAAGAATGAAGTGATAAAAAGCACATGCTATTCTCCTTCCTTCCCTGATGTCTTTTCGTGCCCTGTATAGAACAGTGGCAGCATCGTCGTTTAACGTTCGGTACATGACTTCCACTCGGGAAGGTTTTTTTTTTCGAAACCCGCTTCAGTGTTATAAACAAAGTGCAGTTGCGGACACATAGGCAATATTACGCATAGAAAAATTACGTGCTTTTTATTACCGGCCAGGTTCTGTTGCATGAACATCTGAGAGGCAATTATGCGCCACGTGGTCTGTATAACTTTGTTTAGCCTTCCGTAAAAGGTACAGCGCCTCCCCGCATGGTACGAACCACTCCGGCAGAAAAGAATCGTAGAGTTACGCCCGCTGCTGCAGCCAGGCAACACAGGGCTCAGCAGACCGCTGTGCAGAGCGCAGGACAAGTTGCAGCACTAGCCGCAGCATGCCGTCAACGCAGGGCGGACACGTTGAGATTGTTGTCTCGAAGACGACGCGAAGAGACTTCGAAGCGAAGACCGTGATGTGCGTGGTGCCGAAAATGGAACTCCGATGGAGCTGCTCCTTCCGCTTACGCTGCGCCTGTGCTGCATGTGCCGTGCAGACCTGTGATCTTTTTTTTTTTATCAACCACAAATGCCTTTACGAGGCAACCATTATGACGTATGGTTAAAAAAGCTGGTGCTTCGAAAACCCTGGGAAATATTCTAAAACCTTTCCGAATGTCGTCGGAAACCGCAATAGTTATTTTTCGCCGACTTTGTATACAACGGTGAATATACGTTGAATGCGCGTAGAATATAGCCTTGAATATACCTTACCTTAATGGAAGGGGTGACGAGAAGCAACAGCGAACATTTTATGTGTGGTACTGCAATCACACGACACAATCATCTATTGAGCAGAGATTATATCGCCTAAATTAAAAAAAAGCAAGTTAGAAGCAACTTCACTGCACTGTTGCAATCACATATTTGGCTCTATTTTCATTGGAGGAATTAGCACCCTTGGTGAAAGGCAACACTATCATGATGTGATAGTACAAACAACTGGACGTTAATTTTAAAACATCCAAGGTGCTTTGTTTATTAGACACAATAGCAGCTATGATAAGCAAGCAAGATCAATATTCTAATGAGAAACTTATTGTACTCATACAAAAAATAAACACTTGCTTAACCCATCTAATGGTGCGCTTTGGTGTTATTTCAAATAATATCCCAAAAATGTAGCGACCGTCCATTGCAAAATACACCTTTGCTTAAAATCTGTAGTGGTTAATGAGAGTGTGAGGGATATTCAGAGATTATTTATTGTTATTATTATATATGTAGATTATTATTACTCTTTATTTGAGATCATTGGTACAGTAAGTGGAGACCCTCAGTCCAAACCGTCACTGGTATGATTGTTCAACCCCGTGTGGACGAGCTCTTCCAGGTGCACCTCAGCGGGGAATTGTGACTCACAGCTTCTGAGAGTCACATAGGCTGTTGTGTTTGCCAGGTAACTGGTTATTCTGAGACGTTTGGGTGTACGGGATTTACATTTCCCGCGCGATCGCCCCACTTTTCTGTAACGTCAACTAGCAAGGGGTGACCACGAGAAAAGACTGACTTCAATGTAATAACAAAGGCACTCGGACAACGACAGTTATCTGACTTACAGGCTAACAAGACAGTGTCGCTATGGAAGACGTCGAATGAGTCTCTGCAGTCTCAATCATAAAAAAATATTGCAATTCCATGTTACTGCTTTGACGCTTGGTTCACGTTGTCGGTCCCTCCGGCTATTATCTTGCGCTATTCACTAGGAGCGTTGCCCTTAATGACTTGAATTGTTTCTTATATACAGATTCATCATCGCCATAGCACAAATAAAACTTCCTCCACGATGACCAGTACTGGCACACAAACCAATATCACCGCAGCAATGGTCACTTCAGTATCGGACACGCTACCCATTGGGCTTTACCCCATTACCTAAATGCATGGAAAGCAAATCTGAATATATAATACATAGAGTACCTCGTGACAAACTGAAAACTAATGTAAATACATATATGCGTCCAATAGGTGCATCAAGTGTGACGAAACATTCTGCATAAACTCCTTTTCTGCAGATATAATATCTCAAATTTTGGGCTTTCGGCACGGTGGTCAAACTCTTTAGACCTGCAGAGACTGCCAGGCGTACACGCTACAAGAAATTCGTTATAGAGAGGACAGACAGTGTCTCTAGATGATAGAAATCTAATCTAGCACACTCTAAGAAAAAAGAGAGCAAAAAGGGAGTCATGGCAACTTGACTCTCTTTTTTCTTCCGAAAACCCATTTTTGTGCGAGTAGAGTCACAAAAAAAGAGTCAACATTTGTGCATGGGTCGTTTGACTCTCAATAGCACGCGAAGAGTCGTCGGGGAAGATCGCGACTCCTCTGATATTTGAGATGAGTATGGTGAGAGAAAGATTATAATGCAGCAGAAAAAATACCAGATAACGACTTCTGTTGGAGGCAGGCCCTCGGGTTCCTGTCCTAGTTGTAATGCGGTGTATCATTCTTTCGTCCTTGTCATGTCCTGCAATTACATCGAACTCTAAATATCGATTTTCCTTAACCACGTTTGTTTATATCTGACACGCTTAAGCGATAGCTGGTTTCCTATGCTAAGGAAGACCCGGATTTGCCACACAGGATTCTGATCATAAGTAAATCTAAAAAAAAAGTATTGGCTACTAAAGAGAGCACATCAACGCGATACCAAGTTCAGTAGGCCCACTCAAAAGTGTCTATTGTAAATGTAATTCCGTTACCTAAAATTAAATTTTGAAGATTTAAGTTCCAAAATCAAGATCTTGTTATGAGGCGCACGGTAATGGAAAACTGCAAATTTATTTTCAGGTCGAGTTATTTAACGTGCAAGGAATGCACAGTATACGCGCATTTTCGCATTCTGCTCCAATTGGAATGCGACTGCCGCGGTTGTGTTTGCACCCGGGACCTCGAGCTCAGCAGCGCAACACTAAAGCCACTGGGCTACCACAGTACTTTGCGTTCCGCGACCAGAAACAAACATCAGCGTACGCAGCACAACTTTTAGACCCCCCTAGAAATATAAAAACCGATATGTAGCAGTTTCCCCCCAATGCTGCATGAATCACTGCCCGAACAACTGCACGAACCAACGTTCGTAGTTTCATCGGCTGAATAAACTGCAAGCACGAGGTCACGCGCGCACGTGCAAACATGAACAGATCTCACTCAATGACCGCGCACATTCGCTGTCACAGCGTCGTCGTGATGAAGGGCGCAAACAGAGTGGACAGGACGCTTCTGCTGTCTCTTCCTTCAAAGCGTCTCCGAAACTTGAAATAGCACTACCTGAGCGCCCCCAGCTTTGCACCCATCAGAAATTATCTCCTAGACAGAGCGAGAGTGGCGCCAGACCGGGCTACAGCAACGGCCAGAGGAGAAACGTGCTAAACCAGCGCCTCCCTTCCCCGGCTGGCGCGCGTTTTATCACGAGACCACCTATATATACTTGGGGCACCCATCCAGGCACTATACATCTCAGCACACCCTCGAACACTTCCTTTAACGCACACAGGCAACGACGCAGGATGGGATCTCATCGCACTTGACTTTATACGTAAGATAACGGCAACACCGACAGATATATTTCGACGGTTGTGTCCTTATAATTGCTATCCCAAAATTCGCACAAAATAGAACATTTTGCTAAGGACCAACCACGCTGCGTTTCCATGTCGTGATAGAGAGGTGAACGATACATCTAGAAAAGGTGTTGCTAAATCTCTGCGAAATGACTACGCTCGCATTTGGTGACAGCGGCACACAGTTGAAAGAACTTGTGGAGGAAATACCGAAGTTCTGGCAGCTTCAGTTGCACGAGATTATTCAGTAACGTGGGCGGCTTTGTAGTTCTACCTTAGATCAGAGCAAACTGCACTCGGCAGAAATCAAGGGCAGCCGCACCGTTATAGCTAAGCGAATTAAGGACAATTACGCCGCGTTTTGCCACTTCGACCACGCTCCGACATCCCAACGATGGATATTTCAAACAAAACCACACTCGGATGAGCAAATGTTGCTTCTGCGAAGTGAACGTAGCGGGTATTTCAAGACGCATGTTAAATTCATGGCTGTTTCGTTCGTGAACATTACTTACGTGACGCAAAATTATCAGTGAGCAAATCAGTTTTTACTTATACGCAAGGAAAGAAAACCGAAACTAGGGTTTTGCGCAGTTGTGCGCGTACAAAATTATCCAAAGCCGAAGCCGTCAATAGCATCACGCTATTTTGCAGTTGCGCTTCATCTTGCGCGGGTATGCTGTTGTTGAGTGGTTCTGAAAGCGCTGCGTTAGGCGCGACTGCAACCAGGCGTTGCGGCAAGTTACAGTGGCAACTTCTTTCCGTGCTGTGTGGTTGCGACGAGAGGGACCGCCGTCAGCAGCAGCGTGTCGCCGATTTCGTCTTTTCCGACATCCAGCAAGGGCAGCTCGCCAAACCGTCACAAGCAGCGGAAGTGCTGCGGTTTTCACTGCATCTTTCATTGTGATACGGTAGATCGCAACGGACAGAGACGACCAGACGCGTACGAACGACTGCCAGCGGGGAGTGACCTGTGCCATATTTCTCTTAACGTCTCAGGTAAGCATATCAGCTTTTCTTCCGAGTTTACAAACGACGTGTACTCGGCCCTTCCGGTGTGTCTATATCTTGCGCCACGTTTCTCTTGGCAGTTCACAGACGTTTCTTAGGCATCCGTGCGCGTACGTATGGGAACATACTACTGGCAGACGGAAGCTTCAGGAGAGCATCTGAAATTATTGCAAAGCTTTACTGCCAGGAGAAACACCGTTCTTAACAACTCTAGTGACGAGTGGCCTGTCGCATCGAAAAATTCGTAGAATATCAAGTACTGCGTAACTTGAAGTGTAGATACAATACTAGCGTCAGTGTGACTTTCGCTGGCGAAGACATATCGTCGGAAAGACAGCTTGTGCATTTTTATTTATTTATTTATTGCGTATACCTACATCGCCTGTACGGCATTATCGTAGGGGGGTTAAAATGCATGTGGTCACAATGGAAACATATTACCAACCCAAAGAATACATCTGCAAATACAACATTGTTTAAGCACTGAAATTCGCAAAAGCAGAAGACAAACTAACAAAGTACCAAACAAAGTAAGAAAGTAACTAACAAAAACAAGCTGCGTGGGTGCAGAGATGAATAACAGGACCATCAAACAATATGGCTCTCAATAGCATTTTCAAAACTAGACGCTGCCATCACTTCATTAGGGAGCTCATTCCAATCGTTAATCGTGTTAGGAAAAAATGAATACAAACACATTGGTACGGCACTGATAAGCTCTAATTTTGTTAGCGTGGTCTCTCGTAGATGAAACGTAATGCGGCTCCTTGATCGATGTCTAGCTCTTTATCTATATTACCGCGAATGATAAAAAACGCTACAACGTTGTATGGCAGTGTCAGGCGATGTGGCTGTGGCAGCACAGATAATTTCGTAGCGGTAAAGCGGCTGCATGCGCAAGCGAACAGACGCAGTGCTGTAAAAGCGCTGAAAGAGTTAAAATTTGATGTGCATTTGGCTGTGAGTAGCAAACACATTAGCTGACAATCTAAGCCTATATAAAACGTATCATTTTTACGTAATCCTTATTTTTAAGGTTGTAAATTGTTAAAAGCATGAATTTTCTGCAACATTTATATAGTAAATCCTACTAGGCTTACAAAACCTGGGTGTGTTATGTGGTGAATTCGTACTATTGCTACTGGAATTTTTATTTTGAGTCTGGTTATTTATGAAAAAAGGGTCTTTTTATTTGTAGTCTTATGTTAGTGTATATATTTGGCAAGCAGAAATTAGTTGTTTGCAAATTTGAACCTGCCAGTGAGCTGCATATGAATCCAAGTTCATCCTGTCGTGGCTATTGTAATGTGCATATAAAAATTATAAGTATATACGGCTGTAGTTGGCTTAGTCGCTGTAGCGTATTTTGTAAAAGTAGAATGCTATGATTATTTTACTGTTTTCATGCAGAAATACCTTTTTTCTTGTACCAAGAAACGCTGACAGCATTGGATGAAATGAAGTGTGGTGTATTTTCTACTAATTTAAAAAAGAAAATGTCTGCCGTGTATCAAAGATTAGTTTACTTTCTTGTACTAAACAGTGTACGTGTTATGTCCTCCGCTACTGCTATTGTCTTGTGTATTTTTATAATGTTGAAATGTACTTTATTTTAGGTATTGAAGATATGGGCAACAGCCAGAAGTCGCCATCTTATCCAGCACGTTATGGGTGAGACAAATCGTAGCAGGCACTTTCGCATATCTCATTAGCATATGATGCTATTTGTTGTAATTTTTGTGTCCACTTTCCTGTATTTATTCATTTTATTATTATTGTGCAAAGCGTAATAGCTTTACATTGAGACAGAGTAATCGCCCAATAGGGAGACATGGCTGCAGGAGACAACACACACAAGTCTCCCTTGTCCGTATCTCAATGTTGCGCCGTTACTCTGCCGTTATCTACCAACAAGCCCAAGCTCCTCATCAGCTACGTTTACTAATTATCCGTTATTAGAATTGCATTGACAAACATTGAAAGTACAGAGGTACACAGGAAGACAGATTCTTGAAATGATGAAGAGCCGTACAACAAGGTGCATTGGTCGAGCCAATGTTTCGACCAAGAGAAGGAGATTTTTCTTTTCATGACGTTGGCTCCGGTGACTTTTCTTCTTTTATCACTATTTACAGTTAAAAGAACGCACTATTGCTCTTGCTGAAGTATTATGCATTACGGAATGGAAATTAGCAGGGTGAAATATCAGGAATGTCAAAATTCTTGTATATTCCAATGTTAGAGCGAAAGCCAGAAAAACAAGATGTAGAGAACCACATTGTTATTTTTCACTGCCTAGTTTGGCCAGCTTCATTCCGAGCTTGCACTTTGTTGAATTACCGACCACTTGAATTCGTTAATTGAATTATCTTGGTGATTTACTTATGTTAGGAGATGTTGAACTTGTATTAATGCAGCTTAAAATAATGCATGTAAAAAATATACAGTGACATTTTAAGGTGGCAGGCTTGCAATTGACTAGCAGATCAATTGATGGTATGAGTTCAGGTTTCAACCAAGCTTCCATGCACAAATCGGTTGCACATGACTTTTTTTTCATTGCTTGGATTTTCATTAACAAAAGTACCATTTCTTTTTTGTCGGCGTTCTAGTCGTTTCGTAGAACCTAACTGTTTGCCTTTATTTGTATTGGTAGCCATGTTACACAGACAGCTCAATTTTTATTGTAAATCGTGACATGGTAGGACTAAGAACATTTGTGCAAATTTGTTGCAGGTACATTCTGGCGGCTCCTACCCGTGCGTCCTACTACCACCCTGTCCTGCCTACGTCCACTAGGGAATTGGGAGCCTTTGGCGGCTTCTGCCACTGCGTCCTGCCACCACCATGTCCCGACTACGTCCACTAGGTAGTTGTCAGCCTTAGTGATGATGCCAAGCAGGCTGACAGCCGACAGAAATATTCAGGTAAATACCTGTAATTAAGCGGTGTCTTTTTGAGTGAAGTGACTTGTGGTCACTAAGCAATGAAAGAATTAACTTGGAAGTAGTTTAGACTCCCTCCTATCTGTGCGGGGATGCCCAAGTCCATACATTTTGTCTTAACCGCCAAGAGGCTATGTGTATTAGACGAAACGCGATGCAGATTTTGAAACTACAAGAGACCACTAGTACAATTTTTTTGTTGCTTAACACAAAAACTACTTTGATAAAGCATTACCAATTTAAAAACAATACAATGTAGTCTCATACATGGTATTTGGCATAAATTTTCTAGGGCTGCCTCAATGGTAAGTAGGCCAATAAACGTACGCCAAATCTGACTTCTTTTCCAAGTTCATCCTCATCTCTGTGCACTGCTGCATAATGTATCTTTCTGAAATCAGTTCTTGCACACAGCACAAGTCCTAAACACATGGATTACATAAATTTGCAGCTGTTGCTGTAGGCCAGTTCTGTGAAAATAAAGTTAATAAGCCATTTTGTCCATTTTTGATGAGCCATAATAAACTGAGCAGTGGCTAATAAGCAGTTCAGTTTGTAGTGTAAGACTTGTCTCCATTGTCCTTCAAAATTTGGCCCTCCTAATGAAGGAACCAATTTTTTGGCTACGCCATTTATGATGCATAGTTAGGGGCTTTACACAAAATTTGACATAGTGTTTACACCAGTAAAATTTTTTTTTGCTTTAAGTATTGCGTGAAATTGCGTTTGTTCTATATTGAAGGGCCTCCAGTTTTCAAAAGGAAATTCCAAGTGGTCATGTGCCAGGTTGGGACAGCTGGCATGGAGTAGCCTACTTACACAAATAGGGAGGGCCATGTACACTTGACTTTATGTTAAGATAGTATTATTGATCCACAAATGACAAAATGAAGGATTGCTTCCTATAAGCACCTCTTCACATTAATTTAAACTTTTGCACATTTATGTACCTTGAATCTGGTGACTTGTGTCTGTTTTCATTATCTGCTATGTGCAGATGGTAAACTTCAGATTTGCCCTAT